>NC_056736.1:457669832-458014832 GCF_019279795.1 Protopterus annectens
GTACCCCTATCACCGTCCACCACCCCAGTCTTCAACAGCTTCCGGCAAATCTGCCTGGAATCCCTTCATTGCCTATGCTTGACAGAGGCTCAGTTACTTCATCAATGTTGCGGAGAAAGCCAACACACTGTAGCTATGCTTCTAGATGCCCTTGGGCAGATAGCCTACTACCTATCTGTGAACCTCTAAAGTGCAGGCCATCACAGAAATAATATATGAATAAACAGAGCTTTCAGATCACAATATACAGTGAAAAATCACAGTGTAGTCAGAAAACAGTTAAGTACAGCAAGAACATACAGAACACTGATACTTAATCACTCCAAAAGCCTATCTTGGAGGCTAGAAGACTTGTATCAGTTTAAGGCTTTCTATTGCTTACCAGTAGGTTACCTACAGGAAAGATGAGAAACAAACACAGATGGGAAACATGTATGCAACAATACCATACCGGCTTGCATGTGTCAGCCTTAGGCTTTCAAATACTGGCCAAGGCTATTGTCACCACCATGGTGCCTTTTTTAGGCAAGTCTCAAAGGTGAATCCTACCTCTGTAAACAGCACAATAGCAAAATCAATGAGGGTTATGCTACTCAACGCCAGAAGTTGTAATCACAAAATGCACGCACTCACAGCACTCCTCAGTATGGACAACATCAACATCTGTGCAGTAACTAAAACCTGTTTTAAGGCTTCTGAGAGCACACCAGCACTACTGGACTACAACCCATAACCACACATTTTGGCCACAGAACATGGACTGACACAGATATAGAGGGGATGTATCCATATTTATCAGGGATACCTACACCTCCAGGTTAGTGGGGCAGCATGATAGCTCTGAGATCATCCATGTGCGGCTAACATTAGCCACAACTGCAATGCAAACTGTGGCCTGCTACAGATCACCCTCCATGACCCAGGACTACCACTCCACCTACCTGGAGACAGTGGAAAACATGACAGTCCTACCGAACACCTTGGTATTGGTCGATTTCAACTATCCTACCATTTACTGGGAAACTTACTCGAGTACTCACTTCCAGGACCAGCGCTTCCTGGAATTTATCACATCAAATGCCCTGTATCAGATGGTAAACTCCCTAACCAGAGGTGGAAACATACTAGAAGTGGTAATCACCAACATGGGTGACAGGTGCACCACAGCAGAGGTAAACCGGTCACTGGTTAGATCAGGCCATGAACTATTCACTGATGATTTCCACACCCAACCATCTCCCCCACCCAAGGTAACCACAGTGAAAATCTTTCCTACAGCTAACTTCACACTACTAAAAACAGAGGTGGGAGGTTTCACAGCCCCCACGCTAAGAGAAAACACTGCTCAAGATACAGAAAGATTTACAAATGCACTCTATAAGCACCTACAAGGATTTATGGATCATGCCATCACTGGTAAACCGAGACTCACTCCTCCAAGACAAGGACACCAGTCTGGTGGACCCATGCAATAAACAGAAGTAGGACAGTAGTCCAGAAAAACAGCAAATCCCAAGAAGGGAAGACATCCGTGACCAGTATTAGTAAGAAACTTAGGTCCCTCATGAAATCATCCAAGGCTAACTTCAACAGGAAAATAGGCAAGGATTCAAAAGATAACCAAAAAGCCTTCTTTGGCTATGTCAAGGATCTAAGTGGTAACACACAGATTTGCACTGTGCCGGTGCAATATAGCACAAATATACTGAACCTACTGATATCGCCAACATCCTTGCAGATACATTCAGTGCAAACTTCACCCCCTAAAGAGCCTACAACAATACCCGAAAAGTACAGTATCCCAGACATCAGAGACACACAGGTGGAAATAGCCATCTCAAATGTTAAAGCACAGCATCAATGGAGGTGGATGGTGTCCCAGACTGCGTCTTGCAAACACTACAAGATGAACTAACCCCCCACCTAATTAAGCTTTTCAAGCTCAGCCTCTACACAGGCTACATGCCCATACAATGATGCATAGCAAAGGTTATTCCACTCCACCAAGGTGGAAACACAACTGACCATGGTAACTACCACCCCATAAGCCTGACTAGCCTGGTCTGCAAAGCTATGGACCGCATCCTCATGGAACTCATTAACAAAGACATCGGTAACCTTCAAACACTTGACCCAACCCAGGTCAGCTTGATTGAGTGGAGATCATGCCTACTGAACCTGTTTGACATCTTACAGACAGTCACCAAGGCATTAAATGAGGGAAGAGGTGGTTCACACATACTACCCGGACCTCGCCAAGGCTTTTGACACCATTCCCCACTCAGGTATTATTGATAAACTCACCAGCCTGTACATAAAACTATACATCACAGGATGGGTTGCCAACAGGCTTACACACAGAACTCACATGGAAAGATTAGCAGCCTCCAGGTCCAACTCTTAACCAGTAACAATTGGTGTCCCACAGGACTCAGACCTGGGACCCCTACTGTTTGCCATATACTTCTCAGAGGTACAGGCAAATGCAAGTGGACTATGGCAGACTATGTCTGGCAATGACTGCAAACTGGGAGCCATAATTGACAGTCCAGCTGACACAGACATCCTTCAAAGGGACTCACAAAGACCGACACAGGGTGTCAAAGTCATGGCCGAAAGCTAAGTGCCACAAATTGCATGATCATTCCATTTGGGAAAAACTAAACACCCACATATTAACACATAAGTGGCAGCCACCTTAATACAGATGAGGTAATAGGGGATCTGGGGACTAAGGTAGATAGTGTTCTCTCCTTTGACAATCATATCTCCAAAGTAGTTAGAACATCCTTCTATGTAGGCCATCTGATTACTAAAGTGTTCGCATCTAGACACACTGAGGTTATATTGCCCCTTTACTCATCACTCATAAGTCCCATCATAGAGTATAATAACCCATTTGGGATGTACCTCAGAAGACACTTCCGACAGCTGGAAGGTCCACAAACGTACCTCGCCAAGAGGATTACTGGCCTCAAACATATGTCCTATGCAGCCATACTGAATAAACTCCTGCTTTACTCACTGGCATCTCGTTTACTCAGAGATGATCTCTGCAGGCCAACAAAGCCATGTCCAACTCAAGCTTAATGGATATGCTCCACCTATGGGAATCCATGTCACAGTGAGCCACACGCTGTAGTGAGCTAAACCTTGCCACAACAATAACTAGAACATGCCGGAGGGACAGATTCCTGTTACAGAAAATCCCCATGCTTTGGAACAGCATCCCTAATTACATTATGCAGAGACCCTCATTAACACTCTTCAAGAGAAACCTTGAAGAGTGGATGGGGAACAGTAGATACACCCTAGGGATCCCACCATTGGCTCTGCTCCACAGAGGGACAGTTAATTAATCAATGGGGTGGCAAAAGCTGACACATTTTGGTTAAGTTTATGAATGCTCTCGGGCAGTTAGCCAAGAACCTACCTATGAACCTATATACACAATATCAGCACATGCTGATAGCTTAATTTACTGTTCAGGTGTTGACTTACCTTGTGCCAACAGCAGTTGTGTGTGCAATAGTTGAGGGCTGCCTATGTTGGATGTACACAGTAGACTGCCTATACATGACAATTTACAGGTAGTCTTGTGTGTGTGACATCCATTTTTACTGTGTGTGCAGGTGGAGGAAGGTGCCAGTCCCTAGGTGCCTACATTGTCAGTGTGTGCGTGCTATACGTTCCCTCCTTGCCAAGGCATGGACATACTGGGCATGCCTCCGTCTGCCTACTGGGGCTGGCACAGGGTGTTTTGTGGTCTGAGTACCTCTGTGCCTGTGGGGCTCTTGGCAATGGTGGTGAGCTGTGAGGGTCTTCACCATTCTATCCCTGCTGCAGCTGTTTTCACAGGATCATATTGTGTAGCATGGCACATACTATGAAGATGTGGTCACATGTGCCTGGAGAGTACTGCAAGGATCCACCAGATATGTCCAAGCAACGGAACAGTGATTTAGGCATCCCAAACACATGCTCTATGATGATTCTGGTTTGTGCCTGTGCTCCATTATGGCATTCTTGCATGGGTGTGTGTGCATTTCTGATGGGAGTCATCATCCACAGTTCCAGTGCATAGCCAGCATCCCCCACCAGGTGGCCATATGGGATGCCCCCCTGGTAAATACCTGATACAGCTGTGAGGCATGCCAGATGTAAGAGTCGTGATAGCTTCCAGGGCTGCCAGCACACACATCCATGATAATGCCCTGGGCATTGCACATGACCTGGCAGTTGATGGAGGGGTTTATGTAGTGCCTACCCTGCTCACCGGATGATGACTTGATGTGTATGTGTGTGCAGTCTATTGCACTCAGTACCTCTGGGTATTCTGCCACATGGTGGAAGGGATGCATATTGCTGGCCAACTCCTCCTGCATTCGGGGGAAGTATATGTGCTCATTGGCATGTGGTAACATGGCATCCAGGAACTGGTGAAGTACCCTGGATGCTGATGCCTGTGAAATCCCCATGATATCCCCAGTTGGCCTTTGAAAGGTACCTGTGGCTAGTATTCTCAGGCTTACACATACCTTCGTATCCACTGGGATGGGTTCCCCTCTGTTTGTTTGGCTCTGAGGCATGGCTGGCACAGCTCCACAAGTTGCTTTAGGGTGTCCCTGTCCACCCTGTAATGCTCTACTATCTCCAAATCATGTAGCCCCTGGTAGGTTACCCTGGGTCTGAACATTCTTCTCCTCCTCTGGTGCCTGAGATGGTTGTCAGCATCATCCTCCACACCACCTTCAGTCTCCAACACATGCTGGGGGATCAAAGCTATGGCAGCCCCTAACATGTACATATTAAAAGTCTCCTGTATGTATACATCAATGGTGCAGAGTGTATGGGAATACACAAGTGTGGGTGAGGTGCTTTCACACTTTATACTATTGTGCTATGGATGCTGCTGATGTCATTGGCTGTATATGAGCAATTCCAACTGCAGGGTATCTTAATTATGGGTTTTACAGTGAGTACTGCAAGTGTGGGGCCTGTAGTGTGGAGTTATGCTTGCCTGCTTTGTTTAATCTGCTGCCCTTTAATTCACTTTTAAATCTGGATCCCCTCCCATTGTCAGGCATGCATCCACCTGCCAACTTTCTTGTTTTGTACTTTGCCTACCCAGTCATGTGTTGAAAAATGTGTCTTGTAGCTGATATAATGCAATTCTGTTTTGTTATGCTGTGACACTTTACTGTTTTCTTTGCAGTACAGCCCCTCCCCTTTCCTGTTCTGCAGGTAGCTGCTTGCAGCCTTGTTAGCTGTTGTCAATGGTCCACTGTAGGTTCCTAGGTGTTAATTAGTCATTTGTACTCAAATTTCCCTGCTGCAGCATTTCCTTATTTTTTTCCTATATCCTTCCTGTTTCAGCTCCAGTGCGCGCCACGCAAACCCATTTACCAAGTTTAAGCTCATTTTAATCTCTGTTCACATGCATACTTGGTTACCTTGTGTGCTCTCAGCTAAGCAAAGCTATAGCCAGTTCAACACAACCCTTTCCTGCAGCTTTGCTTAGCTATGGGCAAACTGGACTAGCAATGCTCCAATGTGCTTACAGCAAAGGTGACACACCCCTCTCTTGATGTTATCTTTATCTCAAGGGCACACCTCAATATTATAATGTTACACTGTGAGGTGCATCCTTACACCAGCAGGGAATCTGTGATTCACTATTACTCCTCTCATTTGCATGGAATTGCCTACTAATTCCTAGCTACCGTGCATAACACTGTCACAGCCCCATAGCAACCCTTGCACCATGGTGTGGTGTAACATGCCTGCGATTGACTATTATGGGGAAATCATGATATGTGTTACATTGCAGTTTCATTCTATATTTTTCTATTTTCATTGCGATCCCATTTGCACGACGCTGCCCTGCGCTTAAACTTCGCGATAATGCAAAAAAAAATGAAATGTTATTTTTATATTTTGTACATGTTTTTTTATGCCAATGGCTATATATTTAGCCATTGGCATATATTAACAATGTAATACATGTGTTTGGTCAGCTGTCATGGCTCCAATTTTATGTTTACAAAAATGTAAACCGTTTTTTTAGGGTTTACATTTCTGCATGCTTATACTACGCCTGCACCACTTCCTGGATCGCTAAATACCTTCATTTGCATGTTACACTGCTGCAAATGGGGTAATTAGCATACAGGGGCCAGGAGCTGTGTGGGCGTAGTGTACTCAGGTAGTGCACATGGAAACAGCTCATACCTGGATTGTTTGCTGGCCATATTTGGTGTTGAAACGCCAACACTACGCCTGCACCTGGTGCAAGCTTCATGAATCCCAGGGCCAGTGTTTACAAAGTTTTCCTTTTTTTAAAGAGCATGTGAAAATATATAAAAGATTTGTGAATGACCTATTTTTATAACCTATACTGTGGAAGACGATGTGCTGGAATTTATAACAGATGTTAATGTAAGTTGTGACTTTCTAGCTTTCACCTTAATAACATAGGCACTAAAGTACATTTTTTGGATATATCCATTTGTTGGAATAATACAAATAAAACTTTTAGCAGTAAGATTTTTATGAAAGAGTTTTTTTCTAATAATTACTTCTATAAGACTAGTGCACATCCACCTTTTATGAAAAAGAAACCCAATAAAAATAAAAATAATCCACTGTGCTATCTTCTCAAGCAACAAAAGGAGGGAACACAGTAGAAAGCGGCCCCAGCCAGACGTTTATTGAAACAACTCAGAACATAAAAAATACATATATCCAAAGTTAAGCGCTTTCACCTATCGTATATAGGCTTCATCAGAACTAATACATTTTAACAATACGCCATTTTAAATAACCTTTTTGGCACGAAACTACAAAGGGTTGTTCATCATTCTTAAAGTTGTATGTACCTTCAATTTGATTAAACAAATGAATTTATTTAATGTAAAATAAAAATGTATAAATGTATGTGTATATAAGTTACTATGAATAGCATAGCCTCCTCTCTACACATACTGATTAAGTACCATATAACAACAATATTCTTTAAAATAAAATATGTGACATTCATATTTTAGAATGTACATATACTGTATTAGTAATGTATAGGTTGCAATGTACATATGTATAATCGCTAAATTCATTAAAACTTCTATTATTAAACTCCCTTAATGAAATGATGAATAAACATTGTGTTGAATAATCCTTTGACAATTAATATTGTGTTGTAACAATAATATAATTAAAAAAGTATTATTAAAAATATTTTGAAAAATATGTATACAAACTAATAAAATAGTTGAAAAATTATTAGAAAAAACAGGGTCGCCAGGGAGCAGAGAATTACAAATTCTTATGACACTGCTAGGTCAGGTAATTCTAATTTTAAAACTAATCATGATCAATTTCCAGTCGACAACGCTAGTGTCAATTCCATCGCAGTTACACACTCTGCAGAACCGGGAGCGATACATAAGGGTAAACCTACGAATACATCAATCGGTCAGCTAAATTCCACTTCTGAAAGCCTTTGCGAGGGAATCACTACAATACAGCGCAAGGCTGTTTCGGAGGCTAGTGCCGACATTGATTTACCAGCAGGACAGGTTGCAAATTCCAATGTGGACCGAAACCAATTGGACTCGACTGGAATCACTTTTGACTTCTCTATATATGACTTTGAGGACGACGATGAACTTATGCTTCGTACAGGCACTAGGTCTAAGTGTGTTAAGCCTGTAAAAACCTACGCACATACAGTAGGTTCAGTGATGGCCAACAAAGGTACTGAAACTAAGTCTAACAATTATAAAAAAACTAAGGAAGATAACAGCAATTACTGCAATTTGAATAATTTTTTAAGTAATGACTGCAATTTTGATAATTTTGATAAGGGGAAATTTGGGCTCCCCAATAGAAAAGCGTCTAGTGATTTAACTTTAAAGGACAAAATTTACAAATTGGGAAATTTAATGTGCAATTTAGACAACACAAAAATTGAGAATGCCTATTTACATAAGTGTGTGACATTAAAGATAGTCCCAATGGGACTACATTTTTTTAAATTACCTTTAGGTATTGACATCAATGATGCAACTATAAAGGATTTTAATGAATTTTTTGATGAGTGTGGTTTTAAATACATGAAAATGTTGATTAAGTACAATGATGAGAAACTATTAGATCTCATTAGGCAGGTAGAAAAATTGAATTTGGAGATTGAAAGAGATTTATTGTTTGATGAATGGAACAACTTATATCGGAAACAATTTACAATAGTAGAAAAGAAATCTAAAACAGTTCACGATAGAAAATGTAAGAAAATAAACAGAGACCTGATTCAGTATAAAGAAAAAAGAGTATATAGATGGTATAAAGAAGGTAACAATAAAGCACACAAGCAAAACTTTTATGATGACCAATTAAACAGAAATGAGGGAAGAAATATGTGGGATGTGGAAGGACATATAGATGATGGTAATTACGAAGTTTATGAAGACCAGGGATGGTATAAACAAAATTTTCAGAAAAACTGGAATCCCCAATATTGGAAAAAAACGAAGATTATGATAGGAAATTACAACCGAGCTCAGAATCAACAACAAATGAATTACAAGGGAAAGAAATGGAATGGTTATTAAAAACAAAGAACAATGGCACAAGTACATTGGTAGTGGGACCTATAGAGAAGGACAGTGGGGCACATAATTTGGATGAGTTTAAAATTTATAATTTTACAAATTTTAAGGTAGAAGAGGTTCATCATAGACTACTATCTAAAGGAATGAAGTTTATTCCTACACCAAAATATGATTTGGTAGATCATTTAATTGAAACTAAATTATACACACGTAAGCTCAATTTATCAGTTATGTTTCAAAACAAAAACAAGAACATTCTTGAAACAGACAAAGGAGACATATTGTTAAAAAGTAAAAGTTCATTTGTTCCTTACATGAAACCTATGATTGAGCTGTTTGAAAAACAGGTACACAAGGACTTATACAAGTTATCCAACACGGTAAGGAAACACAAAAATCAGAGACAATTTGACCAAAGAAGAAAGGATGGAGCTAAGAAATTTGAGAAACAACAACAACATTCGAATAATGAAACCTGATAAGGGAGGGGGGATAGTCATTTATGACCAAATGGAATATATTGTGAAGTTAAACACTATTCTTACTGAAACTGGTAATTACGAAATGATTTCTTTGAATGAAATCAACATAGCTTATCAGAGGATCAATTCCTATTTAGAGGAATTTTGGATTGACAACCGCATTAATAATGACACTTATAATTATTTGAAAGTACAGCACCCTAAATTGGCGGTACTAGTGGGGATTCCTAAAATACATAAAGATTTAGTAGATCCCCCGTTCAGACCAATAGTGTCAGGTAGCAGAGCAAAAACTTTTCCCTTAGGCAAAGCGGTTGGCATCTGGCTTAAGGATATATATCCAGGTATCCCCCATTTGTTAAAGGACTCGTGGGATTTCTTAAGGAAATATCCCATTCAAATTGATACAAGTAATCTTTATTATGTGACCATAGATATTATTGATTTATTCTCCTGCATTCCCAATAGGCAAGGTTTGGAAATGTTTTGTGAAAGCATTAGGAAACATACCAACCTTGATTGGGATAGAACATGTCTGATTATGGACTGTATGTCATTAGTTTTGGACAACAATTTTATACTATTTGAAGGGGAATATTTCAAACAAAGCAAGGGGGTGGCAATGGGTTCAGCAAGTGCCCCTATATTTGCCAACCTTGTAATGTTATATTGGGAAGAAGAAATTTTATTTAAAAGTGAATTTTTCACACATATCATTCATTTACAAGGTTTTTAGATGATATTTACATTTTATGGAAAGGCAATATGGTTGAGCTGAACGAATTTATAACTTTTATTAACAATAGTAGTGATTTCTTAAAATTTACCCATACTATTAGTAGTAAAGGTTTACCATATCTTGACACTACTGTGTCTCATGATGAAAAAGGTTTCAAATCAAACATTTACAGAAAAAATACTTTCTCCAACGACTATCTACAATATGACAGCAATCATCCTAAGAAGATGCTGCGTAATATTTTCAAGGGTCAAATAATCAGAGCGGCTAGAATGACATCCAGAAATGAAGATATGTTAGCAGAGGTTGAACATATTGCTAATATGTTTACTGAGAGGAAATATAGTAAAAAAATGTTACATGATGTCAAGCAGTATGTTATATCTCAGAGAGAGACAAAATATCAACCCATTTTAGGTGCTATTATTCCAACAGATCAAGAAGAAGAACAAAACAAAATTAGTAAATATAAAAAGGCCTGCATATTACCGTATACTCCTTTTGTAAACACAATTAAGGAAATTTTGGAAAAGCATTGGGGTATTTTTCAAGTGAACCCAGAATTATCTAGAGTATTAGGGGACAAACCACTTATAGTCTATAAGATGTCACACAATTTGAAGAAAATTTTAGAAATAGGTAAAGAGACTAATTTAAAAAGAGGAGAAGGTGGAAAACCAACATCTACCAAAAGATGTGGAAATTGCAACCAATGTAGGTATATAATGGGACAAACTGAACTTACTTTAGACAATGGTAATAGAACAGTAATTAGGCCTGTCAAGGGTAATTGCAACACACCCTACATAGTATATATTGCCAAATGTGATGAATGTTCAGCATACTATGTTGGAAAAACTGAGAGGGCTTTTAAAAGGAGAATTTACGACCATTCATATTGTATTAGAAGGAAAGACACAAATAATGCACTGTACAGGCATGTTGAAAGTAAGGGTGACCAACATAGTTTCAAATTTGGCATTTTAGAACATATTAAACCAGATTTGAAAGGGGGTAGTATCAAGGATTTATTAAGCTACAAAGAAATATGGTGGCAGTTATTTACAGATGCTGCCACGACACCTGGTTTGAATGACACTGTAGCCGTAAAACCCTTGTTAATCAGATAATGAGGCATTTATTGTCCTCTTGAAATGAACCACTACATCAAAAGTACTAATTGTGAAAATATATATATTTTTTGTACATACATTTTTTGTAAAAACATACATATTTTATTAATGAAAAATTTTTTAAACATAAAATTGTTAATGTTGTTCTGACAATGTTGATTTTTTAACTTTAATTTTCACTTTTTAGTATTGATTTATATATATTATGAATTTTCAATATTGTATTTTCTAATGGTGAATTTTTAACAACAAATTAATACTGAAATTAGCAGCATAGTATCTGACACACTATAGGGCATAATAATTTTATTATGATATTTATTAATTATTCTACACAGGGCGGCCACGGTGGTGCAGTGGTTAGCATTGCCGCCTCACAGCAAGAGGTTCTCCGGTTCGATCCTCGGCTGGGGTGCCTTCTGTGCAGAGTCTGCATGTCCTCCCTGTGGTCGCGTGGGTTTCCTCCGGGTGCTCCGGTTTCCTCCCACATCCCAAAGACATGCCACAGGTGGATTGGACACTCTAAATTGGCCCTAGGTGTGTGTGTGAGTGTGCCTTCTGTGGAAGGTTGGGCGCCGGGCTGGCAACTCGACACCGTAAAACTCCACTGCCATTCAATGTGCGGACAAGGTGATCCGCTGTGGCGACCCCTAACCGGGAAAAAGCCGAAAGAAGAAGAAGAAGATTAATTATTCTACACACAATGAAAGTGTAATTTACGGTCAAATAGTCAACATAACATAAGTGAACATGTTTTAAGAACACATTAATTCTATTGATTAACAATACAAATATTATCAATAATCAATTGATTTTGATGATTTTTTATTCACACACTTTTTATATTTGTTCATTCTCCTACACTAATCAATTATTTATTAATACTATATTTATTGCATATTATATATAAACATTAAATATAGTGTAGTATTGATAGTAAATTATATTGAATATAAATTTTGTACATTAGTTCCCTACATTTTAAGAAATTTTCCTAAAAAATTTTTTCTAATAATTTTTCAACTATTTTATTAGTTTGTATACATATTTTTCAAAATATTTTTAATAATACTTTTTTAATTATATTATTGTTACAACACAATATTAATTGTCAACGGATTATTCAACACAATATTTATTCATCATTTCATTAAGGGAGTTTAATAATAGAAGTTTTAATGAATTTAGCGATTATACATATGTACATCGCAACCTATACATTACTAATGCAGTATATGTACATTCTAAAATATGAATGTCACATATTTTATTTTAAAGAATATTGTTGTTATATGGTACTTAATCAGTATGTGTAGAGAGGAGGCTATGCTATTCATAGTAACTTATATACACATACATTTATACATTTTTATTTTACATTAAATAAATTCATTTGTTTAATCAAATTGAAGGTACATACAACTTTAAGAATGATGAACAACCCTTTGTAGTTTCGCGCCAAAAAGGTTATTTAAAATGGCGTATTGTTAAAATGTATTAGTTCTGATGAAGCCTATATACGATAGGTGAAAGCGCTTAACTTTGGATATATGTATTTTTTATGTTCTGAGCTGTTTCAATAAATGTCTGGCTGGGGCCGCTTTCTATTGTGTTCCCTCCTTTTGTTGCTTGAGAAGATAGCACAGTGGATTATTTTTATTTTTATTGGGTTTGTTTTTTCCTCGCAACGTTTGGATTCCGCAGTTTTTATGAAAAAGAACATACCAAGGGGACAAATTATCAGAATGTCTTGACTTACAACTAGTCAGGTAGATGTTTTGGAAGATCTTGAAGACATTGTTAAGTTATTTGCAGAAAGAGGCTATGACAGCAGTGAACTGCAAAGAACAGCAGAAGAGGTTACATCTAAAAGAGAAACTGTCTTTCCTCCTATATTACATGCAGGGGCTGACAAGAAAGAATGATTCAGATAACAATGACAGTATAAACTGCACAAACAGCTTCTGTTTACATATTACAGTTGATAACAATAACATCAGGAAAATATTACTGAATAACTGGAATATTCTTAAAGGGAATTTTGAATGAAGTCAGAAAATAGATGAACAACCGAGTTTTTATTTTAAGAAAGCTAGGTCCTTTAAGCAGTTTCTCGAGACAGATTATACATGTGTTAGTTTTATTCCAACTAATAAAAAGATAGGAATGTTTAAATGTGGGTTTTGCACAAGTTGCAGTTACATTTGGGGAGGTCCTTCCATTATGCTGCCTCATATGGACAGACGTATTAAAGTAGAAGGACACTTTGTAACAGCACAGGCATAGTGCATATTGCTATATGCTCCTGTTGTTACTCCTTTTACATAGGAATGACAAAAGGAAGTTAAGTTACTCCCTTTACATAAGAACGACAACAAGGAAGTTAAGTTACTCTCTTTACATAGGAATGACAACAAGGAAGTTAAGTTACTCCTTTTACATAGGAATGACAACAAGGAAGTTAAGTTACTCCCTTTACATAGGAACGACAACAAGGAAGTTAAGTTACTCCCTTTACATAGGAACAACAACAAGGAAGTTAAGTTACTCCCTTTACATAGGGACAACAACAAGGATGTTAAGTTACTCCGTTTACATAGGAACGACAGCAAAGAAATTAAGTTACTCCCTGTACATAGGAACGACAACAAGGAAGTTAAGTTACTCCCTTTACATAGGAATAACAACAAGGAAGTTAAATTACTCTCTTTACATAGGAATGACAGCAAGGAAGTTAAGTTAGTTCCTTTACATAGGAATGACAGCAAGGAAGTTAAGTTATTCCCCTTACATAGGAACGACAGCAAGGAAGTTAAGGTACTGCCTTTACATAGGAATGACAAAAGGAAGTTAAGTTACTCCCTTTACATAAGAACAACAACAAGGAAGTTAAGTTACTCCCTTTACATAGGAATGACAACAAGGAAGTTAAGTTACTCCTTTTACATAGGAACGACAACAAGGAAGTTAAGTTACTCCCTTTACATAGGAACAACAACAAGGAAGTTAAGTTACTCCCTTTACATAGGAACAACAACAAGGAAGTTAAGTTACTCCCTTTACATAGGGACAACAACAAGAACGTTAAGTTACTCCCTTTACATAGGAACGACAGCAAAGAAATTAAGTTACTCCCTTTACATAGGAACGACAACAAGGAAGTTAAGTTACTCCCTTTACATAGGAACAACAACAAGGAAGTTAAGTTACTCTCTTTACACAGGAACGACAGCAAGGAAGTTAAGTTAGTTCCTTTACATAGGAATGACAGCAAGGAAGTTAAGTTATTCCACTTACATAGGAATGACAGCAAAGAAGTTAAGGTACTGCCTTTACATAGGAATGACAACAAGGAAGTTAAGTTACTCCCTTTACATAGGAATGACAACAAGGAAGTTAAGTTATTCCCTTTACATAGGGACGACAACAAGGAAGTTAAGCGCTAGAATAAAGGAAGACTTATATGCTATAAAGAAAAGAGACATAAACAGTGTACTATTTAAGCATTCCACTGAATGTAAGTCTTTTAAAGTTTTATTTTTCTGTCTTAAGTTAGTACCAAAATATCTGAGGGCAGGTAACTACAAGAACAAAATTCTTAAAAGAAAAACTTTCTGGCAAGTTAAGATGCAAGCAGACAAATATCCTGGTATTAATGACAGCATCTGTATAAACTGTTTTTTTTTAGAATAGCATATTTGTTAATACTGGCTGATTTACATACAAAATTGTTATTAATTAAACATGTTCTATAGACTGAACTGGAACTGTTAGATGATTGGTCAAGTATTTTAGTGTTAATGTTTTACCAGTGTATTTAAATGTGTTTTTTACTGCACCTTTTATTCTGATGAAATCTTTGGACTAAAGCACTAAATCTCTGTGGACAGATATGAATTATTTTACTCATGGTGCTTCTGCTGCCGTCCAGTGAATGTTTTCTTGTTATAAGTCGTGTTGTAGTTTACCAGAAATTGTATACATTTTAAGTATTTATCGCATTTGCATTATCCATTTCCTTTCTTTTTCTCTTTTATACTTATCCCTTTAAACTTTCTTTTTCTGCCTTTTAATCTTTTTGAAAATAGAATTATTTTTACCTTTCACTATTTTCCAGTTTACATCTTCCTCTTCACTTATTTCAGAACTTTCTTCTATATTATCTTCTGTTTCATTTTTCTCTTTATCCTTATCTTTTATTGGGACTGTTTCTTCTCTAAATGTACTATCCTCAGTTTTGTTTTCTTCTTCTTCATCCTTTTTTCTTTGCATTACAATCCATCCGTAAATGCCCAATTTTGTTACATTTATAACATTTCAGTTCGACTCCTGCCTGGCTCGCCATTGAAAAAATATTTTGAGATTTACTTGCTTACTGCTTGCTGCTTCTTGCTGTGGGATGGATTTGAAGTGTTCTTAAGACACTCAGTCTTGCTGGCTGGATTCTGTTAAAATTCAAAGTCTAGTTATATTTGCATTCACAGTCTGTTGCATACAGAAACTTGCAGAATATACACTGATGAGAGAATATACTTTGCAGCATCAACTTTAGAGAGCAGTAACAAATAACTTTTTATAATAAACCAAACGGAAACACGTTGCAGGCTTAAAGTACTGTTCCAACTTTACTTCTCATATAGTACAGATAATGTGAGAGATATAACATTTACCTTAGGACTTGTGTCCCTACCATCCCTCTCTAACATAGCTGGATTTATACAGCTCTTTATATACTCTTTTTAGTCATGCATAAACATATTTTGGAGAATTGCTTATCCTGTAGAAACAATACTAAACTTCCTTGTTTAACAATGTCTTGTAAGAGACCAGCTTTTCTGACAGTGTAAATATCCTGTAACAGTGTCCTAATGTCCATGTAGAAAAACATATTTTTAAAAAAACACATTGTCTGTATTCTATTTGGATCTGTGCATATGACCATATGTTCTTGTACCAATGCTGATAAGCATATCCTGTTTTTTATGAAAAAAAACATATTTTTGAAAAAACACATTGTCAGAAATCAGCTTTTCTGACAGTATAAATATCCTGTAACAGTGTCCTGATATCCATGTAAAAAAACATATTTTTGAGAAAACACATTGTCAGAGATCAGCTTTTCTGACAGTGTAAACATCCTGTATTTTATTTGGATCTTTGTATAAAAAAACATCTGTTCTTGTGTCATATCCTGTTTTTCCATGCAGAAAAACATGTCATTGTTCTTTAAAAGCAGATTTTGCATTTTTGTTCTTGCATACATCCTGTTTTGAGTCTGTAAGGAAATAATGTCCATTCTTTAAAAGCAGATTTTGTATTTTTGCTCTTGCATACATCCTGTTTTGAGTCTGTAAGAAAAGAATGTCCATTCAGCAGATTCCTTTTCCAAGCCATGGTCATTTAGTATGACTGCTGATCTCATATTAGTAAACTCTGTTTCTGCATTTAAGCAAGCCTTTTCTTTCAGCATATTTACAACATAATTAATTTCAGATTTATATTCATAAAATCTAACAGCATCACGACTTGTTTCCACACGAATATAAAATGTCATTTATCACAGTTACTTATCAAATGATTATCTTTTCCATAGAAAAAAAATTGACCCAATATTTTACAACACCTCTGTTACCCTCATCATCAGTACAATATGATAGTCCCATCCCTTGGTCCATAATTTTCTGTAGTCATAGACTTTGTTAATGTCCATAACTTTACAAAGTTTGCTTAAATGTCTCATTAAAGTCTCTTTTTTCAACTTCACTTCAAAATTGGACAAGTATTTTCTTTTTTCTTCTCTGTTAAACACTTTAACCACATAAGAATTACATAGACTGCAGTTCATTTTCTTCTTATACCCCTCTAAAAAACTTTCCAGAACAGAGCGTATCTCAAAAATAATGTTACAAAATGCCACTGAATAAGAATAAAAGCTCTTACTGCCTGAGCCTTCACTCCCAATGGGACCTTTAAATTATCCCAAATGTAATAACTGTTCATTTCTTTTTCTTCTTTATTCTGAATTCTCAACATACATTTTCACTGATTGTTGACATTTCCTTTCCTCTCTTCAGCTCTCATCACTTTCCCTGCAGTTTCTTTAACTATTTCAGCATTTGATATCTTTGTCTGGCAATCTACTTTTAAAATAGCTTCTGATTCCTCTGATTGCATTTTGTCCATAATTGCACCCCAAGAAACATCTTTTCCACTCTCCATCTCACTCTGCAACAACAATTCACCCTAAATATCATCTCGCAACCCTCCTGACTGGAGGGTTATAATAACATGTCTATCAATGTTTTGAATGTTTTCTTCTTATGAAACAAACAAATTCTAGTGAAACAGCTTCTCAAAATGTTGTAGAGCTTCAAAGATTGCACTGGCATTCACTTCTGTGTTAGCCACTATCTTGGATCACTTCTGTGTTAGCCACTATCTTGGATCACTTCTGTGTTAGCCACTATCTTGGATCACTTCTGTGTTAGCCACTATCTTGGATCACTTCTGTGTTAGCCACTATCTTGGATCTCCTTGAGTGCTGCTCTCCCAGCTCCCACTGTGCTAGGAATGGAATAGGCACTATCCTAATGAGTAAGGGGAGCAGCCTGATGCCCTGGCCAAATTTCCCCCAATAGTATAGATACCACCTTGGGTCTCTCCTGAAAAGAGGCTACTAGCCAAGTTGGACTAACCCAGTCAAAAAAGGATAACTAAATATAAATTAGGATCACTCACAGGTTGATAAAATATTTCTGGACCCTGATAGTGCTTGGAAAGTATTGTACATGTTGTGACATTGCTTCACAAATTTAACTTCTAGGACTGTGATGAAGACTGTCAATTAAGTATCGGCTTAGTTTTAAAAAGGAACACGCAACATATTCATAAGTGAACACTAGGCTATCAGAGCAGACTATCACAAGTTTATGCAATCACCAGAAGTTAGAATCAAACTGTTTACATTGTATCTGTGAGGTAAAGAACTTAACCAGCAAGCCAACCACCTCCCTGTGCTTGACCCAATATGTGTATGAGTATACATAAATATAAATATATATATATATATATATATATATATATATATATATATATATATATATATATATGGATCTACTTCACAAACTAGAAGTTTCAAAACTTCAAACTGCAAATGGTAGAGACAAAAAGATTAAAGTTTTGAAACTTCCAGGGGGGCAAGCCCACCTGCACCCCCACACCATCTGCTAAATAAATATACCAACTCCAAGATTGCATTACAGTAAGGAAAACAGTAAATTTTGCATTCCATGCTGTACAGTAATCTCCATTCAAAACGTTTGAAGTTTCAAAACTTCGATCTTATGGTCTTGACCATTTGCACTTCAAAGTTTTGAAACTTCAAGCCTGTGAAGGAATCCACATATATATATATATATATATATATATATATATATATATATATATATATATATATATATATATATATATATATATATATATATATATATATATATATATATATATATATATATATATATATATATATATATATATATATATAGACAGACAGATATATTTCTTCCCAATAGCTTATTTAGACTATCTCCTTTCTTACTTATTTTTTCTTGGCCAGTTGTATCTTCAATCATAATGTAAATGGCTTTCTTTATTTTATCATATATATGTGTACATACAAATATATCAAGCACGGGCATTAATGCCCTTCTAGCTTGTCAATATACCAAAACACTTGTTCCCATAATAAGTATCCAGGCTGTTCTTAAAAATAGCTAAACTAGTACTTGCTTTATGTAATTTGGTAGTCTGTTCCATGCATCAGCTACTCTGTCAGAGAACCAATTAGTAAACTTCTCATTCCTATAGAATTTCCTGCATAGTTTGTCTGATGATTCGGGTCTATACTATCTAATCAAAGAGACATTACAGCAAATGCCTCTTCATCGACCCCTAAAGAGCGAACCGCCAAATCCAGCCAGAAATGAAACATCACTAAGAGCACCTCAACGTGGGGGACTTCACCCCCCCACACCCCCAATGGGGGGCTTCCCCCCACCCCCCCCTAACTAAATATACCAACTCTGAGATCACACTACAGTGGGGAAAGGGGTAAATTTACGTTGATGGCCAAGCGATTTTTTTTTCCCCCTAGGAAAAAAAATCACTGATTTGGTTGTTCACGTAACTGCCGCTTTGCTTTTTAAGGGTTGATGAAGAGGCATTCGCTGTAATGCCTCTTCGATGAGATAATATAGACCCGATGATTCTCTAGGGTTTTTGTTAACCCCAAACATTCCCAGAGGTAGTTGTCACTAAATGCCCTATATACCTGTATAAGATCTCCTCTTAGATATCTGTAAGAGACACTGTACAAGTTCAGATATTTTAGTCTTTTATAATAACTTAAATTTTCACATCCATGGATAACCTTGATATATTTCTGTTGTACTCTTTCCAGATTACTCATGCTTGCTTTCTTATAGGGTTTCCATATTGTTATTCCATACTCAAGTTTGGGTCTAATGTAACTAACAAACAATGAATTTGTGATTTTTCATTTCCTAGACTTTATAAATCTTTTTTCATAACCTATAGTTCTATAAATATTATTAACCAATTGGTTGATATGATTAGAAAAACTAATAGCTGACTCTACCCATATACAAGGGCGCCCGCAGGCAGGTGCAAGGGGGTGCACTTGCACCCCCCTGGAATCGGCTGACCAGTTAATGCTGTAAATTGAAAAAAAAAGTTTTTTTTTTTTTTTAAGTGTGTTCTTCTTTAAGAAAAAGTCTGTGCTGACAGTCCAGTCGCAGGCGTGCTGACATCATCGCTCTCGGCCTCTCGCTCATATTTACAAGTTTGCGAGTGGGAACTCATGGACGTTTCGGTTTCGCAAGCGGGAAGATTCAGGCGGGAATTGAAACGGACGGATTTACAAGCGAGAGGAAACGGATGAAAGATGGGACCTGAAGCGGATGGATTTGCAAGCGGGAGGAAACGGATGGAAGATGGGACACTTTCAGAGTGAGTAGTGTGTGTGTGTGTGTGTGTCTGTCTGTAAGCAAGCTTGCTGGATTGTGGGGGGAAAAATAAAATAAAAATGTGCAGTGGGTTGAAATTCTTTACAAGTGTTGGAACTTCATACAGCACTGAATCTTACTAAGTGCTGTCTATACCTCTATCTACTTCTGTTTAGTAAACAATAGCATAAATCTCTGTCAAAATGCATGAGAAGCATAAATAAAAAGTGAGTCTTCCTGGGCAGTGAACTGTAAGTAGTGCAAAACTGTTGTACCTTCAAGAAATACTGACCCATGCCTGTATGAAGACTTGCTATAGCAGTAAAGTGAGTCTTCATGTCCATTAAAGGGTTGCTTGGAAAAGGACTTTATTTATTGCCATTTGATTAGACTGTGTTGTGTATTATGTCAAAACTTTCTGGTAACAGTCTGTGAAACTATGTTTGTAAGATGCTGCCACTAAACATCAAACCCTGTGACAATAAAAAGGGTTTGTCATGATACACAGCAAGAAAGTTAGTTGTGTGCAAACCTGGTGAAATTGATTGTGAATTGCCTTTACTGAAACATGAAAGGCAAGATAGATAAGAAGCATGACTCTATATGTGGTATATGTGCTGTTGTCATTGAAGGAAAATAGATGTTAGGTGCTGCTTTGATACAGCAACATAGCACATACCACGGTAAAGTGGTACTGACTAACTGGCCTGGTCACAGTCACAGATAGTGTATGGTACAGCAAAATGAGAGCACCTTATATCAGCATATTTTTATAGTAGAATCAAATGGCTGTTTTACAGTGAAGTGTTACAACACTGCAAAGTGAAACCTTATTTAAGGGTAAGAAAATGCCAAGTCAGTTGGAAGGAGTTAAGAGGATGAATACCTAATTTGGAATAGATGGTTTCTGAAAATAAAAATAAAGTGGCAGTTTTAAAAAGTTATTGGCTGACTTTGCCATCAGAAAATTTTTACTCCACCAAGACTGCCTGATCCATTTTTGTACAAATTGAATCAGAGTAACATAAGAGTAAACCTGAATTCTAGGTTGACACACCAGACAAAAAGAAAAAAAACTATTTAAAGTTGTTAGAAAAAGAGCAATGTATAAATTGAGAAAAGAGTGACATGACCCAGTGTTGGAACCTGAAAAAGAAAATAGTCCATTTCAGACTCTGGTTGGTATTACGTATTTACAGAGTGAAAATGAACTGCGACAGGAACTTAATGTTAACAGTGCTCTGCATGATCTAAAACTAAACTGTTGGAATGTGCAAGCTGAGAGTAAGTTACTTAAGGTACAACTCTAAGAGACTGGAAACAAAGTCAAGAACTGTACATAAACTCAATCACAATAATGAAGTGACCCAGCTTACCCAACAAAAGAAATTTGAAAATGCAGCTGAAGTAAACAGTTGGTATTTAATATAAGGCATTCTGAAAGTTGTATCTAAGTACATACAGACATGCAGTAACACTGAATTAAATGCACTTATGCTTAATGAATCCAGAAGCTGGAGCAAAGCTGCAGAAAGACAAAAGGAAGAAAAGTTGCATTGCAAGATGGATTAACAGTGTGTGTGTGTGTGTGTGTGTGTAAAATGCCTCAGGTGTTACATGGTGGTGGGTAGAGAATAAGGCTTGAACCCTATACCTTGGGCCCAAGTGGCAAAAGCCTGAATTCCCTACCCACCACCATTTGTAAAAACGTTGCAGGTTTTTCCCTCATACTTTTTCTGTTCCTCATAAAATCTGTGGTTTCTGTATGTGTCCTTGTTGCCTGAAAGCTACATGTTCTCTGGTTTGATTCTTGGCTGTCTGGAGTGTTTCTCCTGGGCCTCTGCTAAAAATTAGCTTTTTTTCCAAGTCAGACTTTCCTGGCTAACAAATGTTAAAAAAATGGACACTCATTTCAATATCAGACTACATATTCTTCAGAAAGTGCATGGTAACAAAAGCTTTTATTTTAGCAATTTTCTTCTAAGTGTACAAGATGGATATTTGAAATGTGTCCCTGTCTTTGGGACTGTATTCCCCCCATTATTGGCTTCATCCAGGTTTTGTGCTAAGGTTGAGAGCTATGGTAAGAACTGAATTCAATGAATATGTTGGGGGCTGTATTCACCCAGTATTGGCTTTAGTCAGGTATTTATTGGCTTCATCCAGGTATTGTGCTAAGGTTGAGAGCTATATTCCCCCATTACTGGTTTTGTCTGGGTGTTTTTTGCTAAGAGGTTGAGAGTTATGGTGAGAACTGAATTCACTGAATGTTTGGTGGTTGTATTCACCCATTGTTGGCTTTGTTCAGGTATTTTGTGCTAAGAGGTTGACAGCTGTGCTATGGTGAGAACTGAATTCACTAAATGATAGCCATTTAAGTTTCAGTCTTCCTCTTTCACAAAACAGCTGATTTGGCGTAGTGGTATGTTGCTCTGACTGTTTTGCACAGGGTCCCCTGGGTTCAAGACGTGGCAGTGAAATGTATGGTGGTAATGCAGCATTTTATTCTAGCAACTTTCCAACATTATACAAGCAATGTTTAAAATGTGTCCCTGGTTTTGCCCCAATAAATTTTGGCTTTTTCCAGATTTCTTGTGCTGCAACGTTCAGAGATACAGCTGAGTGTCGAGTAGATTTTACAAGGAGCTGAGAGCTGCAGGGGAGCAAAAGTTTAGTGCTGCTTATGTTTAGCCTGTTCACACTGTTAATAGCACAACAGGATAGTATACTTACTTTTGATGCTGAAGGCTGTGGGTTCTACTCCCACAGTAGGTAGATGCATTGCTGATACTGTACTGTGTTGTAAAGGGGGTGGATGCTGCAGTTCTTTGGCAAAGATACCTAGTAACTATGAACCTGTTATCAGTTTGCTATCCATTCCCTATTGCGATATTACTAACTTGTGCATTTTGTTTCATTGTTTACTGGAAAAATGTTCAAAACAAATTTAAAATGCCCTCTAACAACTGTACTGTATTGTACAAGGAATATAATGTAATACAGTCAGGAAGGTGTATCAAAGAGCATGTGTATGATATGTTCGAGGGGCCTATGATTTTGAAGACAGCCCAGAGTTTATCTGCCACTGGCAAAATGTATTTTCTTTGAATGTGGGTTTCAATGCTGTTTCAATGCATGTGAGTTTCAAGGGCAGAGAAGTTTTAATGTTAGTCTATTTTCATTGTGAGACTGCATTGCTTTGTTTAACAGATATGTATTAGGGTTTGTGCTGTAAAATGCAAAATAAAACTTTCAAATGAAATCCTAAATCATCGGAGAAGTAAAGCAGTATGCACATTAGTGTTTATGGTAAATGGGGCAAAATAACCAAGGAATGGGACATTGGAATGGCTGCAGGGGGGAGGCTCCATTTGACCATGATTTTGTGAGGGGTAGCAAATTCAGACAGCCCGGTTGAACTATACCTCTCAGTTGTCCATCTTTGCAGAATGAATAGATATTTGCTTCTTATTTTGGTTTGTGCCGCGTAAAATTTATGGTTTTCTAGCAAATCATTTAGGAATTAAGTCACTAAATGACAGACATTGAGTTTCAGACGTTATAACCTTCAGAAAAAAATGCCTGCTAATGCAAGACTGTCAAGTTTATACAAGGGCAATTTTTAGTAGTGTTTATATGTTCCCCCCAACATATTTGGGCCTTGTCCAGATTTCCTGCATTAAGAGGTTAAGAGATGCGTGCAAATCACTTTGTAGATTAGGAATATCCAAACCTCTCAATTGTCCCCAATTTTGGCTCAAAATGTTGCTCTCCCCTAACAATCCCTCCTCCAAAATGGCAATTTTTGAAGAAAATGTGGAGAGTTTACAATTATATATAACTGTAATGATCAGAGTTGTAGATTACTTTAATTTCAGAAATGCATGTAGATGCTCTTATTTTGTTAGCTGCTCAAGTTAACAGTGTTAATATTAAAAAGGTGTCCCTTTTTTGACAGGTATTTTTGCATCACATTTTGGTCTGTTTTTTCATAAAATTGTGGTTTTCTGGCAAATTAGTGGCAAGTCATTAAAGATTGAAGTTAGAAAATAATGGCAGACATTTGAGTTTCAGATTTTATACCCTTCAGAAAATTCGTACTAATGCAAGATCTACTACTGTTCTATTTAAAAATTGGCCTTATTTTTGGGCCTGTGTCCCACTTCTAGTTCTATGTATGGCTTTGTCCAGATTTCTTGCTCTGAAGTTGAGAGGTATGAGTGTCAGAGCCATCACTGTCAGCCAGAGACATTTCAAATTATGACATACTTATTGCACCCCACCCCCCATTGTAGTGGCTCTGGATGTGTCCAAGGAAGGCAAGGAGTAGTTATGCAGTGTAAGTGTGCAGAGTATTCCCCCATCCAAGATAGATCACAAATACGACCGTGGTTTTTCATCTGTCCTTGATTTTGCAGAATGTTCTGTTTTTCTATCGGATTTTTATACTGTTGATTAATGCTTCTTATTATTCAGGAACTGCATGCTGTCACAGTGCCCTGTTGCACTGTTTAAGTAGCCATGGTTTAATGAACATCAGGTAAGCTTGTCGGAGATTGTAAGATGCCAGTAAGCTGTAGTAAGCATATTGTTAAAGAATTACCAGCATTGAAAGCCTTTTCGTTGTTGCCATGCAGAGAATATTTACATAACTAGATAATGTATAAGCCTTGGGTATTGAAATGCATATGACAGTATTTGTAATAAAAGGACAGGATTACAGTATTTTCAGAAGCTCATTACGTTTTATTGGAGACCAGTGTCTTATAGCAGTGTCTGTGTGTTAGTACACTTGTAGTTGGGTGGCTTTAATGGTATATGGTAAATAAGCATTGCTACCTTACTTAAAAGCCAAGCCCTGCAACAACTAGGTAAGCTCCACACTGAAGTCAAAACACAATAGCTCTGGTGGGTAAATGTACTCTGTAGTAATCAAAAAAGGCAAATATTTGAAATGGCTACAGCTTATGTACAAACACAATAGGTAGTGATGAAACAATGCTCTGCTAAAAATGCTTTAATGCTCCACATTGCTGAGCTGCAGATCAGTTATCACTGGCTACCAGTATTTCACCCACTTCAGATCAAGCACGGTGCTGTTCAGTGCAACCTTCCCAGAACTAATTCAAGTCTGACCAGAATTATTTGGTGTGTGTGTGTGTGTGTGTGTATAGGAGGGAGGTAGCATACCCCTCAGCTGTCCAGGTTTTTTGCAGAATGTCCAGATTTTTGCCCCATATTCCTCCTAAAAAGGATTGAAGTTGCTAAATAATGAGACGTTTCAGTTTTAGATGTCCTGTTACTCTTGCAATTTTCTAAGTTTATGAGAGCCATATTTATAATCTGTCCCTATTTATTTTAGGCTTTGTCCAGATTTCTTGCACTAAGGTTGAGGCCTTGAGGGTTGTGTGGTATGTTTGTGAGAGAAAGCGAAATGCCCAAGTTAGAGTTAGCAGGTGGAATTAAGTAAATTTTCAAGGAACTAAGTTTTAAGGGAAGCGAAGTTTACTGCTGCTCATGCAAAGTCTATTTATAATGTGCAACTGTTTTGTTTAGCAAATGGTATCTCTATTGTGGTATAAAGTTTTAAAGCTATGTTAGTAGCACCACAAGTAGAATACTTGCATCTTAATGGAGAGGATTGAGGTTCTATTCCTACAGCATGTACATCTGTATGCTGCAGTCCTGAGGATGTCCTCCTTTGGATGAGATGCCTAATAACTATGAACCTGTTTTTCAGCTTCCCATCCATTTTCTATTGCAATATACCAGCTTACCATTTTTAATTTAACATAGGCAATTTATTCTTGACGGAAGCAGGCACTGAATTTGTAGATGAAACACTGAAATATACAGTTTTCTAGCAACAACATCTTTAGTTTCAGATATCTTTAATGTGGAATTATTCAGATTACTTTTACTTGGCAGAGACAAACAAGTGTTGCTGTATAATACAAGGGATATAATTCAATTATATATTACATATTATAATTAATACAATCAGGTAAATCAAATCTTTTGCATGGTCTTAACAGTGTGCAAAGAGCCTATTGCTTGAAAACAGTTCAAAGGTAAATAACCTGCCACTGGCCAGATGCATTTTCTTTGAATGTGGGTTTCAATGCTGTTTCATTGAATGTGAGTTTCAAAAGTAGAGAAGCTTTAATGCCAAGTCTGTTTTCATTGTAAGACTATTGCTTTGTTTAGGTTTAGTAAATGTCTCAGTGTTTGGGCTATAATGTTTGAAATAAAAGTTGTAAATTAAATCCAACTGCTTGTAATCATTGTACAACTAAAGCATAAAACAGTATGCACACAGAGATTTGAACAGTGTCTATGGCAAATGGGGAGAAATAGCCAAGTAATGGGACACTGGAATGGCTGTGTGGGCGGGGCTTGGGGTGGGTGGATGTGGGCGGGGCTGTGTTGGCAGGGGGCGGGAAAACTATGTGGGTGGGGCTCTGGGTTTGCACCCCCCTGCAAAAAATCCTGCGGGCTCCCTTGCCCATATACCCAGGTCCTTAAATGAGTCTACAGTTTCAATCACTATATGCTGTATGTATGGTTCTAGCATGATTCATCACAGCATTATAATCTCAAACACAAAACAGCCATCACAATGCAGAGAAAAATCACCCTATCAAGCACTCAAAACATCTAACATAGTAAATATAAGAAAAATAAATCCTGGCTTTAATTATTAACTTAGCATTAATTATACAACTTGGCCATACATACTAACTCTGTTAATATATCCCTTCTACCAACACTACTTCTCTATAAGTAGTTACATTCCTAGCTGCAACTCTCATCACCGACGTATTACTAACTATGCACTACTTTGCCTAAGTGATTCTCCCTGCTTAATTTCCTAACTAATGATATGTCCCTCCACATATATAAATTCAACAATATACTTGTCTATATTCAAGTGTTTAAAGTCTTGTTCTATTTGCTACTATGTATATATTTTTGTTTTTACACTTTTATCCTATAAATGTGTTAACACTCATTATGTTTGCCAATTTTTATTATAATTTCTATTACTTGTAATAATTTGTATGTAAGCTTAGACTAGAGCTTATCTACCCGGGCCTCCGCTGAAAATGGGCACTGTCCCAATCAGACCATCCCAGTAAACAAATGTAAAATAAATAAATAAAATAAAATATTTATTTTTGCAATCATTACACTAAACCCCCTGCATGACGTTAGTCTCTAATTTGTCTGATTAGTGTTAGTGCTACAGAAAGTAGATTTTAAAGTAAGGTGTAGGGTTTAGATTTGGGGCAGGTGCAAGGTAATGGTTTCGGTTAGCACATATTACTAATGGGGGTATGGGGCTTTGTGCACCCCCTGTACCATCTTTAGTTTTTATGTGCTAACCCTTATCCGGCCCCTCACTCTAACCCTAACCGTAATCCTTACCTTAAAAAATGTTCCAGAATATTACAACTAAACAAGGCAGGCTCTCTCTCTCTCACACACACACACACACACACACACACACACACACACACACACACACACACACACACACACACACACACACCATTAATTCTATCCCCTTACCTAATCCTAATGCACAAATACTTTC
This sequence comes from Protopterus annectens, assembly GCF_019279795.1. Classification (NCBI taxonomy): domain Eukaryota; kingdom Metazoa; phylum Chordata; order Ceratodontiformes; family Protopteridae; genus Protopterus; species Protopterus annectens. The sequence continues at coordinate 457,697,416 of NC_056736.1, forward strand.
ACAAACACTAAATCTTCCCTAACCCTCAGTATAACCCAAACCTGCATATGTGCAACACACACACACACACACACACACGCGCGTGCACACACACACACACACACACACACACACACACACACACACACACACACAAGCACACACACACACACACACACACACACACACACACACACACACACACACACACACACACACACACACAAAATCCACTTATCTGTTATGGTAAAGCATATATCTAATGATTCTATATTAGGACATTGAAGTTTCAAAACTTTGAATGTTCTAATATCGACTCCTATTCAGTGAAAGCTGAAAACATTGAACATACAGAACAACAAATTTTTTCCTAGGGAAAAAATTTGCTGTTCCAAAACACATACACTCAACACAAGCACACCAAACAAACAGCAATCCACACACATACACCTAAAATCTTACACCTAATCCTACACTAAACTATACATACACCACTATCTACTTACCTTAACCCATACCCTAACCCTAAGGTCCATCATTATCGCACACTCACCTCACCCGCGCACTAACCCTAACTCACCTGCCCTGCCCTAACCCTCATGTCCACACAATCGCACACTTACCTGACCTGTGCCCTAACCCTAACTCACCTAACCCACCCTAACCCTCACGTCCACACAATCGCACACATACCTAACCCATGCTCTAACCCTAACTCACCTAACCCGCACTAACCCTCACGTCCACACAATTGCACGCATACCTAACCCGCACCCTAACCCTAACTAACCTAACCCATGCTCAATCGCACAATTACCTGAACTCAACCTGTAACTTTCCACCACAGCACTGAAAATACTGAAGCAACAGAAACGGACAACCAAATTCTTTCCCTGTAGCTTTGATATTTTCAACGTTCGCTTAATACGGGTCGATATTAGAACATTCGTAGTTTTGAAACTTCAGTGTTCTAATATAGACCCATTCTAACAAAACAAACATTCTATACACTGAACATTCCCAAAAAAATTACCCTTAGGTCCATTCTGCACAGAAGCCATATGCATACACACACACACACACACACACACACACACACACACACACACACACACGTATACATATATATATATATATATATATATATATATATAGTATGGATCCCTTTCATATGATAGAAACCTCATTTGACTGAAATGCATTTGACTGAAACCATAAGACTGAAATTTCAAAAGACTGAAAAGTCACTTGACTGAAACCCATAAGACTGAAACCCATAATATTGAATTTCAACATACTAAATTGTAAACTGGACCATGTAAAACCACACTAGGTGGGGGGTTATGACCCCCACACCCCACAATGTGGACGGCTGCACCCCCACACACCCCTAACTATATATACTAACTCCAGGATCGCACTACAGTGGGGAAAAGGGCATATACCTTTCACTTACCTTACAGTAGTCTACATACTGCCACTACTATGCCCTTTTCCCCACTGTAGTGCGATCCTGGAGTTAGTATATATGTTAGTGGGGGTGTGGGAGGCACAACCCCCCACCTAGTCTGGTTTTATATGGTTCAGTTTAAAATGTAGTATGCTGAAATTCAGTATTATGGGTTTCAGTCAAGTGACTTTTCAGTCTTTTGAAATTTCAGTCTTTTGGTCTCAGTCACATGCGATTCAGTCAAATGAGGTTTCTATCATATGTTAGGGATCCATATATATATATATATATATATATAGAGAGAGAGAGAGAGAGAGAGAGAGAGAGAGAGCGTCTTCTGTGTGGAGACATGCGTGAATGGGCTTACCTTCGTTGAAGGTTCATAGGTTCATAGGTTCATACTAGGCTATCTGCCCTGGGGTAATTATAAGCCTAGCCCGATTCTGTATGGCTTACGCCACCCCTTAATTTGAGTATACTGTGCCCTTTTTAAGGTTTAGTTTACTGTCCCTCTGTCTAATAGTGACATGGGAGTAATCCCTGGGACAAACCTATGATCCCCCATCCACCTATCGAGATTCTTCTTGAAGAGATTCTGTGAGGTGCTCTGCCTCACATGAACTGGAATTCTATTCCAGAGCGAAGGGAGCCTCTGGGTTATGAACCTGTCCCTCCAGCAAGTTCTATTTATTTCTGTGCTGAGGTTCAAGTCCCTCGAGCGTGTGGCTCTAAGGGATTTAGATTTACTGAGGTGGAGCATGTCCATTAATTCTGGATTTGACATAGCTTTGTATGTCAGGCATAGATCGCCTCGAAGTAGGTGGTATGCAACTGAGTAGAGCTGGAGTTTTTTTAACCGAGCAGCATATGGCATCTGTTTGAGACCCTTGATCCTCTTGGTGAGATACTTTTGGGGTCTTTCTAATTGCTGCAGGTGTCGGGTAAGGTACATCCCAAAACGGGCATTGTATTCTATGATGGGCCTGATGAGGGATGAATAAAGGGGCACGATTACCTCTCTTGATCTAGATTTGAAACTCTTCGTGATGAGGTGGGCTATGTAGAAGGTCTTTCTAACCACTTTGGCAATGTGGCTTTCAAGGAGAGATTGCTATCAACTTGGGTCCCCAGTTCCCTAATAACTTTCTCTGTACTTAATGGGTTTCCGCCTATGTGGTAATTTGTGGGCACATTGTTTTTGCCAAAGGGTATGACTATACATTTTTTGGCATTTAGCTTTAAACCCTGGCACTGGCACCAGTTATCTGTCTCTGTGAGACCTTTTTGAAGGATGTTTGTTTCAGCTGGAGAGTTGATTATGGCACCCAGTTTGCAGTCGTCTGCGAACTTGGTGAGCCATAGTCCTCCCACATTTGCCTGTACCTTGGAAAAGTATATACCGAACAAGAGTGGTCCCAGGACAGAACCCTGTGGGATGCCACTTGTGACCGGTTTCGAGTCTGACATGGCTCCAGCAACTCTCACTCTGTGGGTTCTGTCATTGAGCCAGTTTGCGACCCATCTTGTGACATAGGGGTTTATATTTAAGCTGGATAGCTTATCTATGATTCCCAAGTGGGGTATTGTGTCAAATGCCTTTGCAAGGTCCAGATAGGCTGTGTGGACTACCTTCCCTTCATCTATGGCTTTGGTGACTGTTTTGAAGAAGTCAACCAGGTTCAAAAGGCAGGATCTGCCCTTGACAAAGCCGAACTGGGTAGGATCTAGTGTCTGTAGGTCCCCAATGTCTTTGTTTATGAGCTCCATGATGATCCTCTCCATAGCCTTGCAGACTAAGCTAGTCAGGCTTATGGGGCGATAGTTTCCAGGGTCCGTAGAGGCTCCACCTTTGTGGAGTGGGACCACTGTTGCTGTACGCCATTCTGTGGGCACATATCCTGTAGTGAGGCTGAGATTGTATAGCTGTTTTATTTGAGGGATTAGTTCCTCTTGGAGTTCATGTAGGACTCAACCTGGGATGCCATCTGTTCCCATGGAAGCAGTGTTTTTTGCTTTGGAGAGGGCAACCTTCACCTGAGCATCAGAGATGTTTGGGAGGCAGCCTCCACCTGAGCATCAGAGATGTTTGGGAGGCAGCCCTCTGCCGGGATAGATACTTGCTCTTTTGGGGGGGAGGGGGTGGAGAAGTTTGCACTGAACCTGTCTGCCAGGATATTGGCGATGTCTGTGGGTTCAGTGTATTTTTTATCATTTAGAATCAACTCAGAACAAGTCTGGGAGTTGCATCCCAGGTTTCTAACATAACTGAAAAAAGCCTTATGATTGTCTTTGGTGTCCTGTGCAATTTTTCTCTCGAAGCTGGCCTTGGAGGATTTTATGAGGGATCGTAATTTTTTGCTAGTACTGATCAGAGATGCCTTCCCTATTAGGGATTTTGCTCTATCATGTAGTAGCTTCCTCCTTCTGTTGTACAGTTTATTTATGGCAGGGGTCCACCAGACTGGACGTCTGCCTTTGGATGATTGGGTCTTGGTTTCGTTTGGGATAGCATGATCCATGCATTCCTGGAGATGTCCGTAGAATGCATTTATATAGGATTCTGCAGTTTGGACCGTAGTTTCCACTGGCCTTGGGGCCTTGAAGGAGTCCACTTCAGTTTTGAGAAGTGAGAAGTTCGCTTTTGAGAAGTTTTTCACTGTGGTTTTCTGGGCTGGGGGTGGGGTCGGGATGTGGACATCCAGTGAAATTAGTTTATGGTCTGATCTTACCAATGAGGGATATACTTCTGGTGTGGAGCATAGAGTCCCCATGTTGGTAATGATCAGGTCTAGTATGTTGTCCCCTCTTGTGGGAGTGGTGACTAGTTGTTCCATAGCATTTGAGTTTATAATTTCCAGGAACCTTTGGGCTAAGGTATTGGGGCTTGAGTAGTGCTCCCAGTCAATGTTTGGGTAGTTGAAGTTGCCCAATATAATGGTGTTCGGAGAGATCTTCATGTTCTCCAATGTTTTCAGGAAAGCCGAGTGGGATTCCTGACTTTGAGAGGGTGGTCTGTAGGATGCTATAAACTGAAAAGCAGTCTTGCCCACTGTTAGTTGCACATGGATGGTCTCCGATACTTTGTGCAATGCCACTAACCTGGAGGTGTGGATATCCTTGATAAATATGAAAACTCCCCCTCATTTTGTGGTTCGGTCCGGGTTTTGGGTCCGAAAAGCATGATATGAGGTATAGCCTGGTAGTGCTGGGGTGCTCTCTGGAGTCTTGAACCAGGTTTCTGTCACTGCACAGATATCGATGTTCTCCATACTGAGGAGAGCTTCGAGTGCGTGCATCTTGAGGTTAAGACTTCTGGCGTTTAGCAGCATTACCCTTAGTTTCTTGTGCCTTGTGCTGTCTATGGGGGTGGGTTTGACTTTTGAGCCTTGCCTAAAAAAGGCACTATGGGGGTGGCAAGAGCCTTTGCCAATATCCGAAAGCCCAGTGGTGACAGGTGCAAGCCGTCCCTAGCGAAGCAACGTGGCTTGTCGAGCATGTCATCCCAGGCTGACAGACACTGGATCCCCTTTGAATGACACCAAAATGTTAGCCAATTGTTAAAATCGATAATTTTGTCTTTGTACTGTGGCATCATTCTAGGTGAGGGTAAGATGCTGCTCAAGGTCAGGGTCATACCAGCCTGGGCTACATGATCAGAGAGCTCCTCTATGTCTCTTTTCATGTAGTCCAGGCAGGTACGTCTCAGGTCATTCACACCAGCATGTACAATGACTGAGTCATATTTGTATTTGCTTTGGAGTGACCTGAGTGCTTGCGTTATGTGGTGGATCCTAGCACCCGACAGGCAGCTCACCATGCCCTTCTCTTTATTCAGCCTGGTGAGCAGGACGTCAGTGTGTCTGACAATGGAGTCACCTATTACAAGAGTATCAGGTGTGTTATTCAGCCTTAAGGGCTGTGGCTGCTTGGCACACTGACGATGTGGGTTATGTGTTGTGTGTGCTTTGTTTTGAGGTAGCGTTTGTTTGGATGTCTGCTTTGGAGGTCTCTGTTGCTTAGGTAGATTTTTATTTAGAGCCTCCGAGTATGTTTTTGTGTATTTATGTATTTGGTTCGCTGATGTGGTGGGACTATGTGATACTGGAATTGTGTTGTGTGAGGTTACCTTCTCCTCCTGACTGGTTACACCAGTTTTGAGATGAGAGAGCTCAGCCTCCAGTTTGGCTAAATTGTTGCATCTCTCACATATATTTGAACCTGTTTGGAGGAGGAGAGGGTTGTCCGTGTACATGAGACAGTTGTAACATTGCCTCAAAATTCCCAGATTCACCAGCTGGACTGGAGAGGAAACCATTGACTGACCTTTGGACATGCTAGAGTAATATAGGGAAACTGAATTTAATATGGACCAATAGAGGACAGGGTAATCGTAGAGAGTATAAGAGTAAGTAGTGCTTATGGTTTAATAGTGCTAACTTGTAGGATTACTTAATTGGACCAGTGAAGGGCCTTACAATGAGAATATGGTGTTTAAATTGAGATATAGAGCAGTTCTAAGGGAAAAAGTGAAGAGCAGACTTTGTGGAGCCAGGAATAGTTTAAACCCAATTAGGCGGCACTGCCCGCTGTTGCGCTATGCTCAAAAACGCGCAAAAACACGCAAAAGAGGGTTTTAAGAGAGGAAGATGAAGGAGTTTTGGAATTGACCCAAAATGGCCAATAAAACTACAGTTTCAAGTCAGTAACCACTCCCACAGGGGCAGGCAGGCTGCTCAATGTTTTTCACTGCCACTGATCAACAGAGAGACTTCCCTTTAGCCCAAGCAAAAAATGGCCTCACAGAAACTTACAAACAGTTCAAGAACAGCAAGGCTGTAACTGAACTTTTTTAAATCTCAGAAAAGTGGGAAAAAAGCAAGATTTTTTTAGTTTTTTTCAGAGATAGCAGAGGTTCACAAGTATCAACAAGTTATAACAGTGCAGTAAATGACCCCACACAAGAGTGCTAGGTCAAAGACAGATAAAATGCAAGTTTTGGGAAAAAAAAGATTTTAAAAATAAGTGCAAACAGGAAATTCAGTAAACAGCTCTAGGTTGTGCTCTAAATACAGTTACTAATGCAGAAATCAAAGGTTGTGCGTCAGGGCTGGCAACTCAGCACGTAAAAATCTACTGCCAATCATTAGCGGACCGGAGTTCCGCTGTGGCAACCCCTAACTGGGAAAAGCCGAAAGACACAACAACAAATATATATATATATATATATATATATATATATATATATATATATATATATATACATAAATACATGCACATATTTTATGGTTCTACTTCAAAACTAGACAAGCTATAGATAACATGCACAGTGCCATGAAGAGATGTACTGGAAGTACATTTATCTGCAAACAGAATTTTTAATGTATACAGTTCTGTTGTAGAGACTGTCCAAGAAAAAAATTTGCTGGAATTTACTCTATCTGATAAACATTAATGCATGTGTCCTTAAACAGAATTTACTGCCCAGCTACTCAAATGCAGACACAAACAAAATGAAGAAATAACTATCCTTTTTTTTCCTGTTCCTGCTAACTGCTAAACTTGCTACTGAAAAATGAGGCAAAGTATAGCACAAGTGTCACAATCAATAACAAAAGTACACAGGCTACAGCACAAATCTTTTTTTCAGGGTTTGTTTTGGGGTAGGGGAGCATACACTTGTTTATTCGCAGTTAACCTGACATGGAAATCCAAACTTTTTTAGGTTCTCAAAAAAAAAAAAAAAAGAAAAGAAAATATATCCAATCCTTTTTTCTTTGATGATACTTGCCAAAATCCAGTAACCAGGTTGTCAACAAGGGGAAATGTGCCCTTTTCCACACTGTAGTGCAATCCCGGAGTTGGTATATTTAGTTAGGGGTGTGGGGTAGTGCTGTGTGTTTCATTATTAGACGGTGGCCAACCAAATACCTACTCTGTGAAATCATTTGGTACTCTGGTCATTTGTGAAAGTCAGGTTTCACCAGTGTTATCTCTGTGATTTCATTTCCGGTAATGTGGTCTTTACAACAGAACTGTAAACATTAAAAATTCTGTTTGCAGATAAATGTACTTCCAGTACATACATCTCTCCATGGCACTGTGCATGTTATCTATAGCTTGTCTAGTTTTCAGATTGCCCTATTTATCATTAACATATTTGGTAACCAGACAAATACATTGGATTCAAGGGAACCTTTTCAGTCATAACATAAACACACTGCTGGGCATAAAGGTACAAAGATACAGAACAAAACTCCATTGCACTTAACAGTACAGAGAAACAGCATATAAATAAAGCAGACAACAATGAAAAAGGCATGAATAAAAGGTAGTAAAGTTGCGGTATCAGCAGAAGGAAAGAAATTAGTAAATATGAAAAATGTAGAGACTGTGTAACATAAAAAATCCAAACAATTCATCCTACTGCAGTTAAGCATGCAGAAAATATAATAATGCCCAGGAAGTCAAATGTACTTGCACTAAAGCAAGGCATCATCTACAAATATTGTCTTCAAGTGCATAGAAAAAGCACCTTTAACAACTGTCAGACTCTGAAATTTCCACAGCAAGACATAACTGGCAAATAGTTATTGTAACCAGACAACCCTAGCACCCCATTGTTTAAGGCATCTACCTTCAAGACTTTGGCGATCAAGTCAGAATATTGTTATAAAGCTTGAGAGCTTAACGGTGGAAAAGGCCTCCTCACCTAACTTTCTCTTTATCTTGACATTTTAAAATAAAAGGGGCAAACCTATCCTTTTTCCAGTTGAAGAACCAACAGCAGATTAGGTACCCTTACTGTTTTGGTAGCTTTATAGATAGCAGTATTAAGAACAAAGTCATCTCATTAAAGGACACATGGTCCAGCATTTCATGACTTACCATGTTCATACACTGTTCAGCCAGCAGAACAAATGTTTTAATGCAAATAATCATCATCCAGTATTAAGACATAGTTACTGCTAGGATATAAAGACAAATTGTAGCACAATATTTTAGTCTGAAGAGTGCCAAAAGCAGCATCTCCAGTCCAGGACCATCCTACTCACTGGAGGAGGTGAGTCCACCAGTGCTACATGTGATCAGGGTTTAACTAGCAGCTCAAGGACAGGAAGTTCAGTCAGACAAAAGAGCAGATGAAAGCAAATCAACATATTCCTTGTGTGGGATCTGATACTATTACAGCACTTCTGGGTGGTGGCTATGTGGAATAATGCAGACAGCCCCTTTCTGTAATGAAGCGGTAACCATAAAAGTACCTTTGTGAACCAGGGTAGAAAACTGATCCACAATGCAAGCTCACATAGTAAGCAAATGGAGGCTGTCAAACCCATACCAAGAACTTCTACATAGTACAGGGTATATTATCCGCAGTCTTAGACCTCTGCACCAAACTGTCAGACTGATCTGTAGGTGGCATCAAGTGGTTTAACGGTTTCCTATCAAAAATTCGAAACGAACTCGGTCGACCCACATATGGTTGACCAAAAGAATTCGAAACTCACATTGTCGAACACCAAGATTGCTGAATCACAAACCAAATTCAACCTCTGGATGGGTTTTAACATGGAACGAGATAAGGGTGAGGTTTGCAGTGTGGCAATATCGGCGTTCGACATTGCCGAGTTCAACATTCTGATTCTTGATGGAAGTTGAGTCGACCGAGTTTACTTCAAATTTTTGATAGTAAACCGGTTTAACATTATGCCCAAAGCACTTTGAGTAAGAAGTCTTTCAAGAGGGGCACACAAGGAAGCTGGAGAGACCAAAGTGTTCCAATGCTATTGAGTTTGTCCATGAACCAAACCACATAGATGTAGCCCTATTTTCTTTAAGCATTACATGATTTATAGCAAGCAAACTGTAAATGTGCTCAAATCCCTCTCATATTTAATAGCTATGAAAACACCTGACTTCTTGTTGGTGTTAATAATCAAACTGCTAGCAAGACTGCCCAAGTCTTGATGCTTTTAGTAACAGTTTGTTTATTAAAGGGAAACTCCATTTCACTCTCTCTTTGTTTCCTGACCTATTTTAACACCTCAAAATCACTCTAAGTGCATTATTTGTAATTTTAGCATGTCTCCCATAACATAGCTACCAATGGGCTTGATGTATCAGTGTTATCTTGTTCTCCCTTAACCCTTTCTCTTTCCCATAATGCTTTGTATGACTCATGCCAGATATAAGGAAGTAACTTTGAATTCCCATGCCATTGACATATAATGGGATTTGAGGGTCACTGCTATTTTCTTTACCTTCAGTAAAAGGACTACTTCTTTTCTGTCCCTAATCACCTTCATTTACGTTTGGCTCAGACCTTGTTTTACATTATACTTATAAGTTATTCAGCTACAGCCAGAAAAGTAACTAAATTTCAGGCCTTTGTTCAGTGTTTTCTTTTGTAGTTCAAGAGGAATTGAGAGTCCCCTCCCCCGACACTACTGCAGAGGTGTTAAAACTGTCACTACACTAAGAGACCCTTACAGAACTAAATCCTCTTAGATCATAATGTAACTTGTAGTCACAAAGCCACTACCCCAGACAGTGTGGGTGTACTACATGATAGCAAAGGAAAAGCAGTGATGTCCAGTGCAAATTTATGGCCCTGTCGAGCATACTGTGACAGTGTGGTATCACACATACAAAAATATGATTCATGCAGTGTAACCATGTTGATAAGTCCATACATGAGACATTCCCACATTTACTACACTGCAGGGAGGCTGGTGTGGGTCACAGTCATTATCTTATACATAGGTAGCTAAGGACACAGTGACACATCTGTCTGACAGATTTACTGGATAGATTATCAAAGGACTCTGAGATGAGGACCTCAGTGTGACAGGTATTCTGTGTCATAGATCATTTTCTCCTGTGGTGGGGTTGGAGTGTCACTACATGACTGATATATGTGGCCTAATGTGGAGATGGAAGTCTTAAGGTGATAAGTCACTAGGCCACTGATAATGTCCTCATATATTTGCAGTTGAGGTGCCATGATAACACATGACTGATATCTGCAGCCACTATACTGGCTTATGGTACAAGGACTTGGGATCCCTCGGACAAGAATTGTGTGTGACTGAGGGACTATGACCTGGACGTGGTCCACTCATGAGATGCCCTGCCAATGGAGTTTTGTGTTTTGGCCATTCATGAAAAAGGGTGACAGGCTGCTGTACACATCCAGCTGCAGAGTATGACTGCACACCATGTGATGGCCCATTCCATGGTCAGCACTCATACATACCATATATAGCTCTCAGCCTCATAGCACAAAAATCTGGTCAAAGCCCAAAATAATGGGAGGGGGACAAAGCCCCAAAAATATGGAACATTTTAAATATTACCCGGTACTTATGTATTATCGCAACCAGATTTTTGTGGTCGCAAAATTCACACTACTCACATCTTTTAAAGTTAATTAAACGTAATGAACACTTTTTAAAAGATTTTGCAGCCATGTATGGCATTTTCTATATTTTTCAGAATGGAAAATCATGTTTCTTCCATTTGTATTTTGGAGTCACACTACATGAGAACCCATTTCTATGTGTACGTGTGCATGCATCACATAATTTCTGACAGATCGTTTAAACCGTTAAAGCACTCCAAGTACTAATGACAAATCTTTAAACTATTATGAGGTAATTCATCACCTCAACTACTTGCTAAGTAGAGCATGATGCGTGATCGATGTAATCTGAGAGCGACAACAACTTGCTTTATAAACATGGTCCTTATGTGGGAAATTCGAAACTGGTGTCCCCAAAGGTCTGAAGTAGTGTGGGTAGATGAGTATACAGGAGTTTAACTTTTGCTCCTTGCATGCATGACAACAACGTTGTGAGCCTGCCTTTACAGAGGGGTTTTCACGGGGTGGAAATCAAGGCAGCCTACATCGCTTCTCCTTACACATGCATAACACTACTATACCAACATGAAATGTAGCATTCCTACTTGTAAAAGCAGTGTGTATCCCATCACGGCATAAGTTTCCTAGTGTATTACAGCAGCTTACATAAGGTTGGATGGGCGAATTGTGAAAGTTACTGTGCACAATTATGACAGTTGTCCTCCTGGTTGCAGGGAACATGTTATGAAAGAAAGATGTACTAACAACTGTTACATTGTCATCCCCAGACACTTTCACTACATATCTCGGCAGGAGTACGGCTTGGAAATGAGGCATTTCTCCTGCTCAAAATCTGGATGCAATAATACGTAAGTACTTACTACCCTTATAAACTTAGAAAGTTTCTAAAATAAAAGGTTTTGTGTTACCATGCATTTTCTGAATGATATGAAGTTTGCAACTCAAATGCTTTTCATTATTTAGTGAATTCAATCCTCACTGATTTGCTGCAAAAATTCAGAAAATCACAAATTTTATAAAGAACAGACCAAATTATGAAGCAAAAATCTGGACAGTTGAGAGGTATGATACCATACCATTACCTTGGATAATACTGCCAATGTGAGCAGTGATGGCATCACTAGAAATCCTCCACATGGATAGAAACATGGATGTTGTGTGATACCACTCACCTTGTGAAACTAGTCATTACTATGATCCCAGCCTCCATGCCTCACTGATGTCACATAACATAGAAATTAAGTCACATAACATAGAAATGAAGTCTATAGAAATGAAGTAATGTGTATAGAGCGTTGTGTTAATGCGTATTCCTCTAGTATCATAAAGTAGTTAAGTAGGGGTTTGAATCCTGCACTTGCCAGTGTGTGTGTGTGTCTCCTTGGAGAGGAGCAACCTTTAAGAGTATAAAACTCAGCACAGCTCCTTGTGGTGTCCTGCAGAGTGATACAGGCAACAGAGAGACCCAAGAGAGACTTTTCCTGATTTAAGCATTTTTTCTGTTTTTTTTTTTTGCTCCGACTGCCTTTTCCTGCCTAAAAAGTGAGTTTCAAACTGCTCTGTTCTTTTAAAAGTTTAAATTGAATTGCTTTTCTGCATTTTACAGGTTTTGCACTTGTTTTTTATCATTTAAGACATTTTTGTATTGTATAACTGTTGTAGGCTACACACTAAAGTACGCTAGCCTGATTATAGCATTTACAGTGTTTTCTGTGTGTTTTTCTGCTGTTCTCTGAAAAAAAAGAAAAAAAAACAAAAAAAATTCTCTTTTCCCGCCTTTGCTGAACTAGATTAGTCCAGATTTCAGGCTTTGCTGAATTCCGGACTGTGGTATAGTTTCCTGTGTTGCACATATCCTTACTTGGATAGGAGGAAGCTTTTCTGTTGATCACTGAGAGTGGGGAGCTCTGAGCAGCCTATCTGTCCCTGGAGGAGTGGTCTCAGCCCTGAAACTAGTAGCTTATTAGCCGTTTTGGGTCAATTCCTATCTCTTTCAGTTTCCCTGCTTTAAAACCCGCATTTGCGTGGTTTTCCGCCAGTATACAACTCAGCACAGCTCCTCGGTGTGTCCTGCAGAGTGATAGAGGCAACAGAGAGACCCAAGAGAGACTTTTCCTGATTTAAGTATTTTTGTCTGTTTTTTTTTTTTGCTCTGACTGCCTTTTCCCACATAAAAAGCGAGTTTCAAACTGCTCTGTGCTTTTAAAAGTTTAAATTGCTTTGCCTTTCTGCATTTTAAAGTTTTTGCGCTTCTTTATCATTTAAGTCGTTTTTGTATTGTATAACTGTTGTAGGCTACACACTAAAGTGCGCTAGCCTGTTTATAGCATTTACAGTGTTTTCTGTGTGTTTTTCTGCTGTTCTCTGAAAAAAAAAAAATTCTCTTTTCCCGCCTTTGCTAAACTAGACTAGTCCAGATTTCAGGCTTTGCTGAATTCCGGACTGTGGTATAGTTTCCTGTGTTGCCCATATCCTTACTTGGATAGGAGGAAGCTTTTCTATTCATCACTGAGAGTGGGGAGCTCTGAGCAGCCTATCTGTCCCTGGAGGAGTGGTCTCAGCCCTGAAACTAGTAGCTTATTGGCCATTTTGAGTCAATTCCTATCTCTTTCAGTTTCCCTGCTTTAAAACCCGCATTTGTGTGGTTTTGCGCCAGTATACAACTCAGCACAGCTCCTCGTTCTGTCCTGCAGAGTGATAGAGGCAACAGAGAGACCCAAGAGAGACTTTTCCTGATTTAAGTATTTTTTTCTGTTTTTTTTTGCTCCAACTGCCTTTTCCAGCCTAAAAAGTGAGTTTCAAACTGCTCTGTGCTTTTAAAAGTTTAAATTGCTTTGCCTTTCTGCATTTTACAGCTTTTGCATTTGTTCTTTATCATTTAAGTCATTTTTGTATTGTATAACTGTTGTAGGCTACACACTAAAGTGTGCTAGCCTGTTTATAGCATTTACAGTGTTTTCTGTGTGTTTTTCTGCTGTTCTCTGAAAAAAAAGAGAAAAAAACAAAAAATATTCTCTTTTCCCGCCTTTGCTGAACTAGATTAGTCCAGATTTCAGGCTTTGCTGAATTCCGGACTGTGGTATAGTTTTCTGTGTTGCCCATATCCTTACTTGAATAGAAGGAAGCTTATCTGTTCACCAGTGTGAGTGGGGAGCTCTGAGCAGCTTATCTTTCCCTGGAAGAGTGGTCTCAGCTCTGAAACTAGTAGCTTATTGGCCGTTTTAGGTCAATTCCTATCTCTTTCAGTTTCTCTGCTTTAAAACCCGGATTTGCACAGATTTGCGCCAGTATACAACTCAGCACAGCTCCTCGTGGTGTCCTGCAGCGTGATAGAAGCAACAGAGAGACCCAAGAGAGACTTTTCTGATTTAAAGTATTTTTTTCTGTTTTTTTTGCTCCGACTGCCTTTTCCCGCCTAAAAAGCGAGTTTCAAACTGCTCTGTGCTTTTAAAAGTTTAAATTGCTTTGCCTTTCTGCATTTTACAGCTTTTGCACTTGTTCTTTATCATTTAAGTCATTTTGTATTGTATAACTGTTGTAGGCTACACACTAAAGTGCGCTAACCTGTTTATAGCATTTACAGTGTTTTCTGTGTGTTTTTCTGCTGTTCTCTGAAAAAAAAGAAAAAAACAAAAAATATTCTCTTTTCCCGCCTTTGCTGAACTAGATTAGAACAGATTTCATGCTTTGCTGAATTCCAGACTGTGGTATAGTTTCCTGTGTTTCCCATATCCTTACTTGGATAGGAGGAAGCTTCTCTGTTCACCAGTGAGAGTGGGGAGCTCTGAGCAGCCTATCTGTCCCTGGAGGAGTGGTCTCAGCCCTGAAATTAGTAGCTTATTGGCTGTTTTCGGTCAATTCCTCTCTTTCAGTTTCCCTGCTTTGAAATCCACATTTGCGTGGTTTTGCGCCAGTATACAACTCAGCACAGCTCCTCGTGGTGTCCTGCAGAGTGATACAGGCAACTGAGAGACCCAAGAGAGACTTTTCCTGATTTAAATATTTTTTCTGGGTTTTTTTTCCCGACTGCCTTTTCCCGCCTAAAAAGCTAGTTTTAAACTGCTCTGTTCTTTTAAAAGTTTAAATTGCTTTGCTTTTCTGCATTTTATAGTTTTTACACTTGTTCTTTATCATTTAAGTCGTTTTTGTATTGTATAACTGTTGTAGGCTACACACTAAATTGTGCTAGCCTGTTTATAGCATTTACAGTGTGTTTTACTGCTGTTCTCTGGAAAAAAAAGAAAAAAAAAACCCAAAAATATTCTCCTTCCCACCTTTGCTGAACTAAATTAGTCCAGATTTCAGGCTTGGCTGAATTCTGGACTGTGGTATAGTTTCCTGTGTTGCCTATATCCTTACTTGGATAGGAGGAAGCTTTTCTGTTCACCAGTGAGAGTGGGGAGCTCTCTGCAGCCTATCTTCCCCTGGAGGAGTGGTCTCAGCCCTGAAACTAGTAGCTTATTGGCCATTTTGGGTCAATTCCTATCTCTTTCAGTTTCCCTGCTTTAAAACCCGCATTTACGTGGTTTTGCACCAGTATACAACTCAGCACAGCTCCTCGTTGTGTCCTGTAGAGTGATAGAGGCAACAGAGAAACCCAAGAGAGACTTTTCCTGATTTAAGTATTTTTTTCTGTTTTTTTTGCTCCAACTGCCTTTTCCCGCCTAAAAAGTGAGTTTCAAACTGCTCTGTGCTTTTAAAAGTTTAAATTGCTTTGCTTTTCTGCATTTTATAGTTTTTGCACTTGTTCTTTATCATTTAAGTCGTTTTTGTATTGTATAACTGTTGTAGGCTACACACTAAATTGTGCTAGCCTGTTTATAGCATTTACAGTGTTTTCTCTGTGTTTTACTGCTGTTCTCTGGAAAAAAAAGAAAAAAAAACCAAAAAATATTCTCCTTCCCACCTTTGCTGAACTAAATTAGTCCAGATTTCAGGCTTTGCTGAATTCCGGACTGTGGTATAGTTTCCTGTGTTGCCTATATCCTTACTTGGATAGGAGGAAGCTTTTCTGTTCACCAGTGAGAGTGGGGAGCTCTCTGCAGCCTATCTTCCCCTGGAGGAGTGGTCTCAGCCCTGAAACTAGTAGCTTATTGGCCATTTTGGGTCAATTCCTATC
Source organism: Protopterus annectens (assembly GCF_019279795.1). Taxonomy (NCBI): domain Eukaryota; kingdom Metazoa; phylum Chordata; order Ceratodontiformes; family Protopteridae; genus Protopterus; species Protopterus annectens. Next base: position 457,713,346 of record NC_056736.1, read on the forward strand.
TCTTTCAGTTTCCCTGCTTTAAAACCCGCATTTACGTGGTTTTGCGCCAGTATACAACTCAGCACAGCTCCTCGTTGTGTCCTGTAGAGTGATAGAGGCAACAGAGAGACCCAAGAGAGACTTTTCCTGATTTAAGTATTTTTTTCTGTTTTTTTGCTCCAACTGCCTTTTCCCACCTAAAAAGTGAGTTTCAAACTGCGCTGTGCTTTTAAAAGTTTAAATTGCTTTGCTTTTCTGCATTTTATAGTTTTTGCACTTGTTCTTTATCATTTAAGTCATTTTTGTATTGTATAACTGTTGTAGGCTACACACTAAATTGTGCTAGCCTGTTTATAGCATTTACAGTGTTTTCTGTGTGTTTTTCTGCTGTTCTCTGAAAAAAAAAGAAAAAAAAAAACAAAAAATATTCTCCTTCCCACCTTTGCTGAACTAGATTAGTCCAGATTTCAGGCTTTGCTGAATTCGGGGCTGTGGTATAGTTTTCTGTGTTGCCCATATCCTTACTTGGATAGAAGGAAGCTTATCTGTTCACCAGTGTGAGTGGGGAGCTTTGAGCAGCCTACCTTTCCCTGGCAGAGTGGTCTCAGCCCTGAAACTAGTAGCTTATTGGCCGTTTTAGGTCAATTCCTATCTCTCTCAGTTTCTCTGCTTTAAAACCTAGATTTGCGCAGTTTTGCGCCAGTATACAACTCAGCACAGCTCCTCGTAGTATCCTGCAGAGTGATACAGGCAACAGAGAGACCCAAGAGAGACTTTTCCTGATTTAATTATTTTTTTCAGTTTTTTTTGCTCCGACTGCCTTTTCCCACCTAAAGAGCGAGTTTCAAACAGCTCGGTGCTTTTAAAAGTTTAAATTGCTTTGCCTTTCTGCATTTTATAGCTTTTGCACTTGTTCTTTGTCATTTAAGTCATTTTTGTATTGTATAATGGGTTTTGCACGATTTTGCACAGAGTGCAGCATCGGGCAGCACCGCTTAATCAGGTTTAAACTATTCCCGGCTCCACAAAGTCACTTTTTCCCTTAGAACTGATCTAAATCTCAAAGTAAGCACTCTATTTTCATCCTAAAGCCCTGCACTTGCTCTTATAAATAATCTTGTAAGTAAACACTAATAAACTAAAGCACTACACCCTCTTATACTTCTTTTAGTTACTTGGCTCCCTATTGGTCCTTTCTGATCCATCAAAAAGTAGTTCCTTAAACTATTCTGGCATGTCCAAAAGTCAGTTTCGGGTTTAGTCTCCAGTCCAGTTGGTGAATCTGGGAATCTTGAGGCAATGTTACAATTGCCTTATGTACACAGACCAGCCTCTCCTCCTCCCTACAAGCTCAAATATATGTGAGAGATGCAAATATATAGCCAAACTGGAGGCTGAGCTCTCTCAACCCAGTACAGGCTCAGTCAGTCAGGAGGAGAAGGGAACCACACACACCACATTTCCAGTCTCACATAGACCTACCGCATCTGCAAACCAAACACATAAACACACAAAAACATATTCGGAGGCTCTAAATAAAAATATGCCTAAGCAGCAGAGACCTCCAAAGCAGACATCCAAGCAACCCCTACCCCACAACAATACCCATGTATCACATAGTTCACAAAGTCAGTGTGCCACACAGTCACAGCCCTTAAGGCTAAACAACACACCTAATACACTTGTAATAGGTGACTCTATTGTCAGACACACTGATGTCCCACTCACCAGACTGAACAAGGAGAAGGTCACTGTAAGCTGCCTAACGAGTGCCAGGATCCGCCACATAACACATGCACTCAGGTAACTCCAAAGCAAGTACAAGTATGACTCCGTCATTGTCCATGCTGATGTGAATGACCTGAGACGTACCTCCTTTGACTACATGAAAAGAGACATAGAGGAGCTCTCTGATCATGTAGGCCAGACCGGTATGACCCTGACTTTGAGTAGCATCTTGCCCTCACCAAAAATAGTATAAAGACAAGCCACAGTATAAAGACAAAATGATCAATTTTAACAATTGGCTAAAATATTGGTGTCATTTAAAGGGGATCCAGTGTCTGTCAGCCTGGGATGACATGCTTGACAAGCCACGTTGCTTCACTAGGGACGGCTTGCAACTGTTACCCCTGGGCTTTCGAATACTGGCTAAGGCTCTTTCCACCCCCATAGTGCATTTTTTAGGCAAGGCTTGAAAGACAAACCCACCTCCATAGACAACACAATGAAAAAAACTAAGGGTAATGCTGCTCAACGCCAGAAGTCTAAACCTCAAGATGCACACACTCAAGGCTCTCTTCAGTATGGAGAATATTGATATCTGTGCAGTAACAGAAACCTGGTTCAAGGCTCCCGACTGCACCCCAGCACTACCAGGTTATACCTCATACCATGCTTTTCAGCACCAAAACTTGAACCGAACCACAAAAGGAGGGGGAGTATCCATTTTCATCAAAGATACCCACACCTCCAGGTTAGTGGCACTGCACGAAGCATCGGAGACCATCCATGTGCAACTAACAGTGGGCAAAACTGCCTTTCAGTTTGTAGCCTGCTACAGACCACCCTCCCAAACTCAGGAACCCCACTCAGATTTCCTGAAAACACTGGAGAATATGAAGGTCTCTCCAAACACCATTATACTGGGTGACTTCAACTACCCAAACATTGACTGGGAAAACTACTCAAGCCCCAACACCCTCACCCAATGGTTCCTGGAATTTATAAACTCAAATGCAATGGAACAACTGGTCACCACCCCCACAAGAGGGGAAAACATATTGGACCTGGTCATCACCAACATGGGGACTCTATGTTCCACACCCGAGGTATACCCCTCATTGGTAAGGTTAGACCATAAAATAATCTCACTGGACATCCATATCCCATCCCCACCCCCAGCCAAGGAAACCTCGGTGAAGAACTTCTCAAAAGAAAACTTCACACTACTCAAAACCGAGGTGGATTCCTTCAAAGCCTCCGGGCCAGTGGAAAATACGGCTCAAACCACAGAATCCTTTCAAACGCATTCTATGTACACCTACAGGAACGCATGGATTGTGCTATCCCAAATAAAATCAAGACTCACTCCTCCAAAGGCAGGAGACCTGTCTGGTGGACCCCGGCCATAAATAAGCTATACAACAGAAGGAGGAAGCTACTACATGATAGAGCAAAATCCCAAAAACGGAAGGCATCTCTGGTCAGTACTAGCAAGAAACTACGATCCCTCATAAAGTCATCTAAGGCCAGCTTCGAAAGAAAAATTGCACAAGACACTAAAGATAATCACAAGGCCTTCTTTAGTTATGTCGGGAACCTGACTGGCAACTCCCAGATATGCTCTGAGTTAGTGCAAAATGACAAAAAATACACTGAACCCACAGACATTGCCAACATCCTGGCAGACAGGTTCAGTGCAAATTTCTTCCCCCCATCCCCCCCAAAAGAGCAAATGTCTATCCCAACAGAATGTAGCCTCCCTGACATCACAGATGAACAGGTGAGAGCTGCCCTCTACAAATCAAAAAACACAGCATCAATGGGACCGGACGGTATCCTGGGTTGCATCTTACACGAGCTCCAAGAAGAACTTAACCCTCACATAAATTTACTGTTCAATCTCAGCCTTACTACAGGATATGTACCCAAGGAATGGCATACAGCAACAGTGGTCCCGCTCCACAAAGGTGGTGCCACAATGGACCCCGGAAACTATCGCCCTATAAGCCTGACTAGCCTGGTCTGGAAAGCTATGGAGCGTATCATCATGGAACTCATAAACAAAGACATTGGGAACCTCCAGACACTGGATCCTACCCAATTCGGCTTTGTTAAGGGCAGATATTGCCTCTTGAACCTGGTCGACTTCTTTGAAACAGTTACCAAGGCCATAGATGAAGGGAAGGTAGTCCACACAGCCTACCTGGACCTTGCAAAAGCCTTCGACACAATACCCCACTCGGGCATCATAAATAAGCTCACCAGCTTAAATATCAACCCCTATGTCACAAGATGGGTTGCAAACTGACTCAGGAATAGAACCCATATGGTCAGAATTGCATGTGCCATGTCAGACTCGAAACCAGTTACAAGTGGTGTCCCACAAGGCTCAGTCCTGGGACCTCTCTTGTTCGGTATATATTTCTATGAGGTACAGGCTAACATGAGGGGACTATGGCTGACAAAGTTTGCAGATGACTGCAAACTGGGTGCCATAATCGACTCTCCGGCTGACACAAGCATCCTCCAAAAGGGTCTCACAGAGACGGATAACTGGTGCCAGAGCCATGGCCTAAAGCTAAACACCAAAAAATGCATAGTCATCCCCTTTGGAAAAAACAAAGTGCCCACAAATTACCACATAGGTGGTAATCCATTAAGTACGGAAGAAGTAATTAGGGATTTGGGAACCCAAGTAGATAGTAATCTCTCCTTTGACAACCACGTTAGCAAAGTGGTTAGAAAGACCTTCTATATAGCTCACCTTATCACGAAAGGTTTCACATCTAGATCAAGAGAGGTCATTGTGCCCCTCTACTCATCACTTATCAGGTCCATAATTGAATACAATGCCCCATTTGGGATGTACCTTACCCGACACCTGCAGCAACTGGAAAGACTCCAAAAGTACCTCACCAAGAGGATCAAGGGACTCAAACAGATGCCCTCTGCAGGTCAGCTAAAGAAACTCCAGCTCTACTCAGTTGCTTACCGCCTACTCAGAGTCAATCTGTGCCTGACATATAAAGCCATGTCCAACCCGGAATTAATGGACATGCTCCACCTCAGGAAATCCAATCCCTTAGAGCTACACGCTCCAGGGACTTAAACCTCAGCACAGAAATAAATAGGACATGCTGGAGGGACAGATTCATATCCCAGAGGCACCCCTCACTCTGGAACAAAATCCCAGTCCAAGTTAGGCAGAGCCCCTCACTGACCCTCTTCAAGAGAAATCTTGACGAATGGATGGGAGATCATAAGTTTACCCCTGGGATCTCTTCTGTGTCCCTGCTAGACAGAGGCACAGTAAACAAACCTTAAAAGGGCTATCTTTTGTGATCTACTATTCAAAGGCATAGTCTACTAATCTAAAATGGTGGCAAAAGCCAAACACACTCTGGCTAGGCTTATAAATGCCCTAGGGCAGATAGCCTAGTATGAACCTATGAACTATGTCTGTTTGAGTTGCAGCAGATTGTGCCTGAAATATACTGTAACACACCTGCTGATTGATACTGAATGTGGCCTGCATGTCAAGGGACAAATATAATATCTGATATCATAACATCCCACTGCAAGGTTGCTGAAAGGGTGGGTATATCTATTTCAGATGCAGAGTGCTCACCTGCTGCTGCAGCCACATAGGGAACATTGTTAATGGATGGAGCCATGGGGAATCCTTCCTCAGTGGGGATAGTGAGAGCTCCTACCTTGAAGCCTCACATTTTTGTTTGGGTGAGGCCACACCTTCAGCCTGTATTATGGGTGAATTCTCACCTAGGATGGAGACAGACAGTGTCATTGTGTCATCAGACTGTGACCCAAGTACCTGTGTGTGATCACCATGATCAGCCCCAGAGCAGCTGCCAACATCAGCCTATTATTTTGCCCTAGCCTCTGCAGGTTTCATAGATTTTGTAGATGTTCCAAGGCCATTAAGTTTTAAGATCATTTATGGTCTACCAGTAATCTCTCTGAAGCTGTACCTCCTTTCTCCACGAGGACCATACCAGTCAGTAAATTTGTGGATACTTATAATGCCTCTCAACCTCTTAGTGCAAGAAATCTGGACAAAGCCATAAATAATGGGAGTTCAAATGTCCCAAAAATAAGGACAATTTTGAAATACTGGTGTTATAAACTTGATACAATGACATGTTTTGCATTACCATGAATTTTCTGAATGGTGTGAAGTCTGAAATTCAAATGTTATTCATTTAACATTTGTTTACCGGGAAAAGTCTGACTTGGAACAAAGCCAATTTTCAGCAGAGGCACAGGGAGAAACACTCCAGACATAGGTTTTTGTACCATGGGAGGAAAGCCACACAAATGATATGCAGACTCCACACAGAAGGCACCCCAGCCAAGAATCGAACCAGAAAACCTCTTGCTATGAGGTGACAACACTATCACTGCACCATCCAAATGTATGTCATTATTTTCTGACTTCATTCCTCAATGATTTACCAGAAAACCAAACATTTTATAAGGAAAATACCAACAATATGATGCAAAAATCTGGACAGTTGAGAGATATGATATCCATTCAGTCATCTAGTTTATATTTAAAGGAAGATAGTGAATCAAACAGATCAACATGCAGGGGAAGCTTATTCCAGTGGTTTGGGAGATACTGTTTTTTAAACCTATCCTCCACCGTGTTTTATTTATCTGTTGGTAAAGATTTAGGTTTCTAGTTCTCGTATTGGTCGAAATATTGGACTTGAAGACATACAGGAGGTTCACAACAACTAGGTCTTTAATGACATAGTAAGTAAGATAGACATCTCTCATAGGTTCATAGGTTCGTAGGTTCATAGATGTGTACTAGGCTAATGGCCCTGGAGCCTTTACAAGCCTAGCCCATAGGATTACCCTGGCATCATGCCACCTGACCTTAGTTCCCAGTACCTCTATCAAGTAGAGCCACTGGAGTGATCCTTGGGGTGAATTTTCTATTATCCATCCACTCATCAAGATTTCTCTTGAAGAGGGGCAGCGAGGTGCTCTGCTTGATATGTATGAAAAGTCTATTCCAGAGCATGGGCAGTCTCTGGGTGAGGAACCTGTCCCTCCAGCATGTTCTGTTGATTGTGATAATGAGGTTGAGGTCTCTGGAGTGTGTAGTGCGGAGGGATTGGGATTTCTTTAGATGTAGCATTTCTAACAGAGCTGAGTCAGACATGGCTTTGTAAGTCAGGCAAAGATCCCCTCTAAGTAGACGATATGAGACAGAGAATAGCTGGAGTCTTTTGAGTCTGCCCATGCAGGACATGTGTTTAATGCCTAGGATCCTCTTTGTGAGGTACTTCTGTGGCCTCTCCAGCTGTTGCAGGCGTCTAGTGAGGTTCATGCCAAATGGGGCATTATACTCAATGACTGGTCTAATGAGGGAAAAGTAGAGAGAGAGATGATAACCTCTTTCTTCCTGGATGCAAAACCCTTGGTAATGAGATTTGCCACATAGAAGGACTTTCTGACCACAGTGGCAATGTGGTGGTTGAAGGAGAGGTTGCTGTCAACCTGCGTCCCCAGATCTCTTATAACACCTTCAGTGTTCAGTGGGCTCCCATTGATGTTGTAATTAGTGGGAACTGAGTTTTTACCAAAGGAAATGACGACACATTTTTGGCATTAAGCTTAAGGCCATGGTTTTAACACCAGTCATTGGTTTCAGAGAGGCCTTTCTGTAGGATGTCTGCATCACCTGGGGAGTTAATAATGGCTCCCAGCTTGCAGTCATCTGTGAACTTGGTCAGCTAAAGTCCCTTTGCGTTGGCCTGAACTTCTGAGAAGTAGATGCCAAACAGGAGAGAACTCAGAACTGATCCCTGTCGGACTCCACTTGTGATTGGTCGGCAGTCTGACTTGGAGTCTACTACTTTCACACTGTGTGTTCTATCTGTGAGCCAGTTTGCAACCCACCTAGTGATATAGGGGTTGATGCCTAATTTGGTGAGTTTGTCAATAATTCCTGAGTGAAGAATGGTATCAAAGGTCTTGGCCAGATCAAGGTAGGCTGTATGCATTGCCTTACCTTCATCCACAGCCCAGGTGACAGACTCAAATAAGTCAACCAGGTTGAGCATCCATGATCTCCCTTTCACAAAGCCAAATTGCATGGGGTCTAGAGTTTGGAGATGATGATGCACTTCATAGCTTCACATATCAGACTCATCAGGTTAATTGGGTGAAAATTCCCAGGGTCTGTAGTTCCTCCCCATTTATGGAGAGGGTTGACTGTAGCCATGCACCATTTGGTAGGGACAAAGCCTGAACTGAGGCTTGTGACTGAACAGGGCACACAGATGTGGTGCCAGTTCACTTTGTAGTTCATGTAGAACATAGCCTGGGATATTATCGGGTTCCAGGGAAGCTGTATTCTTGGTCTTGGATAATGCAGCTTTAATCTGTGCTGCAGCAATGTTGGGTGCCGGGGATTCTTCTGGTATTGTGATTGGTCCTTTCAAGGGGAGAGAGGGGTAAAGCTGGCACTGAATCTGTCAGACAGTATGTTGGTAATATCTGTTGGCTCAGTATAGGGGGTACCATTGTGCAGTAACTCAGAGCAAATCTGGGTATTGCCATGGAGGTTCTTGATGTAACTATAGAAGGCTTTGTGATTGTTTTTAGTGTCTGCCACAATTCTGCCTTCATAGCTGGCTTTAGAGGATTTGATGAGAGATCTCAACTTTTTATTGATGCTAATAAGGGAGTTTTTCCAGTGTGGGACTTCACCTTTTTCTGCAACAATTTCTTCCTCCTGTTGTAGAGTTTATTGATGGCAGGGGACCACCAGATTGGCTTCCTTTTTTGGAGGAGAGCATCTTGGTTCTGTTGGGTATGGCTAGTTCCATGCATTTATGTACATGTTCATACAGTGCATTGGTGTATGTTTTGGCAGTCATGCAGCTATTTTCCATTGGCATGGGTGCCATGAAGTTAGCCACCTCTGTTTTTAGGAGCCCAAAGTCAGCTTTGGAGAAGTTTTTCAAGGTGGTTACCTTTGCGGGGGATGTGGGTGAGATGTGGATTTCCATGGTGATTAGTTTATGGGTCAGATCTGATCAGGAAGGGATTGACTACTGGTGTAGAGCAACGGCTGCCCATGTTAGTATTATCCAGGTAAAGGATGTTGCTTCTTCTAGTGGGGGTGGGGTGGGGTTCAGAATTAGCTGGTCCAGGGCATTGGAACTGATGAATTCCAGAAAGCATTGGGCTAGTGTATTGGTGCTTGAGTAGTTTTCCCAGTTAATGGAGGGGTAGTTGAAGTCTCCTAGTATGTGAGTGTTGGGTTGGATCTTGATAGATTCCAGGGTGCTTAGGGATTGGATCTTGATAGATTCCAGGGTGCTTAGGAATGTGGAGTGAAATTCTAGGGAGATAGTTGGGGACCTGTAGCAGGCTATGACCTGGATTGCCATCTTACCAAAAGTTTATAAGACACTAAATAAACAGATAGAGCTTCCAACTTTTCTGTTAGATATAACCATAATGGTGTTCTGCTCTGCTCTGTAAATGCGCAACCAACGATACACAAGAGTGAGCATGGGTACCTGTCCCAAATCGCTACCCTTGTAGCATGCACACTAATGGTGTCCATACAAGATGTACCATGCAAACCCAACCTACCTCTGGTGACATCCTAATATGGCTGGATACCTGTGGTACCAAAAACAATACATAGCCAATAGCTTTTGCAGTCAGATTACAGTATCAGTGTGCAGCACAGCTGCACAGGAATCTGTCATAAAATGTATTAACCTGATACATAATTCAGTGAAAGTGTAGGGGTGGGTGGACCCTGATGTCACTGTTCACTCTTCCAGGGATAATCCCATAACTAGTGTTCCCCTGCAGGGACAGCAAAAACTCCTCTGGTTCTGTCAGCCTCCTGCTCTCAGGTCCACTCCCTGTGACTGACTTCTCAGCTGACATAAGATGGGCCTTTGCTTTCTCATGGCATAACAGATAGCTTAAACATTGGTGTAAAGTATGATTGTGTTCCCCATGGCATTTATGTCATGGATCAGTATCTGCCACTCACAGTCACATAAACGTTAATCAGCACCCTACTCCACCCAACAGGCATCATCCATGGGTCCTAAGTGCTTATAGTAAGACATAATTTCATTCACAGCTAAAATTGTCCAGCCTCTGTTTTCCACTCATCCTCTGGACATTCAGATATCTGTGAACACATGACACAGAACTAGGACAGTATACTACTGGATTTGGTAGACTGGCAGATACGAAGGAATAACGTACTTGGACCATGCTATAATCAAATAAATCGCTATGATGGTATGCCATACTATAGATGTAGGAGAAGATATGAGAATATATACAGCAAGTATATTTGCCAACAGGTATATATTGCAGGTCTATATTAGAACATCGAAATTTCACAATTTCGAATGTTCTAACATTGACCCCTATTCAGTGAACGCTGACAACATCGAACATGCAGAACAGCAAATTTTTTTCTAGGGAAAAAATTTGCTGTTCCGAAACACATACACACAACACAAGCACACCAAACAAACAGCAACCCACACACATACACCTAAAATCTTACAGCTAACCCTACACTAAACTGCACAAACACCACTAACTATCCACTTACCTTAACCCAAACCCTAACCCTAAGGTCCATCACTATCGCACACTCACCTCACCCGTGCCCTAACTCTAACTCACCTAACCCGCCCTAACCCTCACGTCTACACAATCTCACACATATCTAAACCACGCCCTAACCCTAACTCACCTAACCCACTCCCAATCGCACACTTACCTGAACCTGATCTGTAACTTTCCACCACAGCGCTGAAAATCGTGAAATGACAGAAATGGACAACGGAATTCTTTCCCTAGAAAAAAATTTGGTTTTCTGTCATTTCTCTATTTTCAGCATTTGCTGAACAGGGGTCAATGTTAGAGCATTCGAAATTGTGAAATTTCGATGTTCTAATATAGACCCATATATTGCATAATGGGTACTTACGTATTATCGCAACCGTATTTTGCGCCGTCTTTTAACTGTGTTGATTTGTACTGAAACGGCATCACTGAAGTGTAATATGGAAGGGTACACTGTCAGAAAGTCTGCCAGGATATCGGTGATAGTTTTAAAAAATGTTAGGGCTTATAATTTTTAACATTTGTGGGAAGGGTCCTTTAAAGATGTCAAGTGTTGAATTCTGTGATCGCAGTGGTTATGTGTGTATGTATGTTGGTTCTGAAAGGATTGTGGCAGTCAGCGGATGAGATATTGCACACAAGCAGAGTTTAAACAGCACATTAGGTGCTTGCTATTAAGATGCTCAGAAATGTAAGGATATCTGTAGGCTGCTAGAGTTATGACATTCCACAGATGATCTTTGGCTTGCTTTTGTGTAGGTTTCCTTTTCTGGAATGACTGTGTTTGCAATCAACATGACTGCATTTTTATGGTTTATATCGGTGAATTATTCACCACAATATATTTTCCAAATATTGAATCATTTGGGAAGTAGGGTCAGCGATCTCCTTTTCCTTCTTCAGTTCTTTCCCTGATGAGATGATTGTGGCAGTTAGCATATGATATTGCACACAAGCGGACTTTAAACAGCAGATGAGGTGCTTTCGTACTTTGGAATGGTTTTTATTTTTTTACTTGCAGTTCTTGTGGTGAAGGATACTCTCTCAGCATTACCTTGTTCTTTTTAGATGTATGAAAGCATCGTGAAGGTTATACCGAAACAAGATTTTCTGTAGTGTTTCTGTAGTCTTAGGGTTACCATTGAATCAGCTGTGAAAAGAATAGTAAAGGTTTGAAAACAGATCTCTTTCCTTCACTGACCAGCAGCATGTCAAAGGAACGCCTTGGAAGTAGAATGGAACTTGTTTAAATTGACACTACATGCTGGCGGTAAAGGGGAAACCTATTTTTCAAACCTTACTTTTCCGACTTTAGTTTTTTTCAGCCGTTTCAATGATAAACCTTCATAAAACTACAAAAACATTACAGAAGAGATGTATCTAACCTTCATAACACTGTATTGCTACTACTTGATCTAAACAGAAGTAACCAGCACTGCCGAAAAAATCTGGTTGCGATAATACGTAAGTACCGCATAAAGTAACACTCCCTACTGCTAACAGCTGGGGTGACCTTAGTGCACACCAGTGGTATGGCCCTATACCAGTACTTTGGGGGCCACATGTAAGCATATGAATGCTGCAATCACCACCATAGGCCAATATATACATTAGACAAAACATAGGATTGACCCCTCTTTATATTTAATACTGCTGTGTCAGTTGTGGAATCCTTCAAGTTTTTGGGATCTATAATCTCCTGGGACTTGAAGTGGGAGACCAATGTAGGATCCAGCGTAAAAAAGGCACAACAGCGAATGTACTTTCTGTGACAGTTGAGGAAGTTCAACCTCCCACAGGAACTGCTGATTCAGTTCTATACAGCAGTCATTGAGTCTGTTCTCAGCTCATCCATAACAGTGTGGTTTGGATCTCTGTCTAATCATGACAAAAATAGGTTACATCGAATAGTCAAGTCTGCCGAAAATATCATTGGTGCTAATTTTCCCTCCTTACAGGATCTGTACTATTCCAGAGTCATGAAATGGGAAGGGAAAATCATCACCGACCCTTCACATCCAGGCCACCATTTTTTGGACTATTACCATCAGCCAGACTTTATAGATTAATATGCACCAAAACAAGTAGATATAAGAACAGTTTTTTTCCACAGGCCATCAAGTTCATAAATGGTTAACTCAGCTTATTAGGCTGGGATATTCTCTTCCCCATGCCTCGGAGGATTCTGCAGTATTGTTTACATATTATTAATACTTGTTTCTTTCAGAGTTTCTTTCAGTAGTTCTTGCACTCAGTTGGACTTTGCACCTTGTATGTATAAGTATATGTACATTTACTTTTTTGTCTTGTTCTTAATAGTTGCATGTATGTTGTTTGTCTTGTTCTTAATAGTTGTATGTATGTCATTTATGTAATTCATACTTGGATAGTCACTGAAAAGGGAGTCAAAGTCCTTGTATGCATGCATACCTCTCAACTGTACAGATTTTCACTGAATGTCCAGATTTTTGCCTCATATTTTTGGTCTGTTTTTTAAAAAATGTGGTTTTCTGGCAAATTAGTGGCAAATCATTAAAGATTAAAATTAGAAAATAATGACAGACATTTGAGCTTCAGGCTTCATATTCTTCATAAAATTCATGCTAATGTAAAACCTGTTATTCTATCAACTTTCTAAGTTTATAAGAGCAATATTTAAAAATTATCCCTATTTTTGGGCCTTTGTCCCACTTTTATTCATGGCTTTGTCCAGATTTCTTGCTCTAAGAGGTTGAGAGATATGTGCATGCATACTTGGCCAATAAATGTAATTCTGATTCTGAAAACAGTCACAGGCATATACAGAGACAGGTTGTTCTAATATCGCAGGCAACCTTGTTGTCAGTATTATCTTCAAAGATGAGATCGCACCTCTCAACAGCACAGATTTTTGCAGAATGTCCAGATTTTTGCCTCATATTTTTGGTCTGTTTCTCATTAAATTGTGTTTTTTGGCAAATCATTGAGGGTTGAAGTCAAAAAATAAAGACAGACATTTGAGTTTCAGATTTCATACCCTTAAGAAAATTCATGCTAATGCAATGCTTGTTATTCTAACAACTTTCTATGTTTGTAAGAGCAATATTTTAAAAGTGTCTCTATTTTTGGGCCTCTATACCCCCATTATTTATGGCTTTGTCCAGATTTCTTGCTCTAAGAGGTTGAGAGGTATGGATGAGATACATGTAGACACACATATTCCTGTTGCAAGCCTTTTGTAATGCGATTTCCAGTGGATGCATACAGATTCTTAGTAAGTAGACAAAACAAGTTAAAGAAATAGACACTGAGGTTATGAACTACCTGCAAAGTGAAGGACTTAGTGTAGAAAATCTAACTCAGATAACATCACAGCAGGAGAGAGCAATGGATCCCCAAATTAAGGAGAAACCAGTGGAGCAAGAAACATCTGATCAGGTGCCATATGAAGATACTTTGCAGCCTTTCACTGGAAAGCAGTACAAACACTCAGTTGGAGTTGCACAGCAAGAGAAGGAACATGAAACTGTGGCAACCCTGACACAATCAGTGTTGTGGAGTGATAGGCCAGTGAACTCCCTTATGAAAGAGTAATGGATGACACAGGATGAAACTGAAGAGAATGTGGCACAGGAAGATGCTCTGGAACTTTCTTTAGAATGCCTGCAGGAAATGGAGAACAAGGACTATGCCCTCAGTTTAGAAGAAAATTATCTAAAAGAAGCGTTGCTTGATTTAATAGAAATGGGCAACATCAATGAAAGAAATAGACTACAGAAAGTCAATAAAACCCAAAAAGTTAGAAGTCTGATCAAACAAATGAACACAGTAATTAGGACTGTCCATAGAGATACATGTGATATAACAGAAGTTAATAGGATATGGCACCTATGTCTCTGATGCAACCAGGTAACCTGTAAATGGTTCATCTCCCAGGCCCATGCTTACACTTATCAAGGGTATCAGAACTTGTCAGAGATTTGGGATTCATGGCTAGGCTTAAAAAGGCCCTTGTGGTCATTAGCCTAGTAAACACCTATGAACCTATGATATATTAGTGTACAGCTAAAATAATAGATAAAGTCTTGCCACAAAACCACAAGGTACTAAGGGAAAGGCAGGGGAGAAATTGAATGCAATCATGGAAGTATAGAATAGAGAAAACTATAAAGTAATAAAGACAAGAAGTGTTACTGTTAGAAGAGTATAGAAGAGGGACTGGATCAACAAAAATACTCAGAAATATACACATGATAAACGCAATGCGTAGTATCAGAACAGATCAGGATCTATCATGCACTATCACAGACAATAAACTAAAAATATCAGCAAAGGCAGAAAAACTTAAAAGATATGCATATAAATACAAAATAAGCAATTTACTGATGATTCAAAAATGTTTTATAGAGAATTGGGAAACAAGGCAAAAGGAAGTGAAACACCACCAAAAAAGAAGAAATAGATACGTTTTGAAGAAATATCTGTAAAGATCCTGTGTAACATAAAAGATGCTAAATGGATAGAAGTAAAAGAAATAATAAGAAGTTTAAATGTACAAGATATGAGGTGGGATGAAGTCACAGCCAGAAAGACTGAAACTAAGTTAAGAAAACCTCCTAAATGGAAAACCCCAGGCCCAGATGCAGTACCTAACCTCTCGCTAAAAGTATTAACATTTTTACATGAAGATTTAGTCATGAGTAGGAACTGTTTATATGCACACCCTGACCAGACACCAGCCTGCTTAACAATAGGAAAAACAATATTCCTACAAACTATAGACCAATAATTTGCTTTACAACGATGTATAAACTATACACTGGACTTTATGCTGATAGATTTTAGTCATTTAGAAGAAAAGTCAATCGTGGCAATAGAACAAAAGGGTTATAAAAGAAAGTAATATGGAACAAAGGATCATTTGTTGTTCAATAAAGTCATAATGGAGAACTGTAAAAAGGAGAAAAATCTAAGTGTGGCGTGGATAGACTATAAAAAATTTACAGTATCCCACATTCATGGAGAAAAGAGTGCTTAAAATGTATAATCCCTACACCTATTGATTACATTGCAGTGACCATGAAACAATAGCAAACCACTTTGCAGGTAAGCCATGATAAAGAACAAATTATTATTACAGGGATAAAAATTCAAAGGGGAATAATCCAGGGTGACTCTCTGTAACTTCTGCTATTCTGTCTTGCCCTTAACCCATTAAGTTGTCTACTTAACAGATTAGGTCATGGCTACAATTTGGCTCCCAGAAAACAACAAAGTGTAAGGACTTCTCATCTTCTTTTTGCAGATGATTTAAAACTGTATATAGTTCATCAGATGAGGAACTGAAAGCAAAACTGCAAGTGGTCAAAACTTTTTCAGATGATATAAATGTGCAAAAGCAAACTTTAAAGCAGAAAGCTGCAGCACCAATAAAACATCAATTTGGGAAAGGAGCACCAATAAAACATCAATTTAGGAATGGAATATGATATAAAAGAACTTGAGCAAAGGGAGTGTATACATATTTGGGAATTCATGAAGGATCATCAATAAGACATGAACAAATGTGAATAAAACTTAGTAAAGACTATTTTAGAAGACATAAATTAATTTGAAAACAGGACTAACATCTAGGAACAAGGTCCAAGCTATAAACCAATTCACTCTTCCTGTTCTAACATACGGTTTTGTAGTGAGTGACTGGCCCTAAACAGTGTTGGATAGGTTGGACAGGAAAACAAGAAGGATGTTTCATGCTCAACAAATGATTTATAAAAATCAGTGCATAACTAGATTATATATTCTCTGTTCTGAAGCAGGTATGGGCCTCCTCAAAATTGATTACATGTATAGATCTGCAATTGTGGGACTTCATACATATCTGTTCACCTCACAAGACCAAAACACAGTGAAAGTTTTGAAACATAAATAGAATAAGTCTAAGATGACTGTCAAATTGGAGTGGAAAACAAAACAGAAATAGATACAAATCATCCAGCAACTGAATATGCCAAAAACAAAAGAAAGACTATAAGGTGAAGGATCAGATGAGAAGGCAAGAAATTAGGAAAATGCATAAGTATAGCTGCAAGCATAGAAAACTCCTGGACCATCCTCATGTTAATCAGGATCGAACACAGGAATGGTTAAGGAGAGGTGAATTTAAACCAAATGATGAAAGGTTAATATTGGCGGCCCAAGATAGTGGGCTACATATACATTGGTTTACAAAGTCCATTGAACATGTGTGAGAAACAGACAAATCTAGGTTTTGTAAAACAGAACTGGAAACAGTCCCACATCTTGTTGCTAGCTATGATATACTAATGGCAGAAGGACTGTATACTGAAAGGCATAATAATGTGGCAAGACTGTTGCACTGGGGATTGTACAAACATTATAATATTAAAGTAGCTGAAAAACACTGGCAACATGAGCCACAGAGCATCATAGAAAATTATAAAGTTCATATCACATGAGATCATCCATTACAAACAGTTAAAAAATAGATGAAAGGAAACCAGATATATTAGTCAATGAAAAGAAGGAAAAAATAGCATTGATCATTGAAATTGCTACAGCCAGTGACTACAGTGTCTTAGGTACAGAGAGACTCAACATCATAAAATACCAGGATTTGCAGGCAGAAATGAGGATAATGTGGAAGAAGGATACCCAGACAGTTCCAATAGTAGTAGGTTTGAAGATTGGGGAAAGATGGGCAAAGGCTGCCGGCCTAGTCAAATAGAATTTGATACATAATTCTATCATTTGTATAAATAAATATAAAATACAGGCTTGTGTTCTTAAATGAAAGAAAACAATGTAAAATGTGAGCTTCAATATTGTTGCAACATTGACATCTGCTGTAAGGAAAACCAAGCCAAGCATTTCAAATGTTCTTTGAAGTTACCATTATCTAAAAAGTGGTGCAGAATTGGCTGGCTGAACACATTATTTATATTGTCTTAACTTAAGGAATAATTGTTAGAGTATACACGTGAAATGTCTTTTATTGTTGTAGTTTCCTGAGCAGGTGTTAGCTTGCTAAATAGTGCAGTTTGTTTACCTGGGAACTCCAGACT
The DNA here is from genome assembly GCF_019279795.1 of Protopterus annectens. Taxonomy (NCBI): domain Eukaryota; kingdom Metazoa; phylum Chordata; order Ceratodontiformes; family Protopteridae; genus Protopterus; species Protopterus annectens. Next base: position 457,730,763 of record NC_056736.1, read on the forward strand.
AAGTGTCAAAATGATGTAATGTGAATACTGGGAAAACCTAAGTGTCAAAATGATGTAATTTGGGAGGGCCTTAGCAGAGCTGTTTGTTAGTGAATTTAAAAACTATTGATGAGAGAGAGACAGAAAGCATTTGTCTTGGGCCGTCAACCCCAGCACTGCTTATGCTCTTTATGTCTGTATGTAGGATTATAGCACTGTGTTTTCTCTTAAGATTAGCTAAAGATTAGAAAGTTAGATTAAGTGTTTTTCTTTGACATCAGACCTGTCCTACTGTATTGTTTTACATTTCTGTGTGATCTCTGAACTCTTAGATATCTCTGTGGTATAGTAGTATTGTCTTGTATTTTAATTATTTATTATTAAATATTTTAAAAACCTTTTACCTGTGGCTGGCTTGTGTAGAGAAGTAGGCTCTAGAGTACATTGCAGATTTATAGAGGTTATCATAATAAGCCACTCTAATAAGCCTTAGACTGAATAGTCACATTACCAATTGGATAATAATATTGCACAGTAATAATTGGACACCCTTTTAAGGGCCTTTGAGCAGCTGATAATTATTAAGCTAATGGTGACAGAAATTACTACCGTATAGTCTGGGTAATGGGGCACAGCTAGAGAATCTGTATCAGCCTTTCCCAGGAGTGTCTGTGAAGTTGTATAAATACTTGTCTTAAAGTGTGGGTGTGTGTCAGCTACCATGGGAAGGACATGAAGCACTGGTTGGACAGAGAGAGTACTGGAGGATAGCTTACCAGCTAGGCTGAGATCTGGACTCTATAGCTGTGCCAGTGGGGAGTCTTATTGGGGACCTGGAGAGCAAGGGAGCAACCAGCACTAGACTGACTGTGATCTCTGTGTGCACGTAAGGGAAATTGTACTTTACTGTGTGTATTAGTTATCCTTTCCTCTATGAGACGACCTCCCTGGTGTTAGTGGTGAGGATTGAAGCTCCTTGATTGCTGGGCCAGGGCACGGTCATCACAAGTGGTGGCAGTGGTTGAGATAAGATATCCTCACAAGTGTTTGGCAGTGGTGTGGGTAGAGTGAATCCAGTAGCTTATGTTCAGTGATCTCTGAAAGTGTTTTGTACTCTAAATCAGCCACGCAGTGTATACTCAGAGTTCATATCACAATTATTTTATTTCTTTTGTTAGCTTAGTTAGTCAGGGTGAGCAGGCAGCATGTCAGCACAGGAGTATGGAAAGCTGACAAGGAGCCAGCTGGTGGAGATGTGCCAGGCTAGGGGACTGAAGCATGTGTTAAGTCGTACATTACTTTAAAAATGAAGACAGATACAGTTCTTTCTCTCTTTCATTGGCTTTTATTAACTAACAGTACACACATGTGGGAGCCTCATGGAAAGCACCAGGGAGACTCCCAGAACAAAGGAATAAACAAGTTTAAATACTGGTGATATTGCTGACAGTACAAAAATATAAAACTGAACCAATTAGATCATTGCACAGGGCAATTAACCAATCAAAGGTTTACCCGTAAACATAAGACAATTCACATCAACATATTTCTAGGCAGAAGAGAAAATCAGACATACTTCCATAAAAGGCACATTTCCTCCTTTCAGGCAGACTCTTGTTTGTTCATTATTTTTCCATTATTCACAGTTCAGAGTTCTCAGTGCATCTCAGTTTATGCAAACTGTCACATACTCAATTCCATTGAAACACATGCTTTGGTTGTTCATATTCTACAACCCCCCATTTGATGCTGTGTAAGCATCATCATTTAACCTGTCATACATTTGCCACAAATTTAGCATAACCATGCTACTCGTCTTTTCATCACTGAGAGACATTTTCATTTCATTATCTACAGTCATAGTTACATGCATATAAAATTTAGGCACTTTTTTCACAGCTTTTGAAGACATTAATTTCAAGATCAGTGCTTTGATTAGAAATAAGACAATGAAAGCAACAATTGCTAATATTGAAATTAACAAAATCAGCTTCAACAGTCCACCTCCCCAACCTGAGAACAGGTTGGTCAACCAAGCCCATGTTGAGCTATCAGCCTCTTTGGCCTCTGAGAGTTTAGAAATTCTCTGAATCAGTTCAAGTTGACTTTCAATTTCGTGCTGATTGTCAGGAATAAACGTAGAGCACTCCTCCTGGATTAAAACACAAGTTCCTCTTTTCACCGCTAGGGTGAAATCGAGAGCCATACGGTTTTGGAGTACTACAGCCCTCATAGGAGTCAGTTCATCAGTTACTAGTTCTAAGGCAGAAAATGTAGCATTGCTCAAAATTTCGAGCAGTTTAGATAACTTTCTCAGTTCCCAAATTGATTTCACTGCTCCATATGATGGAATTATACCAGCCCATGATATTACATCATCACCCAAGTCCATATGGGACAGTCCTTTGGTACCAGCATGAGCCAAGTTATGATGATAGATCCATGAAGCATCAACTTTGCCAACCAGATTGGCTGGCTTTTTGACCTCTCGAACGTTCCGAATATTTCCTTTAGGTAATGTAGATACATGTCGGATAGCTGAAACTAGGTAACCCAGAAAACAGTTGCAAGACCAGTTTCCTGGTAGCCATTTATATGCTTTTCTTCCGCACACAAAATAACAGTTCTCTACTTTAATGGTGATATTGATAGACTTAACGTGATTTCCAGCATTCTGCCACCCTTCAAACATTTTCCAGTAGACAGTTTCTATTTTCTGGGAAAAGTTAGTTATAGAGTTTTTGACAATTCTTAATATAGGTGAGAAATCTGTTACACAACCCCATGCAGTGCAGTTATATACCACTGTTTTGTTGCAATGACTCCACCCTACTCTGGTTTTATCAAGTTTTTGAAAACACACAGTTCCATTTTGATGGACAGACAACTGTAATGCTACTTTGTGTTTCAAAATAACTCTTGATGTGTCATACATCAGATTAATCCAAGTCTCTTCAATCCCTAAAGGAACTATATTTAGCATCAATCCGCCATGAACCGTAGGAATGGCAGTGCAGATCCAGCAATTGGAGACATTAAGGGGTGATGCATAAGTATATTTTATACCTTGGTAGGTGTTGAATGGTGGATGCCATGCAGTTCTTTTGGCATGAGGTGTTACTGTAGCGGAAAATAGAAATGGCCACAGCAGAAATATGAGAACAACAAAAATAACAACCAAGATAGTTTTACAGTACTTTAGTGGAAATGGTGGTTTCGGTGGAATTGCATTGGAATGAAGAAATGTTCCGATTGGAGAAATGTCAGACATTATCAGGTGCAGGAACAGTATGGCTTTGAGTATGGGCAGCGATATGTGGAGATTCTGGAGCTGTGAAAGGTAGAGATGTTTGATCTTCAGAAGGGACAACTTTCTTAACGTGTGATATATGAATCCAGGTTGGTGAGCCTTGTAATCGTACCGCTGAAGAGGTTGTCAATAGAATCAGGTAAGGCCGCTTCCAACGAGGTTGCAGTGCTGTTTTTCTGGAGAAAGACTTGATGTACACCCAATCGCCTGGTTGTAGTTCAGAAGATGTAAAAGGATCAGGTTTATGTTGTGCTGCTGCTACTTGGCAGTGATAACACTGTAAGAAAGAAACAAGAGAAGTGCAGTATACAATAACATCATGATCAAAGGCATCGTCCTCAGAAAAGGGTGGTGGTGGAGTCATGGGCATGCGCATAGATCAGCCCATTAGAATTTCATGAGGAGAAAGACCTTTAGTAGGATGCACTTGTGCTCTCATAGAGAGCAAAGCTAGTGGTAAGGCCTGTACCCAAGTGAGGTCTGTTTCAGTAGTAATTTTTGCTAGTCTAGTTTTCAGTGTTTGATTCATGCGTTCTAGGATTCCAGATGCCTGCGGTCTATATGGACAGTGAAATTTTAGAGTGATGCCCAACATAGTACACAGTGAGTCAATTAATTGAGCTGTAATATGTGTTCCACGATCTGAATATATATAACAAGGAACACCAAATCGATGTATAAAGTCATAGCAAAGTTTCTTAGCAACTGAGATAGCATCATTTTTCGCATAAGGGTATGCTTCTAACCATCCAGAAAAAATATCAACAACAGTTAAAACATATTTAAAACATGCACAAAGTGGTAATTCAATAAAATCCCATTGCAAAGCACAAAATGGTCCCAATGGTTTTGGTAAGGGTTGTGCGGGAGCCATTGTGCCTTTGGAAATATTGTATTGTAAACAAATGGAGCATGTGCTCACAAAGTTCTGTACAGAAGCAGAAAGCTTTGGGGCAAACCAATCCTTTGGATTTGTTTTATTAAAGCTTGTACCCCCACATGGGCTGGCAAATGATAAGCTTTAATGAGGGAATTTAGCATGGATAGGGGGCAGACCAATCTGCCATCTGGATGTTGCCAAATTAAATCAGAGTGTTTAAAACAATTTTGAGCCAGCCATGTTTTTCTATCTGATTCTGCAACCTCATTCTGTAAAGCTTTTAGTACTGTTTCATCAAAAGTTTTCATAGATTGTAATGGCTGCAAAAAGTGACCCTGAACAGTTTGTGAGAAAGCAGCCTGTTTAGCAGCCCAGTCAGCAAAATTATTGCCCTTACTCTCGAAAGTGTCATTGGATTGATGGGCTGCACATTTAACAACAGCAATTTCAGAAGGTAACAATAAGTCTTGTAATAAATTATTGATATAAAAATGCTTTTTAATGGGTGTTCCGGTAGATGTTAAGAACCCTCGTTCTTTCCATAATATGCCAAAATCATGAACAACACCATGGGCATAACGGGAATCAGTATACATAGTGACAGACTTGTCTTTAGCTAGTTTACATGCATATGATAATGCCAGTAATTCCGTGTCCTGCGCGGAGGCGCCTGTAGGTAATCATGCTGATTGCAATACTTCCGTCGGTGTGCAGACTGACCAAGCAGCTTGGAATTTTCCGGAGTTTGTTCTTAAACAGGATCCATCTACGAAAAGAACTAAATCAGGATTTTGCAAAGGAGTATCAAATAAATTCTACCTAGGAGAAAGAGCAGAGATAACTACTAACACACAGTCATGTGGTTCACCCTCGTCTGAGGTTGGTATTAAAGAGGCTGGGTTTAGTGGTGGGCAGCGTTTAATTTGTAAAGCAGGATTTCCCATTAAATTTATTTCATACTTAGTAAGGCGTGCATTTGAAAGATATTGTGTTTTAGTTTTCAGAAGTAAGGCTTGAACAGCATGCGGGACTGCTAGTATAGGGTTAGTGCAGCTGCCATGTCTACCAAATGGCAGCAGCTGCCACAGCCCGTAAGCAAGCTGGGTAACCAGAAGCAACCAGATCCAATTGAGAGCTACAGTAAGCAATTGGTCGGTATCCTCCAGTGCATTGCTGGGTTAAGAGACCCAGAGCAGTCCTATTTCATTCACAACAAAAGAAAACAAAAGGTTTAGAATAGTACAGTAACCTTAAGGCAGGAGGATTTACCAGGGCTGTTTTGATTGCCTGAAAAGCCTCATCATGCTGTGACGTCCAGGGTAGAGGGTCTGTAATGTCCTTTTTCAAGAGTTGCAACAGAGGGGCGGTAATTTCTGAAAAATTAGACACCCACTGTCTGCAGTATCCTGCTAGACCAAGGAACCCTCTGAGTTGCCTCTGTATTACAGGACAAGGTGCAGTTTGAATAGAACTGATACGGTTTGGGAGTATCCGGCGAGAACCCATTTCAATTATGTGTCCCAAATATTGTACTTTATCTTGACAATATTGTAATTTTGATTTATTTACTTTAAATCCTCGTGCGGCTAAAATTTTAACACTAAAAGAGAATCTTCCTTACAGGCGTTACTGTCTGGGGAGGCTATAAGTATATCGTCCACATATTGGACTAGAACTGAATGTGACGGTAGTTGTAAATCTTGTAATTGTCTATGCATTTCCCTTGAAAATAAAGTTGGGGATTCTACATACCCCTCGGGCAATCGGGTCCAAGTATACTGTTGCCCTTTGTAGGTAAAAGCAAACAAATATTGACTATCAGAATGTACTGGGATAGAGAAAAAAGCTGATGAAATATCCATTACTGTAAAACATTTAGCTGTAGGTGGGATACAGCTTAAAATAGTAGCGGGGTTTGGCACAATTGGGAAGACAGGCATAACTGCTTTGTTAACTAATCCTGTACAAATCTGTATGCTTGTTTACCAGGTTTCTTTACTGGTAATATTGTAGTATTACACAGGCTTGTGGTGGGTACTATTATCTCTTGCTGTGTTAGTGCAGAAATAGCCTCAGCCATCAGAGAGTACTGTGGTACTCATGGCAACTTTGCTCCAGGTTTTAGAGTTATTTTTACAGGGATAGCTGAAGTCAAAAATCCTACATCATTATCATGAGTTGTCCACAAGTAAGAGGGTAGGGAGTGTAAATCTTCATTTCTGTAAGAATCTGACTGAATACACATCGATTGCAGTGTGATGGTATCATCCAAGGCTGCTAAAGTAGTGTCCTGTTGGTCTGAAGGTACTTGGAGATAAACTCCATCAGCTGTGCAAAAAATGGTGGCCCCCATTTTGCACAACAAGTCTCTTCCTAATAAATTTAAAGGCACTGAGGGTCCTACTAAAAAGTCATGATTATCCTGCAACGGTCCCAAAGTTATTGGGACTGGGACAGTTTCAGAATACTCAATAGGTATACCGGAGACACCTACTCCTTTAGTTACTTTATTAGAAAGTGGAATATTCATGGCTGTTCTGCTAGTTAGTATAGATTTAGTTGCTCTGGTATCAATCAAAAATGGATATGGTTTATTTTTAACCAGTAACATAACACGTGGCCCATCCTGATCCACAGGAAGGAAGGGGTACAACTGCTGTTGTTTCTGTTCAGGGAACCTTCATTGTGGTTGCTGTCGAGTGTTTGGCATCCAGTTAGAATTCCATTGTTGTGGCGCCTCAGTGCATGGTGCAGGTTGTTCAGCCAAATATGGACACTCATTTTTCCAGTGGCCTATTTGGCCACAATTGAAACATTCATTCAGATTACTTGGATTCTGGGGTTGGGTCGGTTGTGTACCTTGATAATTTTGTTTATTCTGAGTAGCTGGACTGTAACCTCTACCCCTCCCCTTTCCCCACCCTAGTCCTCTACCTCGGTGACCGGGTTGGCCCAAAGCGTTACACATTTGAATTTGTGCTTGTACTAATTTTTCCTGTAAATCCTTTTTTTCTTTAGCCAAATGGTCAGATAGGTTTTGTACTTGCTGAACTAACTCATGCAGGCCCAGACTAGGCCAATTCAAACATACTTCTTTTAATTTATCTCTCACTTGAGGGCGTAACCCATCCACAAAAGCAGCTGACAGCCCACTCTGTGCTGGCCCTTCGGTGGACTCTGGGTATCCGGAATATGACTCAAAGGCTCAGTAAGTCATTGTAAGTATTCATCTATAGGTTTGTCTTCTCTCTGTATAACTGACTTAATCTTAAACCAATTTGGGGTAGGTGGCACTATGACAATGATAGCATCAACTATTTGTTGTCTGACTGCTTCAAAACTGTTTTCCCCTTGTGTGTTATGCTTTGGTATTGGGGTGGGGACATTAGTATGATCCCAGATACATTTCATCAGATCAGCTGGAACAGCGTATTGGAGGACAGTTTTAACTTCTTCTATAGTAGGATTTTGTAAACATATGTGTCCTGCTAATACGCGTTGAAACTTTGCTGGGTTATTACGAATGGGAGGAAGTGATTTAGTAATAGCTTGAAAATCAACTGCCGACCATGCCCTAGGTATGACTACAGTAGCCAGTTGTTCCGCATCTCTAGCATGTGCTGGATTTGGAACCTCCCACAGTGGAAATACTCCTGCTTCGTCTGACGAGCTCGTGCTCGAATCGGAAGTAAAGCTTTGATGAGATATATCCGGACTAATGTAACCATCCTTGTCCTTAATCACAATTGGGCATTGCTTATAATATTTACCCTTGTGTGAATATACAGTTTTCCTGTTTTGAGGTATTTTCGACTGACTGGACCTAGGGTCAAAAAGCATTTGCACTTTTCTTTTGTGTTGTTTCTTTATCTTAGAGTGGGTTACTCTGGGGGATGATATTTGATCAGGTTGTTCTATAGCCAGGTGGCTAGACTGGCCTCCTATCACCTGATCTCTCTGTCTGGGGTCCGGAATGATTTGCTCTTCCATCCGCCGGCCTTCACTCTGTATTGTAGAACTAACAGTTCCATCCTGTAGTTGTGAAGGTTGATATTGCGGTGGAAGAGCCGTAGGGGGTGGGGGGAACCATGGATTATCATCTTCAGATGATTCAGGTATCTATAGTTTATTTAATTCTTGTACTGGATATAATCCCTTAAAGGGTGGTTCTTTTAAACGTTTACCATTAGCTATATCTAGATTCTTAGTAGTTTGTCACAGTTCCTTTATCTGCTCTTTTAACTTTTGTTGACTATCCTTAAGACTACTAACGACCAAATCTTTTTCTCGTTCTTTTGCATCACACATCCAATCATTAAAAGCTGACCAGCACAACCCTGGTATTTTTCCTTTCTTTTTTAATTTTTTTCATAAATTAGTCAGAACATCTTTATTAAAACTACCATTTTCCAGAAAAGCAAGATCGCCATCGTCCTTAGTAAGAGCGATCCACTGATCTAAAAACATACAACTGTCCCGGGACACCTGATAAAACGTATAACCAGCTGGTGTACCTTTTTCTGGCTCATTTATTTTTCCCGCACTCGCTCCCATTTTCACTCAGTACCCCACTATCACTCGATAAGCTATACTTGTTTACCACAGGTTTAGCTAAGGCGTTATGAAAATGTCTTGTTACCCCACTCTCATACAAGAAGCTATACCTGTTTAATACAGGTTTAGCTAAGGCATTATAAAAACATCTTATTACCCCACTCTCATACAATAAGCTATACCTTAGGTTCAGCTAAGGCATTAAAAAACGTCTTATTACCCCACTCTCATACAAGAAGCTATACCTGTTTACCACAGGTTTAGCTAAGGCATTATAAAAACGTCTTATTCCCCACTCTCATTCCTCTTTCATACGTATGACGCCAGTTTATTTTCCATATTAACTCCACTCTCATACTGTGTATTCAAAGCAGAAAAGAAATGCATGCCACTTACCTTAAAACGACTGAAGGAGAGAAATCATAATTTTGTCAGATAAAATAAAAAAAAATTTTGTTCATAAAACTTTAGAAGGCAGACAGGAACAGAAAAATGAAAGAAATACTACAGAAACAGAAAAATCTGTTGTAGGCCCTTTTAGCAGTATTTCGTTCAGTTCTCAACTGCTGCAGCTTGCTCTTAATTCAGATCCGAGTCACGGCACCAATTGTTAAGTCGTACATTACTTTAAAAATAAAGACAGATACAGTTCTTTCTCTCTTTCAGTGTTTTTTATTAACTAACAGTACACACGTGCGGGAGCCTCATGGAAAGCACCAGGGAGACTCCCAGAACAAAGGAATAAACAAGCTTAAATACTGGTGATATTGCTGACAGTACAAAAATATAAAACTGAACCAATTAGATCATTGCACAGGACAATTAACCAATCTAAGGTTTACCCGTAAACATAAGACAATTCACATCATCATATTTCTAGGCAGAAGAAAAAATCTGATATACTTCCATAAAAGGCACATTTCCTGCTTTCAGGCAGACTCTTGTTTGTTCAGTATTTTTCCATTATTCACAGTTCAGAGTTCACAGTACTCAGTACATCTCAGTTTATGCAAACTGTCACGTACTCAATTCCCTTGAAACACATGCTTTGGCTGTTCATATTCTACACATGGAAACCTGACTGAGGCATACCTGATTTCAGCCTTGGTTACAGCTGCATCAGCAAACAGCATCCAGGAGGACAATCAGACTGGCAGTGGAAATACAATATCTTTGGAGAATGGACAGCTGAACCTTTCTGCAAAGGACAATCAGACTGGCAGTGGAAATATAATATCCTCGGAGAATGGACAGCTCAACCTTTCTGCAGTGGACTTAAAAATCCAGCTGGAGCTAAAGAGAATTGAGTTGGAGACCAGGCGTTTGGCGATAGAAGCCGAAAAAAAGGAGCATCAGAGGAAGCATGAGGGGGAAATGCTGACTCTTCACCAGAGTCATGGAGGTAATGGGGAAGGGAGTAACTGGACCCCAGAAGCACAACAGGTCGGTAAATTTCTTCCGTAATTTAAAGAGGAGGATAACTTTGATAGTTTCATTCATATGCTTGAAAGGGTATGCAAACAGTATAATGTTGACCAAAGGCTCTGGGTATGGTTCCTGACCCCCTTACTTTATGGGAAAGCTGTAACTTGTTCATAGGTTCATAGGTTCATAGGTTCATACTAGGCTATCTGCCCGAGGGCATTTACAAGCCTAGCCCATCGTTTTGTGGCTTACGCCACCCCTTTAGTATGGGGAACTATACCCATTATTTTGCTGTGCCTCTGTCGAGCAGTGACACTGAGGTAATCCCTGGGGTATATCTGCGATCTCCCATCCATTGGTCAAGATTTCTCTTGAACAAGGCCAGCGAGGTGCTCTGCCTCACATGTACCGGGATTTTGTTCCACAGCATAGGGAGTCTTTGGGTGATGAATCTATCCCTCCAGCACGTCCTATTAATAGCCGTGTCGAGGTTTAAGTCTCCGCCCTTGTGGCTCTGATGGATCTAGATTTTTGAGGTGAAGCATATTCATCAAATCTGGGTTTGACATGGCCTTGTATGTTAGGCAAAGGTCACCTCTGAGCAAGCGGTAGCGACTGAATAGAGCTGGAGTTCTTTCAGTCGGGCAGCATAGGACAGATTTTTGAGACCCTTTATCCTTTTGGTGAGGAACTTTGTGGCCTCTCCAGCTGCTGCAAGTGTCGGGTCAGATACATTCCGAATGGGGCATTGTACTCAATCATTGGTCTGATGAGTGATGAGTAAAGGGAGACTATGACCTCCCTTGATCTAGATGAGAATCCCTTCATGATAAGGTGGGCAATGTAGAAGGTCTTCCTGACTACTTTAGCTACATGGGTGTCGAATGACAGACTACTATCAACCTGGGTCCCCAGGTCCCTGATAACTTCTTCTGTGCTCAGTGGATTGCCACCTATTTGGTAGCTAGGGGTAACCTTGTTTTTCCGAAGGGTATGACTATGCATTTTTGGCATTTAACTTTAGGCCGTGGCTCTGGCACCAGTTATCCGCTTCTGTGAGACCCTTCTGAAGGATATCTGTGTCAGATGTGTTTTCTACTATGGCCCAGTTTGCAGTCATCTGCAAACTTTGTCAGCCATAACCCTCCTGTGTTTGCTTGTACTTGGAAAAGTAGATGCCAAACAAGAGTGGGCCCAGGACTGAGCCCTGTGGGACACCACTTGTGACAGGCTTTGAGTCTGACATGGCGCCAGCAACTCTGACCCTGTGGGTTCTGTCACTCAGCCAGTTTGCAACCCATCTTGTGATGTATGGGTTAACATTTAAGCTGATGAGTTTTTCAATGATACCCGAGTGGGGTATTGTATCGAAGGCCTTAGCCAGATCGAGGTAGGCTGTATGGACTGCCTTTCCTCATCAATGGCTTTGGTGACTGTTTCAAAAAGTCAACCAAGTTTAAAAGGCATGATCTGCCTTTGACAAAGCCAAACTGGGTTGGATCCAAAGTCTGCAAATTCCCTATGTCTTTATTTATGAGGTCCATTATGATCCTCTCCATGGCTTTGCAGATAAGGCTTGTCAAGCTAATGGGCGGTAATTTCCAGGGTCGGTGGAGGCACCGCCTTGTGAAGTGGGACCACAGTTGCAGTGCGCCATTCCTGGAGTGCATCCAGAGGTAAGACTTTGATTAAACAGCTGTCCTAGCTGTGGGTTTAATTCCTCATTGAGTTCGTGGAGCACACAGCCGGGGACACCATCAGGTCCCATGGATGCTGTGTTTTTGCTTTGGAGAGAGCAGTTCTCACTTGGGCGCTGGAGATGTTTGGGGGCTGCAATCGTTTGGTATAGATATCTCTCCTTTTGGGGGAGGGGAGTTTGCACTGAACCTGTCAGCCAGTATGTTGGCAATGTCTGTAGGATCAGTAATCTTCACATCATTTTGAACTAGTTCTGAGCATATCTGGGAGTTTCCTCCTAGGTTTCTAACATAGCTAAAGAAGGCCTTATGATTGTCTTTTGAGTCTTTAGCTATTTTTCTCTCGAAATTTGCTTTGGATGATTTTATGAGAGCTCTTAGTTTTTTACTTATAGTGATCAAGGGTGTCTTACCTTTTAATGATTTTGCTCTATCTTGTAGTAGCTTCCTCCTTTTGTTGTAGAGTTTGTTTATGGCTGGGGTCCACCAGACTGACGCTTGCCTTTGGTACAAAGAGTCTTTGTTTTGCTTGGGATTGCCTTATCCATGCAGTCCTGCAGGTGCTGGTAGAAGGCATTTGTAAGTGATTCAGCGGCTTGAGTACTGTTTTCCGCCGTTCGGGGCCTTAAAGGAGACCACACTAGTCTTTAGAAGTGTGAAGTCGGCTTTTGAGAAGTTCTTTACTGTGGTCTTTTTATTTCAGGTGGGGTGGGATGAGGACCTCCAGCGAGATTAGTTTGTGATCTGATCTCACCAGTGAGGGGTATACTTCGGTGTTGAACATTGTGCTCCCATGTTCGTGATGATGAGATCAAGTATGTTATCTCCTCTTGTGGGGATGGTGACTAGTTGTTCCATGGCATTTGAGTTTATGAATTCCAGGAACTTTTGGGCTAGGGTGTTTGGGCTTGAGTAGTGTTCCCAGTCTATATTAGGGTAATTGAAGTCACCTAGTATGATGGTGTTTGGTGATACATTTATCCCTCTAGTGTTTTCAGGAAGGCCATGTGAGGTTCCTGAGTTTGTGAGGGTGGCCTGTAACATGCTACAATTTGCAGAGCAGTCTTGCCTACGGTTAATTGCACCTGGATGGTCTCCGATGCATCATGCGTTGCCACCAGTCTTGAGGTGTGGGTGTCCTTGATGAATATGGATACCCCTCCTCCTTTCTTGGTATTGTCCGGATTTTGGGGCCGGCATGATATGAGGTAAAACCTGATAGCGCTGGGGTGCTCTCAGGAGCCTTGAACCAGGTTTCTGTCACAGCACAGACATCGATGTTCTCCATACTGAGAAGGGCCTCGAGTGCGTGCATTTTGAGATTTAGACTTCTGGCATTGAGCAGCATTACCCTTAGTTTTTTTCCTTTTTTGTGTTCTAGGGTGGTAGGTTTAGAATTTGAGCCTTGCCTAAAAAAGGCACTATGGGGGTGGCAAGAGCCTTTGCCAATATCCGGAATCCCAGGGGTGACAGGTGCAAGCCGTCCCTTGCGAAGCAGCGTGGCTTGTCCAGCATGTCATCCCAGGCAGACAGATACTGGATCCCCTTTGAATGACACCAGTGTTTAAGCCAATTGTTAAAGCTGATCATCTTATCTCTCACAAATGCCTGACTCTGTCTGTTTTGATTATACTGCTATAAAGAAATGTCTGTTACAATGTTATAAGCTAACACCTGAAATGTATAGGAAAAAGTTTCATGAGCATAGATGCAAGGCAGGTGAAAATGTATGTGAATATGTTGTTGAACTCAGCACTTATTTTCATAGCTGGGTGAGTGGATGTCAGGTCACCACTTTTGAAGGGCTGGCAGACCTTTTGGTGAGGGAACAAGTCCTTAGCACTTTGCCTGAGGACATGAGGATCTGGTTAGCTGATAGACAATGTGCTACTTCTGATGAGTTGGGGAAGAAGGGAGACCTATACCTGGCCAGCAGGGCAGCCCTGCATAGGAAGGGGACCCCCAGTGCTGCTCATGGGTCTAAAGGAACCCATGGTGGGCAGCACAGACTGCCCCAATAGAATCCGCCAGTAGCAGGGGAAGCCACTAGTCCAGGTGCATGTCCAGGAGCTAGGGTGAAATGTTTTGAATGCAACCAGTGGGACCATGTGGCATACAGATGTCCACAGAGGCAAGGTGGGGAACCAAAGGTGAGGGAGCCAGTAAGTCAAAAGACAAAATGCCAATAGTGGGTTGTCTTGAGACAACCAGGGTATGGAATTACCATCCTGAAGTTGTCCTGAGAAGGAAGGATTTGGATGAGGCAGTATCATGTACTTATGCAGTTATATGCAGTCAGGCCTGGAGACAAGCATGTAAGTTTGGTAGCCTGGGGAAGACTCAGACAGACTGCATACTTGCCAAGACTGGTGAGGTGGTCACTTTAGGGAGTGCGCTATGCTGTAGCAGTGAGACTGAATGTGAACCACAGCTGCTTGTGGGTACTGATGTTTCCTTTAACAGGGTAACTGCAAAGGAAGAGATGAGTAGTAGTACCCAGGCTGACAGTGAGGCACCACTGTCAGAGGATGCCAGACTTCCAGTGGAAGGGGAGCTGTGGGAGGTTATAAGGAGGGAGATGAGACAGGCTCAGCTCTCAGACCCTACATTGCAAGGCCTAAGGCAGGTAGCTAGGGACGCACCTGATTCTCAAGGGAAGGGAGAATATGTATACTGGGACAAAGGGTTACTATATAGAGAGTGTACCCCTGAGGGAGGGCTAGGTGAGAGAGTACAGCAGTTGGTAGTGCCTAGAGCCTTTCGTCTGGTGCTTCTGGCCATAGCCCATGATATTCCCTTTGCAGGTCATACGGGCAAAAAACGTACAAAGAGGCATATTATGCAAAATGTCTATTGGCCTGGGATTTCCAGAGATGTAACAGGGTACTGCTGGAACTGTGAGCAGTGCCAAAAGGTAGGCAAGGCAGGAAACAAGGTGAGAGCTCCTTTGATGCCTTTGTCTGTGATTTAGGAGCCATTTCAGAGGGTAGCTATGGATATTGTGGGTCCTCTGAGTACCCCAAGTTCCACAGGGAAAAAGTATATCCTTCTGATAGTGGATTATGCTACATGATACCCTGAGGCAGTAGCTTTGTCCTCCATTGAGGCAGAGAAGGTGGCAAATGCTTTGTTAGAGATTTTCAGCAGGGTGGGTTTTCCAAAAGAAATACTGACTGACTAAGGTGCCAATTTCATGTCAGACCTGCTGGCTTGTCTGTGGAAGTCCTGTGGGGTGAAGCACATGAAGACCACCCCTTACCATCTCCAGACTAATGGTCTTCTTGAGAGGTTAAACTTAACAATCAAGTCCATGCTACGGGCATTTGCAGATCAGTTTAAGAGGAAGTGGGACAAATATTTGCCAATCTGTTGTTTGCTTACAGAGAGGTTCCCCGGGAATCCACAGATTTTTCACCCTTTGAGTTGCTGTATGGGCATAGGTTGAAGGGACCTCTAGATTTAATTTGAGATGAGTGGGAAAGTGAGTGTGAGTCTCACATGGAGTCTGTTATGGCATATGTCCTAAACCTCAGGATAAGGCTCAGGGAACACATGGGCTTGGCCCAGGAGAACCTGGCAGAATTCCAACAACAGAAAAAGGTGTGATATGACAGGAATGCTCGAGCTAGGGAATATGCTGTGTGGCAGCAGGTAATGGTTCTCATTCCTGTCAGACACAACAAGCTGCAAGCAGCTTGGGAGGGACTCTATAAGGTGGTAAGAAAGGTAAGTGATGTTAATTACATGGTGGAAGTGCTAGGCAAATAGCAGGGGCACAAACTGTACCATGTTAACATGGTGAAACCTTACCATGATAGGGAGGCCCTTGTGCTGAGCATTTGCAGTGGATTGCAGGAGGAGTCTGAGGGAGATCTGGGGACTGATCTCCTCAGTGAGGCTCGGGCTGACACCTCGGTGGAAGGGGTAGCAATATCCCAGCAGCTATCTCCTACCCAGGTTCAAGAAATCCAAGCAGTGTTGCAGAAATTTGGGGACATTTTCACTGGGAAACCAGGGAGCACCCAACTGGTGCAGCACCAGATGGATACAGGACCCCAAAGGCCTATTAGGCAAGCCCCTTATAGGGTGCCTGAGAGAGTCAGACAGGCTCTGAGGGAGGAGGTACAGGAGATGTTGGAACTAGGGATGATTCAAGAGTCCAACAGTCCCTGGGCCTTGCCAGTGGTGTTGGTGAAAAAGAAGGATGGCAGCACCAGGTGCTATGTGAATTACAGGAAATTAAATAGTCACACAGAGACAGATGCTTACCCCATGCCTAGGACAGATGAGGCCCTAGAGCAGCTGGGTGGAGCCAACTATCTTACAACTATTGATCTTACCAAGGGTTACTGGCAGGTGCCCTTGACTCCCAGTGCTAGAGAGAAGTCAGCCTTTGTGATACCTTTTGGCTTGTACAAGTTCACAAAGATGCACTTTGGGATGAAGAATGCCCCAGCGACTTTCCAGAGGCTGATGGATAATATCCTAGCAGGAGCAGGAGGGTTTGCCCTTCCTTAGCTAGATGATATTGCCATCTACAGCCATTCCTGGCCAGAGCACCTTCAGCATGTCAGGGAGGTGCTGGGCAGACTACAGAGGGCAGGGTTGACCATTAAGTCGAGCAAATGGCAGATGGGTATGGCAGAGGTCTCTTACCTAGGACATAGAGTGGGGAGTGGTAAGATAAGGCCAGAACCTGCCAAAGTGCAAGCTATTCAGGCATGGCCTGCACCTGCTACTAAAAAGCAGGTGAGGGAATTCTTAGGGTCAGCAGGGTACTACAGAAAGTTCATCCCTAGTTATAGCACCATTGCTGCTCCCCTCATAGACCTGACAAGGAAGAACAGGCTAGATAAGGTAGTGTGGACCACAGCATGTGAGCAGGCATTCCAGAAGCTTAAAGAAGCTTTGGGAGGACCCCCTGTGTTAGCCAGTCCAGATTACAGCAAAAGATTTGTTGTGTAAGTGGATGCTTCGAACTATGGGATGGGGGATGTACTTAGAAAGATTTCTTCAGAGGGGGAAGAGCACCCAGTGGTTTATCTCAGTTGTAGGTTCCAACCCAGGGAGGAATGCTATGCAACTGTAGAAAAGGAATGTCTAGCTATAGTGTGGGCATTGCAGAAATTTCAGCCTTATCTGTATGGAAGAAAATTCACTGTAATAACAGATCACAACCCTCTAATATGGTTAAGCAGAGCCAGTCAGCAAAATGCCAAATTGCTAAGATGGAGCCTGAGGTTGCAAGCATATGATATGTCAGTGCAGCACCACAGTGGGAGTAGCAATGCCAATGCAGATGGGCTCTCAAGACAGGGAATGGGGTGAGGTACCCTCAGATAGACATAACCCTCTCAAGCGGCGTTTCTCAAGTGTCACTTGAAAAACTAGCTTGAGTTCTCCAGGGGAGAAGAGATGTGAAGATTGGGGAAAGATGGATGAAGGCTGCCAGCCTAGTCAAATAGAATTTGATACATAATTCTATCATTTGTATAAATAAATGTAAAATACAGGCTTGTGTTCTTAAATGAAAGAAAACACTGTAAATGTGAACTTCAAGATTGTTGCAACATTGACATCTGCTGTAAGGAAAACCAAGCCAAGCATTTCAAATGTTCTTTGAAGTTACCATTATCTAAAAAGTGGTACAGAATCGGCTGGCTGAACACATTCTTTCTATCGCCTTAATTTAAGGAATAATTGTTAGAGTATACCTGTGAAATGCCTTTTATTATTGTAGTTTCCTGAGCAGGTGTTAGCTTGCTAAATAATGCAGTTTGTTTGCTTGGGAACTCTAGACTAAGTGTCAAAATGATGTAATGATGAATACTGGGAAAACTTAAGTGTCAAAATGATGTAATTTGGGAGGGCCTTAGCAGAGCTGCTTGTTAGTGAATTTAAAAAACTATTAATGAGAGAGAGACTGAAAGCATTTGTCTTGAACCATCAACCCCAGCACTGCTTATGCTCTTTATGTCTGTAAGTAGGATTATAGCACTGTGTTTTCTCTTAAGATTAGCTAAAGATTAGAAAGTTAGATTAAATGTTTTTCTTTGACATCAGACCTGTCCTACTATATTGTTTTAAGTTTCTGTGTGACCTCTGAACTCTTAGATATCTCTGTGGTGTAATAGTATTGTCTTGTGTTTTAATTATTTATTATTAAATATTTTAAAAACCTTTACCTGTGGCTGGTTTGTGTAGAGAAGTAGGCTCTAGAGCACATTGCATATTTATAGAGGTTATCATAATAAGCTTTAGACTGAATAGTCACATTACCAATTGGATAATAATATTGCACAGTAATAATTGGACACCCTTTCAGGGGCCTTTGGGTAGCTGATAATTATTAAGCTGGTGGTGGCAGGAATTACTACTGTATAGTCTGGGTAAAGGGGCACATCTAGAGAATCTGTGTCAGCCTTTCCCAGGAGTGTCTGTGAAGTAGTATAAATACTTTTCTCAAAGTGTGGGTGTGTGTCAGCTACCTAGGCAGGGACACAAAGCACTAGTTGGACAGAGAGAGTACTGGAGGTTAGCTTGCCACCTAGGCTGAGATCTGGACCCCATAGCTGTGCCAGTGGGGAGTCTTATTGGGGGCCTAGAGAGCAAGGGAGCAACCAGCCCCATACTGACTGTGATCTCTGTGTGCACTTAAGGGAAATTGTACTTTACTGTGTGTATTAGTTATCCCTTCCTCTTCTATGAGACAACCTCCCTGGTGTTAGTGGTGAGGATTGAGGCTCCTTTATTGCTGGGCCAGGGCACAGTCATCACAGTAGGAACAACAGGTCTTATAAAAAAATAATTTACAATTATACTTACATATGTTACTGATACATGTAATTCCATATGAATTGCAGAAGGAGTCATTATTGGGCACATTGCAGGTGCTGCGAAGAGCACTTCTGGCTAACATCAAAGATTGAAACAATACTGTACTCATGAACTGTAATCATACTTTGACTTAGGAATGGGGTGCATTCCCGTTGTGACAAAGGGAGATACTGCCAGCACAGCTATCTGGAATTTTATAAATAATTATATGTCATTTGTGAATATCAACATGATTTATATAAGATGCTTGTGTTACAAATGTATTAGAACTGTATGTTATGTGTATATCAAACTGCTGGTACAGAAGTATGTGTTAAAAAGGTATTTTATAAAGTGCTTGTGCTTAAAATGTAACCACAGTCTGCCCGATAGAAAAGAACAGAAATGTACATACACTATTGTAACTGTTTAAATGTATATATTTTAACAGTGAAAACTGGAATACAGGAGGTTAACTTCAGAAAAATAACTGAAATTAAATTACTTTTGCAGGCTAGGCTGGAGATATAATGTCTGTGCTGAGAAGCTTTCTGAATTGTCTTCAGAGTGAACTAATTACTAGTTTTGAAAACATGAAGGAATGCAATTGTTTTATGACTTCCTGTATCTGCCAAAGATCAGAGGTCTATATATTTTCACAGGCAGATGTTAAATACTGCTAGCTTTCAGCAGTGGGGGTTTCACTTGTGATAGAGTCAGATGACAAGACATGATGCCATTCTGCAAGCTATCCCAGCAATAATATTTGAGATATTAATTTGAGAAGTCTGTTAGAGAGACAGGGCATTCTGCATTCTGTCTTGGACCAGACAACAACTAGGAGATCCATTCACCACATCTGCCTTGCTCTGATGTAGTAAGTTACTAGGAAATAGTATAATTCTCTTAGATATATTCAGGAATATAGCAAAGCTTAGTTTAGATATTTTTCTTTATTTATTTGAGACTGTCCTTCAATGATGTTTTAAATATTTCCTGTTATTTTGAACTCTGTTATCACTGTGAATATATACTGAGTATTTTCTTGCTATTTTAGTATTAAATATATTTAAACATTTCATTGTGGCTGATCTGTCTAGAGATATTTAAGTTTTGAGAGTACTTGCATATTTGGTGACACTGTGTGGGCCACTCCTAATAGCCGTGCCCTTGGTCAAACTACCAATTGCATTAATATCAATATTGCACTGTAAAATTGAACACTCTTTGTTAAGGGCCTTAAAGTAGATGATAAAAGGTTTTGGTGGCAGTAAAAACTACCTTATAGTCTGGGCAAAAGGGGGCATAGCTAGTAAACCTGTGCCAGCCTTTTCCATGTGTGTGTGTGTGTGTGTGTGTGTGTGTGTGTGTGTGTGTGTGTGTGTGTGTGTGTGTGTGCATGTGTGCGTGTGTGCATGTGTGTGTGTGTGCGTGTGTGTGTGTGTGTGTGTGTGTGTGTGTGTGTGTGTGTGTGTGTGTGTGTGTGTGTGTGTGTGTGTGTGTGTGTGTGTGTGTGTCAGCTACTTGGGCAGGGACATGAAGCACTGGTTGGACAGAGATAGTGTAGGAGGATTTGGCTTGGAACCCTGGCTAAGGACTCAACTCTAAAGCTGTGCCAGTGGGACGTCTTATTGGGGATATGTAGAAAGGTAGAGGAATCAGCCCCAGACTGACTGTTGTCTCTGTGTGCTCTTAAGGGAAATTGCACTTGATATGTACTTGTCATCCTGCAGGTGCACATCCCCCACTGATGCCAGTGGTGAGGATTGAGGCTGCTTAATTACTGGTCCAGTGGTGGGATGTCACATCCATGATAATGTATTAGAAACCCAAAAGACTTGGAGAAATTAAGAAGGGTATGAAAGAAGCTGACTACAGAAAGTCAATAAAACCAAAAAAGTTAGAAGTTTGATAAAACAAATGAACACAGTAATTAGGACTGTTCATACAGTGTATTGCAAAATAACAGAAGTAAATAGGATACATTGCTGTGCAGCTAAATTAATAACAGATAAAGTCTTATCACAAAAATGCAAGGCAGTAAGGGAAAGGAAGTGGAGAAATCAAATTCCATCATTAAAGTATCAAATAGAGAAAATTATAAAGCAATTAAGACAATAGGTGTCACTGTTAGAAGAATATAAAAGAGGGAACAGAGCAACAAAAATTCTCAGAAAGATAGATGTGATAAAAGCAATGTGCAGCATCAGAACAGATATATCGTGCACTATTGTAAATAACAAATTAAAAATATAAGCACAGGCAGAAAAACTTAGAATATATGCAGATAAATATAAAGGAAAAGTACAAAATAAGCAATTTATTGATGACCCAAAAAAGTTTTATACAGAATTGGGAAACAAGACAAAAGGAACTGAAACACCACCAAAAAAGAAGAAATAGATACATTTTGGAGAAATATCTATGAAGATCCTGTGGAACACAAAGATGCTAAATGGATATAAGAAGTATAAGAAAGAATAAGAAGTTCAAATGTACAGGATATATAATGGGATAAAGTAATAGCAAGAAAGATTGAAACAAAGTTAAGAAAAGCTCCTAAATTGAAAAACCCAGGCCCAGATGTAGTACCTAACTTCTGGCTGAAAGTATTAACACCTTTACATGAAGACTTAGCCATGAGTAATGTCGCTCGTCCCTCTATACATAGAAGATGAAGCAGGTGGGGTAGTTCATTTAAGTAATGTCACTCGTCCCCCTATACATAGAAGATGAAGCAGGTGGTTAGTTCATTTAAGATGCTTTATCACATAGAAACACATCAGGATGGATAGCAGCATCATTAAATATAAACAAAACCAATTAACAGACAGACCTTACATACATACATGCTTACATCTCAACAGCTTACTACA
This sequence comes from Protopterus annectens, assembly GCF_019279795.1. Classification (NCBI taxonomy): domain Eukaryota; kingdom Metazoa; phylum Chordata; order Ceratodontiformes; family Protopteridae; genus Protopterus; species Protopterus annectens. Next base: position 457,752,300 of record NC_056736.1, read on the forward strand.
AAATGGCAGTCAGACCTGCACGTGTTCAGTATTTATACACTTGTGCAAGCCCTTGGATAGCTTCTTAAAGAGATATACATAACATTCATCTACAACCTCCTTCTTAAAAAGATTGCTCTTAATCAATATGACATTGCAGTTAAACATGCATCAGTATAAACATTTAGAAACAAACACAATGTACATGTCCAAGTTGCTGAGTATCTGGAACATGATCTGGGGATGCGACCTGATCCCGTAACATAACAATCAAGACTGGGTTTAGCAACAAGGACAGTCTTCAGTGAACAACTTGTATCAGGAACTTCAGGATTCATCACAGCATCAGGAATATTCTCTAGAATTTCTTCTGGAACTGGAACACTGGACAACTCACTCTGAAATAAAGAGTCTTTCTCATATGCTATATACTGTGGTATAGGCTCAGACACCAGTATCAAACGCTTCTAATTCAGCCTAAAGTCAACTCTTTTTGACCACAAAATGTACGATCTCTGCTCTGGGCAAATATTCTTCACAACTCCAATCCAATCATAACCTCTGGACATCTGCATCCTTACTACTTCTTCTTGTAATGGAGTGAGTAGTTTCTTGGTCTTATCATAATAGGACTTCTGGGCTAAGCGCTTCTTCACTGACCTGTTTCTCTTGACACTTGGAACCAACAATTGACTACTGAATGGTAATGTGGTTCTGGTTTGTCTAGACAAAAGTCTCTGAACAGGTGAACCAAGATGTTTATCATGAGGAATGTTGTTAAAATTCAAGAGATTCAGGAAAACATAACTATTGTCTCATTTCAACTTTTCTAGTTTTGCACTTTGAACTGCATGTTCTGCCAAACCATTGGACTGTGGATACTCTGGGCTACTTGTGACATGAGTAAAGTCCCACTCTTCAGCAAATCCTTTGAATTGTTGGCTTGTAAACTGCGTGCCATTGTCAGAAATATCTTTTGTCTGACTACCATGAACTGCAAAGTGGCATTTCACCTTAGTAATGACAGTTTTGGATGCTAGATTAGGAAGTAGGTCAATCTTGAACCAATTAGAATAATAGTCTACTAGTACCAAATAATGTTGACCATTCCAGTCAAAAATGTCGGAGGCTACAGTCAACCAAGGTAGTTCAGGAATCTGGTTAAGCTGAACTGGTTCTTTCTGTTGATGAGACTTAGTACTACTACACACAGGACAAGATGAAAGTACTCTGTCAATATCTTGTGACATAGAATGCCAAAATACTAGTCCTCTTGCCCTTCTTTTGGTAGAGTCTGCTCCTGGGTGCTCGATGCAAGATAGTAATGTACTCTTGTTGCAAAGACTTTGAAACAGTAACCTAGGACCTTTCATGATGATACCATTGTCTGACAAAATCTCATCTCTATATGGAAAAAAAAAATTCTGTCCTATCTCACAAGGAAACCTCATCACCCCTACCCAGCATGGCTTCTGCCCCCACCACAGCACCAGTACTGCTCTCATCTCCTTTACTAACTCCATTTCCTTAGCCAGAGATGACATTAAGCTTACGTCTTGCCTTTTCTTAGATATTTCTAAAGCCTTTGACACTGTCTCCCACCCCATCATCCTCTCTAAACTTTCTCAATTAAACCTCTCTCCCACATCTATCTCATGGTTTGCAAGCTATTATGCCCTCCTAAGAAATACAATCTGATGTCAGGGCTACCTGATAAATCTTAATTAGAGGTCATTGAGACTGGGGTCCCTTGATTCAAGGAGTAATTAATTATGCTGCGTTAAAGGTCAGCTATTTGGAAGTATCAAGTTTTTTGTTTCTGTTTACATTGCTTTGTATTTTCTTATTTCCTTTTATTTAACTTACAGATTCCCACATATAAAGATAACAGGGAACAAGTAGTCCCCCTCTCCCCATATCCTGTCTACAGCTGCTTCTGCAGTCTCTTTGCTTCCCTTGGAATTTGTTATATCATATAGTATATCATGTGACACATGCAGAAAACGCTACTAGTATAAGGTGTTATTCACAGATGAAGGGACAACACCAGCAATAATAACAGGAAACATAACATCTATAACTGAGATAGTGAATGGAGAACTGGGTATTTGTCATTAGGATATTTAGAAACGCATGTCCATGAATATCTGTTTAGGAGCTTGCAATGAAATAAAAATCAAAGGTAGCCACTGAAAAAGTACTACCCCTGGTTCCAAATACTCAAAAAAGTAAATGACTACTAATAGGGGTACACAATTCTTAATCAATGTATGGAGGGCACTAAAAGAAATGGAAAGGCAGTAGGCTGTCATATTACAGTCTCACAGGTAGTTACTAGGGTTCCTATTATATAATTGAAGGTGCAATTCTTCGAATGCATCTTGATCGAACTTGAAAGCACGAAACAGCAAAATAGCAAAATGGAATATAAGTGATTTCTTTCCCTGGGAAAGAAATCGCTTGGCTGCCTCCGTTACTTTGCTGTTTTCATCACTGCAGTGCAATCTAGGAGTTGGAATATTCAAGGAGGGGCGGTGTGGGGGCAAAGCCCCCCACTTTATGTAATGTTTTGAAATTGCTGTTCCAAGTGTTCGGGATTGTAAGCTTTTGCTTGCATGGGGTCGATAAATCAGCATTCGATTTTTTAAGCATTCGCTGATTTACTATAGACCCAGTTACTAGGCACATGGTACTGCAGGCCATTGATCAGCTTACCCCAATTGCACTGCCTAGTTAAGTACTTATTCAGAGGTATACACTGGGCAAATGGAGTCTGAGGGAATGAAGCCTTATACTACAGCAAGCAGTTTTCCAACAGCTCAAAGCATTAATCCTCTGTGCTAACTGCCTTTATGGGCAAAGCATGCATTTTAGGAAGAAAAAGCCTTGGCTAAAGAAAATCACACTAATATTGTAGCTGAATTACCTCTCAACCTCTGAGTGTTAAAAATCATAAATCTGGACATTAAAAATCATAGCACAGGGCCCCAAAGTGGATTATTTTCTTATTTTTTCCGGAGAATGGAAAGTCTTTAAATAATACCATTAGTGATAAATAATCTTTATATTGGCTTGTAGTGATAAGGACTCTTTCTATAGACCTATATCAGTTATTTGATATTGTATATACCTTTGAAAAGGTCTGTTATGAGGAGTATCGGAGGAAAGTCAATAAATCTAGAAGGATCAGGACAAATTCTGAGGTTAAAAGTCATAGAACTGTACTTAAATTGTAGCATTTGAGAAGTACCCCACCATGTCTTTTGGGGAAGGGAGTAGAACAAGCCAGAAAACAATTCTAGCCACTTAGACGGGAGTTTAATCATTACTTCTCCATGATTGATTAATACATAGCAAAGACGTAAGTATACTAACATCCATTTATGAGATGCAATAACAATAAATACAAATGTACACTAGTCCACCAGATATTAAATGTTTAGAACTACAGAGATGCTGTAAATAACAGTAAGGAGGATGACTGACTGAAGCAGGATATTATGCTAATTAGTGCTGTCGCCTCACAATAAGACGTTGTCCCGTTCGATTCTCAGCTAAAGCGTCTTCTGTCTGGAGACATGCGTAAATTGGCGTACCTTTGTTGAAGATTGTGCGTCAGGGTTGGCAACTCGGCACATAAAAATCTACTGCCAATCATTAGCGGACCGGAGTTCCACTGTGGCGACCTCTAACCGGGAAAAGCCGAAAGACATAACAAGTAGTATCAAAGAGATGGGAGGACCTGAAACAAGGAGGAAATATAGCACTCAAAAAATGGGTGCAACTAAGTATGCATCATGCAACATGAGATTTCAGATTTATTTCTGAGTAACAGCAATTTGTAGATCTGTAGAACACTAACTGCCTCGCCTTAAAATTAATATTTTGATTGTTTTATCATCTTGTGCAAATAATGTCTAACTCCATTCAGTAAGGTACATATTTTTTTTTCAAAATTGTGCTGTACAACATCACATGTTTCAGTATTACACACCTTTCTGCTGTAGAAATAAGACACTAATGAAATAATAGGGTTACAAGCGCCTCCATAGGTGGTGAAGATCGATAAAACCTTGAGTAAAGCCTGGGTGACATGAGTTCATTTAGTAGCTTGGTTCTTGACAGTGCAGCCAGTGTGGATGAGCCTTGGGGGGGGTGGCATGCTGAGCATAACTCTTACTGGTGAAGGCTTGTGCTCAAACAAGTGAGGTGGCCAGTCTAGGCATGTGGAAGGGCTGAGGAGGCAGTCTGCTCTAAGGTCCTAGAGTGGGCACACCCTAAGCTCACTCCTGATGACCTGCCCAGCCTGTTTTTTGATGTCAGCACACTGGGAGAGACTAAAGTAAGTAAAACATTGTGCTGTGGGAGTACAGTATGATGCTCCTCACCTGTGCTATCCTTCTCTTCAATACCTGGAGGTGCATCCCTTACAGCCTGCCACTGAGTGAATGCCCGTCAAGCAGGTGTACCCATAGTTGAGTGACCTTCCCAGTGCAACTCACACTGGGGAGCCTATAAGGCACTGGAAACTGCAAGCAATTGAGATTATTAGTAGTAGGCAATCACAAAAACCTGAAGTTAGTGGGAAGTCAGCCACCCCAGGAAACCACCTCATCAATAAAACATCCCTAAAAGTAAACACAGTAGACAGGGATTAAGGGACTCATGTAGATAGTAACCTGGCTTTCAACCAACATGCGTCTCTGGTAGTAAGAAGATCATTCTATGATTCTCAACTTATAAGTAAGGGCATCAAGGTTCAGAGAAGTCATTGTACCACTGTACTCCGTCTTTATTAGATTCATCGAGTATAACGTTCCCTTTGGTATGTACCTAACCAGGCACATGCAACAGCTGGAACATCCACAGAGGTTCCTCACAAACAGAATATAGGGCCTAAACACAATGCTCTGTGCAGTTCACTTCAAAGCCCTATCCTTGTACTATGTTCTCTACAGACAGCTGAGATGTGATTTATACCTGGCATACAAGGCATCCTTTTATCTCACCCTAATGGAACATTTCTATATGTCATGGTAATTCTGTCATGTTAATGACTGAGAATTTAAATGCTGGACCTTTATTGTACTGATGACAATACGCTTCACATTGTTTTCTATTTCTATTACTCCTCAGGACAGGCACAATGACTCATGGGGAGTGGACTGCAATTTCAAATGAGATCTGAGGGTTTATTCAAGGACAGATTTAGAGTACTGGGGGCTCCCAACAGAATTACTAACATGAGGGATCCCACCATATTAAACATATCTGAGCCTCCAGTGTTATTAAACAAGTCAGCAGACCCATAGCAGCATTATAGGAGTAGAAAAGTAATCAGGTCATTGTTCTAAACAAGATAACAATCTGAAAGGGGTCTTCCAACAGGATTAAAGGATGTGCGTTGCCCCCAAACAAGATTAGCAATATGGGGTAGTTTAAAGCAAGTTTTATGTAGTCAAACATTCCTCAGCATGATAAATATAGCCCTGGAACCCAGTCAGATTACTATAATCAAAGCCTCAGGTAGAAATAATTGACACAAATCAACCAGTGCAAGAGTTTGAAGACCCCCACCAGGATTAACAGAGTCTGGAGACCCCCATTAATGTTAACAGAATCAAAAACATTCACTAAGATTAAAAGTGCCAGGGAGGCCCAAGCAGAACTGATATATTCAGTGGACTACTTAAAACTGAATTAAAAATGTCAAAAAAATCTAAATTAATATTAAAAGATTTGGGGCCCACAGAAATAAAGAATTAACTCTCAGTGGGATTGACCAAGTCAAAGTGTCTCAAAAGGGTTACTAGATTCAGGGCAGCAATGCAGGCTTAATGAAATTATGCAACCCTGCTTCTGGGCTAAGCATCACCCCACATATGCATTCCTTGTACACTGTACTCATAATCTGAACTCATGTCTCACTACAATTACAGGCTCATGTGAGCACAGGACAACTCTGGTAATGCTAGTTTTCCAGACTCTTCATCCTAGTAGATCTACTATTACCCAGCATGCTTGTTAAATGCAGAGAGCACTGACCAATACTGAGAGTAATGAAAGAATAAATATGAGGGTAAACCACTTTTCTCATCACCCCTTGAGTAAGGAGGATCCAGAGCAAATATCTTTTGCTGAGTGTATGGATCTATTTTCTAAATCCCACAAATCCTCTAGCCAAAGTTTTTACTCATACTCTGTTGTTAAAATGGGATTCTATTATTCTACAAATTAGATCTACCTCTAACCTGTCTAGCTTCAAACAATTACTAAAAGTCTACCTAAATAAAAACTGTCTCTGCATTCCCCCAGGCTGAACTAGTTCCCCCCCTCTTCCACCACCAGCATATGGTGACAATGCTCACAGAGAAACAATTAATATAATCTAATGTCCTTCTATTCTCATGTTGCAGTATTCTAACATGGGGGATCATCTGCCTGAGGTGACCCAAATGCCCATCTACAAAAGCTTAGCCTGGCTGCTGTATAGTGTTTGGGACATCACACGTAGGTACCATAAACCATGGGCCATAAATGTGACGTCTGCACGCACTGAACTTAGAACTTCTCTGCTGCCAGTCGAATGTCAGCTTGCTGGTTCTGCTCCACGCCAAGTGACTCCCAAAAGATAAGTACCCTGTTAGGGAATCTCTTCTAACTTTGGTTACTGTTTTGTTTTTCCAATTAGTTGATTCCATCCATGTCATCTAGGAAGGGAAAATATAAGTGCGGACATCAAATTATGCACATAGATAGCCACAACCTCTGCCTTTTCTGTTTAGGGCCTACCCACAACTACAAAGCATGTTCCATCTGCCAGTCATTTATTCCAAAAACACTGCACAGCCATCTTTCAGTCCTGAACTTATTAATTGAAAACCAACACCTTAAATGACTTGCCTTTAGGCATGAAAGTGATGCTGGCCATCTCAGGCAATCCACCAAGAAAGAAGGCCAAAGTTACTAGGCCAGAAAAAGGGACTGCACCTCCAAGTTCAGGAGCCCCACCAGCTACCGATTTAGGGACTGAAGTACATCCAATGACATTGGTGACTTCAGCAGGTGCCGCTTTGGACATCACCTTAGTTTCTCGAGCCTGCACATTCACAGAGGTACCTGTGATGTTGGCCTCAGATGTCGGGGGGAACCAGGTTTGCCTGATTGGTTAGGGTTACCTTCCATTCCAGAGGAATCCATACCAAGCCCTTTGCTGGCCTCAGATCCTAGGCCTTCATCTGTTCAGCCTATAGCAAAGATCCCCTCTCTAAAAAGAAAGCAGAAGGCCAAACATCTGTCTGCTCCATCTGAAGGCTTGCCAGACTGGCAGGCATTTTATCAGTCTCTTTTTAATGCCTTTATGGCCCTTAGGCCTGCTTTTTCCCAAGCTGCTGCTGCTACTCTACCAACTTTGAGCCCCAGGCCTGCTTCATTGGGCCCCTTACTGCAGCCTGAGACTCTAGAGGAGGAATCTTCCTCTTCTTCTTCTGATGAGTCCCTCTCATATGCCTCTCAACTGGCCTTTCCCTTGGGATACTATTCTTCAGAAGAGGAGTCTTTAGAAGGTGATTTCCCACCTGAAGACATAACCTTTGGGGAAACAATTCCAAACATGAGGGAATATTTCAAATGGGATTCCACACAAATGACAGAAGTACAAAATATATAATGAACTTCTGCAGATGGAATCCCCCTACCCCTCAGCCATTCCCAGCCTACCTGGATACATTTGCCTAAGCTCCAAATTCACCAGAATCTCAACTACCAGCTCCAAAGAGACCAGACAGGTTCTATAAAGTTCCTGATGAATTTAAATACCTCATCAAGCCTCCTATGGCTGTGATTGCTGTTCCGAAAGACAAACAATCCAGACAGATTCCCTCTTCTTCCTTACTCCCATTAGACAAAGACAGTAAAATGATGGACTGACTGGGGAAGAAAATATACACTTCATCCACTCTGGCTTTCAGAGCCATCAATTACCAAATGTAAATGGTAAAGTATGCTTTGGATCTTGTCTCACAGACCATGGATCTGCTATCTTCCATACCAGATTCTCCCATTAAGGCACAAGTTGCATCCACTCTCTCCTTAGCTGCTAAGGTCACTAGCCATTCAATTAAATGCAGCTATGATGCTGTATAAGCATCAGCCAGGTCTGCTGCTTCAGCCTCGGTGCTCCATAGATACTCCTGGCTCAGACTACAGCCATTACCAGATGATTTTAAAAACAAGATTATGGATGCTCCTCTTGACAGTAACTTTGGAAAACAGTCAGCAGAATTGTTTAAAAACCTGCAGGAAAACAGCAAGGAGCTGCAGGACCTTAAGCATCTCTTTCTCTCACCAGTGCTTAAGTTTCACAGAAACTATCCTGCAAAACCAAGATTTGTCAGGAAGGTTTCCAAGCCACCTACTCCCAAATCTAGGAAAGGTGCCAGGAAATCATCCTCATTCAGACCAACCTCTTCCTAGCCTTTTCACAACCATCTCTTTCCTGACAGGTCAACCTCTGCATGAGTATCAGACCCCTCCATATCACCTACCCCTTTCTGCCTGCCTCTCTCACTGTCTTCCCCTGTGGCAATAGATCACCTCAGACAACTGGGTCTTGTCAATTGTGGAAAAGGGTTACTTCATGACCTAGTGGGAAATCCCTCTCCAAAAGGTATCCCACAACCTCCAAAGGACCAAACACATCTCCTCCCACAAGTCATACAAGTTCTATTTCAACAGGGCACAGTCCAAAGGGTTCCTCCAGGACAGGAAGGGTCTATATCAGAACTTTGAAGTATTAAAACTTTGAATGTTCTGATATTGAACACTATTCAGTGAATGCTAAGAATAGCGAAGCTGCAGAACAGCTAATTCTTTCCTTGAGAAAGAATTTGGTTGGCCGTTTCTGTGGCTTCGCTAGTCTTAGCACTGTGGTGGAAAGTTACGGGTTGGGGTCAGGTAAGTGTACGATTGTTTGTACATTAGGGTTAGGGGTGGGTTAAGTGAGTTAGGGTTAGGGCACGGGTTAGGTGTGTGTGCGATAGTGACCGACTTTAGGGTTATGGGCGGTTTAAGTGAGTTAGGGTTTGGGCGCGGGTTAGGTGAGTGTGCGATAGTGGCGGACCTTAGGGTTTGGGTTAAGGTAAGTGGGTAAATAGTAGTGTATGTTTAGTTTAGTGTAGCATTAGATGTAGGAATTTAAGTGTATGTGTGTGGTTGCTGTTTGTTTGATGTGCTTGCGTTGTGTGTATGTGTTTCGGAGCAGCAAATTTTTTCCATGGGAAAAAATTTGCTGTTCTGAATGTTCAATATTTTCATGTTTAGATGTTTTGGGGACGATGAAATAGCGTTCGCTATTTTCATCTTTCAATAACGTGATATAAACACGACAGGAAGGCCAAGGCTTCTACTCCAGAATCTTTCTAGTCCCAAGAAAGGATGGCCCATGGAGACCCATCCTAGACCTGTCCCTTCTAAACCCTTTTCTGCATGTACCGACCTTCCGCATGCTCTCACTCCAAACTTTCCTTTCACTCTTGACTCCCATATCTTTCCTGACCACTCTAGACTTGAAGGATGCATATCTTCACACTCTTATCCATCCATCCTATCAATAATTTTTGTGTTTTGCTGTGCAATACTTGCACTATTAGTTTACTGCCTTGCTCTTTGGCTTGTCTACAGCACCAAGGGTATTTACAAAATGCCTAGCACCTGTAGTGGCCTTTTGCAGGATGAGGGGCATTCAAATCTTCCCATACGTGGGTGACCTCCTTATTCAGGCAGATCAACCAAATACCCTGTTAAAACACCTTCAGTTCACTATTTCCCTCCTTGAAGGGCTAGGTTGCACAATCAACTAACTCAAATCCTCCCTTACTCCTACCCAAGATCAGATTTTCCTGGGCTGCAGAATATGGACAGATTTGATGATGACCTTTCTTCCCATCATTGACCACTTACTTCCAAGAACTACTCCTGACCAACTCCTTCTCAGCCAGGGAGTTGCTTCACCTCCTGGGTCTCATGGCAGCCATGCTCCCCATGCTACCCCTTTGCCAGGCTACATATGGGAAGGTTTTAATGGTACCTGAAGAATGTTTGGTCCCAACATGCACATCCACTAGAGTTTCAGGTCCCATTCTTTCCCTGTCTCAAGAAAGAAATCCTGTGGTGGATTCAGCAAATTCATCTGAATCCAGGACTACCATTACAACCTCTCCCCACAGTTCAACAGATGTACACATATGCATCAGATCTCGGGTGGGGGGTGACTATGAATGGCCTGAAGGTTCAAGAGCAATGAGGCACTTGTCTTCAGAAGAAACACATTGATATCAGGGAGGTGGCTGATCTTATCCTAGCCCTGAAAGCATTCCTTCCCCTTATGCATCCAGGGCCTCTGAAGCTTTTTACAGACAACACCACAGTTCTGTGGTAATCAACAAGCAAGGGGGGACAAAATCCTACTTGTTCTGCAGGCTAGCCATCCAAGCTTGGAAAATGGCTACCCTTTCCAAAGTGATGCTGCAGGCAGTTTACATCCCCTCACAAACCAATGTTCAGGTGGATGCCCTCAGTAGGTCAGTATCACAAAATCACAAACGGATGTTGCACAGAGATGTCTTCCTGGACATTGTCCACTGGTGGAGTACACCACAAATAGCCCCCTCCCCACAAGAGTGGAGGGTGGATGCCTTCATAATCTCCTGGAAGGGGATGTTTCTTTATGCATTCCTCCTTTCTCTCTCATACAGAAAGTCCTGATGAAGATTCAACAGGACAAACCGAAAATCTTATTGGTGACCCCCTCTAGCCAAGGTAGCACTGATTCCCCCTACTTTTCTTCCTAGCCAAGGGGAATCACCAGAAGTTACCTCACAAGATGGATCTCATCACACAACAAAAGGGATCCTTCATCTACCCACACTTACAAACTCTTAGACTAACCCTGTGTTTGATAAACATTTGATGCTTTTAGACACCTTTATTCAGAACATGTGCTTTCTGTTCTGCAGGAGGCCAGGAAACCCACTTCTAGGAGATCCTACTTATCCAAATGGAAAAGGTTCTCCATTTGGTGTCTACACAGACAACTAGATCCCTTTAGGGCAGATGTACCTCTAGTTTCGTCTTATCTGTGTGAACTACTTAAGTCTGAACTTTCATATTCTTCATTGAAAGTCCATTTATCAGCTATATCTGCTTGTTTACCTCTCAACCCACCATTATTATCCAGATTAGAGATAAAGCTTTTTCTTAAGGGGGTCCTACACATCAGACCACCAAGGAAACCCATCCCTCCTCCTTGGGATCTGAATTTTATTCTAGAAAAACTCATGACTGCTCCCATTGAAGCAGCACCCTCAGCCACCTTAAGGATACTCACCTGGAAAACAGTGCTTCTTGTAGCCTTGACTTCAGCCAGAAGAGTCTTAGAGTTACAAGCACTCATGGCCAACCCACCCTACTTAGTATTTCATAAGGATAGGGTCTCTCTTTGCACCAACCCCTCCTTCATGCCTAAAGTGGTCAATGAACTATCCCTTAATCAGTCTATTAATTTACCCACTTTTTTTTTCTTCTCCTCAAAATGAAAGTGAGAGAGTGCTCCATTCCCTGGATGTTCACAGGCAACTTAGATTCTACCTAGACAAAACCAAGCACATCAGAACGTCAAACCAGCTGTTTGTATCCTTTCACCCCAGGGCTCTGGGAGAGGCTGTCTCCAAGCAAACAATCTCTTCTTAGATTTGCAACATGATATCCTTCTGTTACTCCTTCCATGGCAAACAGTTGCCTTATACCATGAGGGCTCACTCCACCAGGGCCATGGCCTCCTCAGGGGCTTTTTTCAAAGGACTAGATACAACCTCCATTTTAAACGCAGCCACTTGGAGTTCAGTCCATACCTTTACTAAATATTACAAACTGGACCACATCTCTAGGGCTAGGGCAGGTTTTGCTAAAGCCATCATGCATGGACTCATAGAGAGCTCCTCTATCTTCCTCCTATATCACATGCTGAGCTTTGGTATTTTCCCTCATGTTAGAATACTGCAACATGAGAATAGAAGGACATTGAATAGTTGTGTAAAATTTTACCATAACCACAAATGTCCTTCTCTTCAATGCTGCAGTATTCCTATCCCTCCCTCTTTCCCCCACTTAGGACCGCTTGCCTTTTTTTTTTCCTTACTGGATGACATCCTTATCAAGTAGCCCTAGACTCTTGTCTGACTGGGGCATTTAGTTCTGAGGTCAGTGTGTGCAGCTGTCACATTTATGGCACACGGTTTATGGTACCTATGTGTGACGTCCCACGCACCATACAGCAGCCAAGCTAAGCTTTTGTAGATGGGCCGGACATTTGGGTTGCCTCAGGCAGAGGATCTCTATGTTGGAATACTGCAACATGGAAGAGAAGGCCATCTATGGTTATGGTAAGATTTTACACAATTATTGTTTTCTTAGACAAAGGACAAATATTTTTATCTAGGCTATATTATCTAGTCATTTCTGTTCCAAAGAGTGCACTCAATGTGTTTAATGTCATCTGTATGTACTGCAACTTGTGAATTCTTTAACTCTTGACAAGATTCTTTTTTCAGCTTGTTATATCTGTCCAAATATTTGCACCATGTATGTATAGGTTCACTGCTATGAACTGAAGCTGGATTTTTACTTATTCTTATTCATTCTTTTGTATTAGGCTTTGTAGTAACTTTATGTAACTGTAACTATATTATGTCAAGGTGGAGCTTTTCTCCCTGGGCCTCCACAGAAGATGGGATATTATCCCAGTCAGACTTTCTCAATAATCAAATATCAAATCAAATAAAATAAAATAAATAAAATTATCCTAGAGTATACGTTCTATACATGCCTGATCTTCAAGTTTAGCTCTTCTTGATTTATCCTGTGTGCAGCTGACAGGTAATATCAAGCCAGACCACTTTTAGTAATGTAGGCAGTCATCTGAGCCACGTGTCGTGATTTAGTGATACAGTATCGACCTTCTGCACATGCTGTATACTAACACGTAGCAGTTTGAACTCAGCTCTTATTGTGGCTCTGTAATGACACGCTGGATCTCTTAGTCAATTCAGAGTGAATGAAGTCTTGGCTCGTACACCAATACCAGAGAAAACAATATCCAAATATACTGAGCAGAGATAATAAAAAGCAATTAAAATGAAATAAACACTCCAAGTAAAGCATCAGAACTTGGTTAAAACAAAAACATTAGAACCAATTTATGATATTTGCCCACATTAGCAAAAATATCACACAACACCTGTTTTGTGTATACTGCAGAATTTAAAGAGGCAACACACTCGTAAAGCATTTATTTTTACTATAAGAGAGGTGGAGGAAAAAAGTTATTCATACTATTGTCTTTGTATAACTTTAGTTTGACAAGCCATCTAATTTCTTCCTGTAACAAAAAGGTACAAAACTCACCCCTGTATAATTTTTCTTCTACCATCCAGTCTTATAAATAAACATGTTTGTTGCCAATTTCAGTAGCATATTAAGCTATATTTTTGCTTTTCTTACTTTTGTACCACAAATATGTTATTTTCTCTGTAAATGTTTATGTTGTCATCCCAACATAAAAAACTTAACAATGCAGGCACTTTGTATAGTGCAATATAGCTTTAATATTGCAGGTCAGCATCCAGAGTAACTTTTCTAGTAGAAAGGAGGTTGGGGGACTTGGAGACATGGACTCCAAAAGGACTCTTTACAAGATGATGACACAAGCAGATAGGTTGAAAAGGTGGTCAGTCCTCATCATGGAAGTAACACTATGACCAGTAGGAAGATTGTTATAAGAAAAGTCAGTGGCCTTCCATACCAGCTCTGCAGCAGAGAGGGATAAATCCCTGACTGCAGCCCAGATGACCTTGATTCTAGTAGCAAGAAGGCTAGGCAGTGGGGGTACTGGATAGGGAGGGGTGTGACTGAGCAGCTGATGTTGGCTTATCTGTTCAGAGGGGATGGATAAAGTAGGCCAAAATTCATCCCAGCAGTAACCTCTAGGAGAAGGAATAGAATTCTTCACTAGATTCACAAGAACTCAGGTGTGCAAGCCCATCCAAGAAGAACTTGCAACTTAACCGTACAACATGAGTGTGTGGAAGCACACGTCCATCTAGGACTCATCCTATAGGGCATTGCTTTCTTTGTAGGCTGCAGATGGCAGATTTGGGACGAGTATAGAAAACTTCAGTGCCTGTCAAAGATCATACCACACTAAAACTATACTTACCTTGCACCTCAGTGCCTGTCAATGTTTATATCGCACTAAAACTAACCTGACTTTGCAGTCTAGCAAAGGGAAGGTGTGATTTCTGTAACATATATTTATACTTTTCAGATGACATTTCTACGTTATGGCAGATTTCAGGAAACATATATCATTTAGTCTGGTATCCTGTATCACAGCCAAGTCTAAAATACATGTTGATGAAGCCAGATGCTTGCATCTGATGGCTATCTCCTTATTTGGGCAATTTTCTTCACAAAGATGAAAAGTCCTTGCAGTATATTGGTTCTTATATTTTTAAATTAACGAACTGAGCTGAAGAGTTTTGTATTTTACAATATATACTATTTATTAGCATGAGGCATCAGAAATGATAAGATGGACAGATTGCCAAAATAATCAGATTTGACATTCAATAAAGCAACTGATGTGTGCAGAATGTGTAACATTATCTTGTGACAATTAAAGGACTACACTATGGAATATGATGTATACAGACTTGTTTGTGAGATGCACATGCTGAAAGCATCTAACAGTGAAGTAAAAATGAGTTGTGAAGGCTCTGCAAATAAAATACATAAGGTAAACATGGTGGAAAAAAGCCACTTGCAGCAGGTGCAGCTAAAAATTATGATAAAAAGAAATGTCCTGCACACAAAAAAAAAAATAATAATTTTGCTAAAGTTTGTAGAATGGAATAAACAAAATTACAGTTGACAAGACTGCTTGTTTTGGAGAAGCATTAACATTAGAAATTTGTAGGCAGAATTTGTATTGAAAATGCATAAGTAGTGAAAAGTATGTGCCCCAGCCCATGGTACAGAGGGATAAAGCCCTGTCTGTGCCCCAAATGACTTGTGTTCAACTAGTAGTATAGGTGCTGGAAGGACTGGACAGGGGAGAATGGGAGTGAATGGCCAATGCAGGCTCGCCCATCCTTAGGGGAGTGAGGCAACTTGGCTTACAGCAATAGCATAATAAAAATCCTGGTGATCTCTATACTACAAGCAGTGTGCCACTTAGTCAGGAGATTGTGGATGTGTGGAAGTGCTCATGCACCTTTGAAAGGCAGCCATAACAGAGCTCATAAAGCTGCTGCAGGGATGTGAGATAGCACATGCTCCCTGGTGGTCAGGAGGAGTCAGAAGAGGACAAGATGGCACTAATAGACCTGCTGAACAAGGACAGGAGCTTATGGTATCTGATGGTTAGCTACACAGAGCTTAAAAAAAAAACAAAAAAAAAACGTGTTAAGCATTTCAGATAAAAGTACAGAAAATGTGCTGTGTCAAGAAACTGAGTTGGAAATCTATGAAAAAAATCTAAATTAATAATTGAAATGTATATTCAGATATATTTAAATAAGTCACTGCTACAGAGTTAACTTAATGGATCTTCAAATTTTTGGTCTCTTGTTGCAGATATATACCCATACCCCCATTAGTGTATTCATTCCTTTCTCCACCCTTATTTTCCAGGGAGGAATCCAGCCAAATCTCACTATAATCCTACAAGTGGGCTCTGTTTCATGAGGGAGAAAGTAGCATTATGGTTTACTACCTGTAAGACTGCAGGACACTCCCCTTACCTGCAGAGGCAGGGGTTTGCTCAAATCCTGCTAGACTCTGCAGATGGGCCCTCCTTCTCAAGGGAGTCAACAATCTTGTACTCTAATACCTCTGCTATTTCCCTTTTAAGAGAGATGAGAACTGGAGAATGGACATCAAATATGTGGCTGGGATGGGGAATTTTTGAGATGCAGTGACAAGGAATCCCTAACTGGGCAGATAAAGCATAATATTATAGGCACCACTACCCTTTATGCCAACTTCCTCATGCCCCCAGCTATCACCACAACTGTAGGCTGCTAGCAAGTTAGGAAACATGCCATGGCCTCAACTATAGCATGATCCAGTTGCCATCAGAATTTTTAGTCCCTTGCTATGGAATGGGTATATAGACATATGCCACTCTCTCCTTATCTCTACTCCCAGCCCAGTTCTTCCACTGCAAAGCCACTAAGTGAATACGGGTGGTTTGAGTCATGCTCAAGGCTCCAACCATATTGGTTCAAACGTATTAAGCATTTTTTCTGAAAGAGAGCAATATGAAGCAAGTGTTGTGCAAACTTCTTACATATTGTAATACTCGTAATACAAAAGGGTCAGAAAGTGCTTACGTTTGATTATAACAATAAGAAACCTTACATTCACTTCCAGATAGCAGCTATAGTGGGTTTACAACTAGTTTGGGTCATTTGATTTGTCAAAAGTTTGGTATAGTAAACAAAGTTGACTGTGTACATGCCTGAGTAGGTGAAATGTGGATCAGAAAATGTCTACTCTGATTATTTACTTAAACATTAGTAAGGCTCATAGCTTTGGGCATGTAGTAGGAGGGGATTGTAAACAGTCATATTCTACATTGTTACCAGCACTGAATTTTCAAGGAAAGTTCTCATAGCTTTATAGAGTAGACTCACAAGATGAATCCCATAGAAAAAATGGGTGTGATTAAGAAACAGGCACAGATACCTGAATGGGATCACCAGCATGGCTACAGCTGTGACACCACATACATTAATTTTATATAGATCTATAAAACATTAATAAAGCTATAAAAAGAAGTACTATCTACATGAGAGAATCAAAGAAATGCTGACTGTCATGCTAGGAGTAAAGCAGTGCCTGTGCTTGATATGAATTACTATTTTGGCAAATAAAGCTTGCTAAGAGAAGTTTCAAGCTGTGTACTTTTAATTCACCAATGAAAAGGGAGAAAAATGTAAGACTGCACGTGACATTTCATTAGCTCCTGAAGTGTTTCAAAGAACTGTTACACAAATTTTTGACTGGTTGGATGAGGTTGTTAATATAACTGATGATATACTAACATCAGGTCAGATGAAAGAAGATCATGATGTGAGTTTGAGGTACTGGTTATTAAAAAGGATGAAACAGTTGAATAAAAGGAAGTACAAAACTGGAATTACAGAAATGAAATGTGATTAAACACCTGAATGATGGAAGCAAAGCTCAGAGAAATACAAGCAGTAGTGCAAATGCCTCCAGTTAAGCATGAATAACTCTCATTAGATTTAGAATGATGTGATATATTTCAAATGTTTATTTGAAACTTATTGGATGCAAGTTTTCATTTAAGAAAATGATTGCAAAATTATGTGGAAGAGTTCTGGATTTCAAAGCAAAAAAGAATGCTAAAATGTTTAAACAATAAGCAACTGAAGTGAATGTACGTAAGTGTTTTCATGTGAATAAGGTAGATAGATTGCAAGTAGATTCCAGTTAGAGGTATTGCAGCAATGATTCTGCAAGAAGATAAACCAGTTGCTTATGGTTCAAGAGCTGCTATAGCATATGTAAAATGTTCCATGGGTATATTTATGGGAACTCTGTGCTGATAGAAGCAGATCATAAACCAAAATCCAAGACTTCCTCCAACTCACAATACGCTACTTTTCCTAAATACTCCATACAAATAACACCGTTGTTTAACATACAACTTCTAGATTAATTGATTCATAGATATTATAGCCTGTGGTATCTTAGGAGTCCATTTACATCTTGACAGCACCCTCCCTAAGCATAACCCTAGACCAAACCATCCTCTACCATATCTTTACCCTTACACAGTTCCAACTCCACCAAACATGTCAAAATAGCACTAAATAATGCAGGTAGCATGCTAAACAATCTAAAGCAAACAGAGGGATTCATCAGTGCTCACAACCCAGATATAATAAGAATAACTGAATTATGGGTAAAATGCAACACAGCTGATTTGACATACCATTTACCAAATTACAACTACATCTCCAACCCAAGGCCTGGAACTAGAAAAGGTGGTACCCCATCATATTTATACGAAACAGCATTGAAACATGTATCCTTAACTAAAAGTCATCCACAATTGATTATGACCACAAATGACTAACCTTGCAAATTGACTATAAACTCTCCTCATCATTTGTTATTACCTTAGGCTGCATTCTCCCTCTCTCCAATAGCACTAAATTAAAATTCTCCCTAGAAAAAGCACTCCAGGACACAACATCAAAAAAGTCATAATTCTAGGAGATTGTAGTCTTTACCTTCTTACATCCATTGCCCAATGTATGCTTAACCCAATTTACCAAAGAACCCAGTAGACCTAACATTTCACTCATGAAAGCACTCACTGTTAGACCTACTTATCAGAAATTCACTTAGTTTAACACTGAATATTCAAATCCCTCCTATCTCATTCATAATCTCAATTCCCCAATAGTAAACTTTGACCTGTTTTAATTTCCTTTTTCCTAAATCTTAAAAAAAATCTCATCTATAAAAAAGAACTAAGTAGAACCAGTTGAAATACCCATCCTAACCATCAATGACTAAGTAGTCTTCTATACAAATCTGCATAGCAAAATCTGGCTTATCTAGATCTAGTGCCAGTCCCAGATCTCTTGTCATAGCCCTTCAAATCCTAAATTGAAGAGCTGCCTCAGATCTTCAGTTGAAGAAAAAAAGATATCGTCTACTTTTAAACTGTAGCAAGCCATTTGGAAAACCTCAATTTACCACAAATACAGTTTTGAACTGTATTCCTGTACCATTATGCCCTCTAGCACATTATTTGCTGAGCAGCTTCCCCATTTGCCCCCCTCTTACAGTGCCTCTATTATGATTACCAACAAACTGTTTCAGCTATAAAATACTTCCCTAAAAGAACCAGCTTATGGGAAAACACAATCAATGGCTTTATTTATTTATTTAAATAAATAAATTTATAAATATATATTTATAAATAAATACATTTAAATTTAAATAAATACATAAATAACTAAATAAATAAATGGCTTGTTTCCATATTAAAATCCCTTTACAAACTAAGAAACATAGTATGGAGGAAATGGAAGTAAAGTCACAACCCAAGCAATGAAAATAAATTTATCAACCAGTTAAATCTAGTTAAAAAAAAAACACAAGATGATACACATGTACTTCACTCCAAAACCAGCAACATAAATGAAGAATCAATCAAAAACAGTTCTAGAAGCTAGTCAAAAATATCACAGGAAGAGCAAAGTACAAAAACCCAACTCGGCACCTACTACCTTAGGTCCACTCCATTTCAAACATTTTCTAACTGAATTCTGTACCCATCCCAAACATCCCTGCCCACCTACACCCCTATTTTACCTCAAAATAACTACAACTAATAAATAATCAAATTGCTGGGCCTGACAGATGTCCCTCTCCCAATATAATGATCTCCAATCTAATTAGGCAAAGGCTTTATTATTCTCCCTCTTACAACATCTATATAACCTCTGGTTTACTCAAAACATTAAAACATTGAAACCTCTGAACGGAAACAGGCCACTGTCAGAACCATATGCAAATTTGTAAAGACAATAGACACTAAAGATCCCCCCTCAAATCAATGTTCCCAATATTCAAGGAAAAATAGAAAAAAATTGTCTTTCCACAACTTATTACCAATTACATCGAAAAGTATAACATCTTCAGACCCCATCAATATGGCTTCTGGTTACATCGTAGCACAATGACTGGCACTATATATATATATATATATATTTATATATATATATATATATATATATATATATATATATATATATATATATATATATATATACTTACTGATAATATCCTACAAAGCATAAACAAAGGTGTGCTCACATGTACAGTATTCACTAGCCTTACTAAGGCCTTTGACTCTGATCACAATACTTTTCTGCTTAACTCCCTATTCACAGCAGGCATTAGTTTCAACTCCCTTGATTCCAAAGCTTCTTTAGCAACAGACAATTTAATCTGCAAATTTGCAAAACTTCATCCACCATTGCCTCACTTACCAAAGGGGTACCACAAGATCCTTTTCTATCACCACTACTTTTATTTTTTTCATGAACAATCTAACAGCTAACCTCACATTTTCTTTCCCCAGATGACAGAAATTCCACTGGAAAAGAAGTTTTACTTGCTTAACTCAACTAAGGCCTTCCTACTATCACAAATACATTACAAAAAAAATCCTGTCTCCAAACTATAGCAAACCACATCTGATTCTGATTTCTTCCTACAGAACACAACAGTAAGTTCTGTCTAAAGCAAAATGAATCCCAAAAATGATGTGCAGTTCTCCTATGTTCTCTTAAATACAAATTAATAGAAAAAGAAACATTCATCTTCTTTGCCAATAAACTCAGCAAAGGAACTAGTAATTATAGCTTTATATCTCAAAATTCCACCAATCTGTCCATTCCCCAACACAAACAGAATTCTACTCAACACAGCTTCTCCATAATGTCACCACAAACTTGGGAGTCTCTCCCAGCTGACTTTAGCGACACTGATCCTGTCCTTAAACTCAAGAAAAACTTAACAGAACACTTGTTCAAGGAAGCCACATAAAATGCCATTCCTCCATATGTTCATAGGTTCATAGGTGTTTACAAGGCTGATGACCACAAGGGCCTTTTTAAGCCTAGCCATGCATCCCAAATCCCTGACAAGTTCTGGTACCCTTGATAAGTGTAAGCAGGGGCTTGGTAACTATCTCCTCCTCCCCCAGACCAAATCCATCTACATACTGTTACTACCACTCTTAGCTAAATACATTTCCCCTCACCATCATCCTAACAACTCTCCTAGATTACCCCTCCCTTCCAGCCTTATATCCCCTTTTTAAGTAAAAGTGAAAGTAGCAAATGTTATACATACTTTATACACAATGCTAACATTATTTTGTCAAGTCAACTGCCTTCTGATGATACTACCTACTGTATTTTTATACATTATATTGTTTGTTCTTTTCTTATATTTGTATTACTGTCTTGGGCTGTGTCTGGAAATGGTCCCTCTGGATTAGTACTCTAGACTAGTTAACAAACACTAAATTAAAAATAAATAAATAAGCTAAATAAACCATCACAAAGCATGAATCCTTGTACAAAGCAGTACCAAAATTACACATAATATTGTTGGAATTAAAAAGATATGATTTAGTTGTGAATTATAAACCAGGAAAATAAATAGATGTGGCAGACATGCTGAGTCATTCATGTCCACCAATTGGAAATGAACTGGGAAATTCCACAGCTGCCTTCAGAAGAGAAATTTAAGACGTTCAACAACAGGGTGAGAATTCTTCAGAGATGAGAAAGCTTCAGAATATGGCAAAGAGAGGTTAGCCATAACAGATTGATGTAAGGAAGGAAATGTAACTTTACTTTTCATTTAATGAAGAAATCAACTTTATTCAGAGATGCTACTAAAAACAGATAAAAAAGGATTGTGCTTGATCAGCTAAAGAAAGAAACACTGGCAACAATACATGAATTATTCTTTTGAAATGCACGGTGTAAAGCAAGAGCTTCGGATACCTTATATTGGCCTTAAATTTCAACCAGACCAAATAATGTGGTCAAGACTTTTCAATGTACATTTAATCATAATATTATTCTAAAAAAGAGATAATTCCATATTCAGTAAAGATTAAAGTTGCAAGACACTTATTTCATTATTGTGATTCTGTGTATCCAATACACGTGAATTATTTATCAGTATCTTGAGTTTGTGAAGATGACAGATGCTGCAAGTGTTGAAGTTATTAATGTACTGAAGTTTCAGTTTTAGAGACATGAAAGGCCTGATATGGTCATCTCAATAATGGTCCACAGTGTGCAAATATGGAGTTCAAGAGATTTTTAAAACTAAGTAAGTTTCAACATAAAACATAATCTGAAGTATTCACAGTCCAGTGGTCAAGTGGAGAGGACAGTTCAAATGTTAAAAGTCCCCATGAAGGAAGTACAGAGCACTAACACTGAATGTTATGTAGATCTAAATCTGACTTTACTGGAGTAGAGTAATGCACCTTTACAAAGTGCACATCAGTCACCTGCTCAGCTGGTAATAGATATGAGATTTAAATACCTATGACCTTTCTGTAATTCAGCCAGGTAATTTGATTCCAATAAAGGAAGGATAGAAAAAATGTAGTGTTGATAAATTGCTACTGTGATCAAACAGTATCATGCCTACTGTCTTGACTGGGTGGGGGATGGAGGTAGGTGGATAGAGTGAAAGTGCGTTAAAATTCCACAGAAAAGCAGACAAGTGGAGTGGTTGTGAAGGGCTTTCAACAATCAAGGTTTTGTTGTTTGTAATGAGTCTGTAAAGGTACTGAGAAGGAAATTAAGACATTTTTAACTTCAGCTGACCTATCCAAATATGCTCAAAAAATCTTATTTGCTTGTCGGATGACCATTAGTTTCAGTGCATTACTTTAAAGTCTCATTCCAGTCTGCAGCTCACACAAAACAAATTTGTATTCTGCTTGGTTTCATGGTTTCTGAAAAAAAAACTTGTAGTTATATCATATAAATCCCAGCAAAATTAAACAAAGTAGTGATGGAAATCACACAAAAACAAATGTTAACAAAATGTGAAGCACAAGCTGACAGAACTCAAAAATGCAAAGATCTTGACATCAAAGTCACTCAAAAAAGTTGCAAGTGAATGACATCTGGGTTCACATTCCAAAACGTTTACACTTGGGATAAAATGCTGGCCTAAGGTTTCAATCCTTTTCTAAATATACTTGCCCCTTATACAATAAACCATAAAGAATAAGCATTCATGTCTTGAAGGGCTGATTAATACCATAATCCTCATTCGAAAAATTTCAGTGGAATTCATCAAACTAAAGAGTTAGTATATGATGGAAACACATCTAAAGTCAGGCATGCCCTGTGCAGGACTTCTCTGTCTCCTCTACTTACAATTTATACAGTTTCATAATATATTAACATGTGATAGCATATGGCCTTATCCTTTGGATACACAATGACTTGTTTTCTTTCTCACTAGCTATTTGTCTCATATTTGTCAAAAGATAGATACAGTTCATTTTAATGTAATTTCACTCCCCAATATGTGTACATCCTGGCCTACCACTATAAAGAGTGCATCATTTGCTATCTCTGTTGAAACTGTTGTCTTTGTTCTAAGAGACTGATCTGCAAATATACAGAGCTGAGTATAATTTTTGGTTTCAAAGTTTGTAGTTAGTTGTTGCTTAGATCTCTGTTGAAACTGTTTTGTCCCACCCATCCTCCCTATTTTTGGTTTGTAGTTTAAATTTGGTGGCTTTTGCAGTTGCCCGCCCCACTGTAGATTTGATCTGGGACACTCCCCCAGTCCCATCTCTTTACCACATTCTACCTAATAAACTCTTTCTGCACTTGCTTTTAGTCCTTTTTAATTTAATTGCATTTTTTAAACTGTGTTTGGTCTAATATTGCTACATACTCAAGTGTGCCAGCTTGCACTGCATGTGAACTGTTTTTACTACTGTTTTTGCTACTTTTCTGTTAAAAAAAAAAAAAAACTGTAAGCCTGTTTCCTACCTTTCCTGTAACTAGTATTCCAGATACAGATTTGCTGTATCCAGGACTGTATGTAAGCTTCTGAGCCCCCAAGCCTTTCTGTGTTGGAAGGAAGCCTTCTAGCTTATCAGTGGGAGTGGTAAGCACTAGGTAACCTGTCTACCGCATAAGGAGTGGTTCTGGCCCAGAAATTGCAGTTCTTGGCCATTTGGGCAATCTCTACCATCTCTCTCAACTTTCTGATTTGAAAGCCTGCATTTGCACTTGTTTCTGTCCTGTATCTCATCTAGTGCAGATACAGATTTTTAGTTTTAGCACTTAAATTTGCTTATTCATGCTCAGCACTTGTTCAGAACTTGTAAGCACTAAATAACCTACTAATTACTATAGCACTCAATCCTCCTCATTACCTAGAGGAAAACAGTTTTTGTACTTACTTTTCTCACTTGCTTAGTGAAAAACAGCTCTTGTACTCACTTTCCTCACTTATCTAGAGGAAAATAGTTTTTTTTATTCGGGCATGTCCAAGGGTCAGCTCCCAGTGTTCTCTCCTGTCTATCTGATGAATCTGGGCATCTTGGAACAATGTAGAAATTGCCTCATGTACACAGACAACCCTCTCCTCCAACACTACAACCTGTGAGAGATGCACTTATCTAGCCAAACTGGAGGTAAAGCTCTCTCCAACAGTCATGAGGAGAAGGTAAACATCTGCACCACACCACACACATCACATAGTCTCACTAAATCTACACCACCAAAATCCACACATAGTAACACAAAAACATTTGCGGAGGCTCTCAATAATAATATGTCTAAGCAACAGAGACCTCAAAAGCAGAAACGCAAGCAACCTCCATCCCCCAACACAACCCAAATGACACAGAGACCACAGACTCAGTGTGCCACTCAACCACAGCCAATAAGGCAAAACAACATACCCAACACACTAGTCATAGGTGACTCTATAGTCAGGCACACTGATGTCCCACTCACCAGGCTAAACAAGGAGAAGGTTACTGTCAGCTGCCTGTCGAGTGCCAGGATCCGCCACATAACCCACGCACTCAGGTCACTCCACAACAAGTACAAATATGACTCTGTCATTGTCCATGTTGGTGTGAATGACCTGAGACATACCTCCCTAGACTACATGAAAAGAGACATGGAAGAGCTCTCCGATCTTGTAGCCCAGGCAGGTATGACTCTAGCCCTGAGTAGCATTCTGCCATCGCCCAGAATGATATCACAGTACAAGGACAAAATTATGTATTTCAACAATTGGCTAAGCTTCTGGTGTCATTCTAAGGGGATCCGGTATCTGTCTGCTTGGGATGACATGGTTGACAGACCACGACACCTTGCCACATATGGCCTGCACCTGTCGCCCCTGGGATTCCAGATACTGGCTCAGGCTCTTGCTGCCCCTATAGTACCTTTTTTAGGCAAGGTTCAAATAACAAATTCACCACCATAACACGAACAGGCAAGCAAAAACTGAGGGTAATGCTACTCAATGCTAGAAGTCTAAATCTCAAAATGCACTCAGTTGAGGCACTCCTTAAAATGGAGAACATCGATATCTGTGCAGTGACTGAGACCTGGTTCAAGGCTCGAGAGAGCACCCCTGCACTACCAGGCTATAACTCATACAAACCTTTTCGGCCATGTAACCTGGACCAAAACAGCAAAGGTGGAGGTGTGTCCATATTCACTAAGGATTTCCACACCTCCAGGCTAGTTGCTCAGCACAATGCATCCAACGTTATTCAAGTGCAACTAACTCTGGACAAAACTGCAATCCAAACTGTAGCTTGCTAAAGATCCCCCACCGTGCCCCAGGATTCCCACTCCTCTTTTCTTGATGTACTGGAAAATATTAGGGTTCAACCAAACACCCTAATAATGGGTGACTTCAACTACCCCACCATTAACTGGGAAAACTACTCGTGTACCAAATCCTTAGCTCAATGCTTTCTGGAATTCATAAACTCCAATGCCCTGGATCAACTTATCCACACCCCCACCAGTGGCAACAATATCCTAAACATAGTCATTACCAACATGAGTGACCGGTGTTCCACACCTGAAGTCAACTCCTCATTGGTCCGATCTGACCATAAGCTAAACACCCTTGATATCCACATCCCGCCCCCACCCCCCATTAAAGAAACCACAGTAAAACATTTCTCCAAAGCCAACTTCATGCTTCTTAAGACAGAAGTGGTGAACTTCATGACACCCATGCAGATGGACAATACAGTTACAACTGCTGAATCCTACACAAATGCACTCTATAAGCACTTACATGAGTGCATGGATCGTGCTATCCCAAACAGAACCAAGATGCTATCCTCCCAAAAAAGGAAGCCAATCTGGTGGTCCTCTGCCATAAACAAACAACAGAAGGAAGAAACTGTTGCAAAAGAGAGTAAAATTCCATGAGTGGAGGAGCTCCCTGGTCAGCCTTAGTAAGAATCTGAGATCCCATATAATATCCTCCAAAGCTAGCTATGAAAACAAAATGACCACTAATTCCAAGGACAACCACAAAGCATTCTATAGCTATGTCAAGAATCTCAATGGCAATACCAAGATCTGCTCTGAGTTACAGCACAAAGGCATGGAAATTACAGAACCAACTGATATTGCCAACATCCTGGCAGATAGGTTCAGTGCTAACTTTACCCCCCCTCTCACCCCCTAAAGGGCACATATCTATACAGGAAGAATGCATAGTCCCTGTAATCACAACTATGCAGGTAAAAGCTGCACTCTCTAAAGCCAAAAACACAGAATCCATGAGACCGGAACACATCCCAGGCTGCGTTTTACACGAACTTCAGAATGAACTGGCTCCCCACTTAAGCACCATGTTCAATAATAGCCTTGCATCAGGCTTTGTGCCCACTAAATGGTGCACAGCAACAGTTGTCCCACTCCACAAAGGGGGAGCCACCCCTGATCCCGGGAACTATTGACCTATTAGCCTGACGAGCCTGGTCTTCAAGGCCATGGAACTCATAAACAGACATTGGTAATCTCCAAACTCTGGATCCCATCCAGTATGCATTTGTTAAAGGCAGATCATGCCTCCTGAACCTGATCGACTTCTTTGAGGCATTCATCAAAGATGTAGATGAGGGTAAGGTGGTTCACACAGCCTATCTTGACCTCGCCAAGGCTTTCAACACCATCCCCCATTCTGGAATTATAGGTAAACACACTAAATTAGGTATAAATCCCTACATCACAAGATGGGTTGCCAACTGGCTCACTGAACCCACACTGTAAAAGTTGTAGACTCCAAATCTGACCTCAAAGCAGTGACAAGTGGAGTACCACAGGGTTCCGTCCTGGGACCTCTCCTGTTTTGTATCTACTTCTCTGAAGTACAGGCTAATACAGAAGATCTCTGGCTAACAAAGTTTGCAGATGACTGCAAACTAGGAGCCATAGTCAAGACCCAAATGATGTGGACATTCTACAGAAGGGCCTCGCTGAGACAGATGCCTGGTGTCAGAGCCATGGCCTCAAGCTCAATGCCAAAAAGTGCAGTGTCATCCCCTTTGGTAAAAACTCTGTACCCATGAACTACCACATAGGCGGCAATCTACTTAACACCAAATGTGTGATAAGAGATCTTGGGACCCAGGTGGACAGTAGTCTCTCCTTTGATAGTCACAGCACCACAGTATTCAGGGAGTCCTTTTACGTGGCACACCTCATCATAAAAGGGTTGTCATCCAGGAAAAAAGAGGTCATTGTTCCCCTCTACTTGACACTCATTAGACCCATTATAGAGTACAACGCCCCTTTTGGAATGTACCTCACAAGACATCTGCAGCAGCTGGAAAGACCACAAAAGTACTTCACAAAGAGGATTACTGGCCTCAAACAAATGCCCTACACTGACTGCCTCAAAAAACTCCAGCTTTACTCCGTAACATATCGCCTACTCCGAGGTGATCTCTGCCTAGCATATAAAGCTATGTCAAACCCAGAGCTGTTGGACATGCTACACCTAAAGAAATCCCAATCCCTTCGAGCTACATGCTCTAGGGACCTAAACCTTGTCACCACAATAAACAGGACATGCTGGAGGGATAGATTCCTGTCCCAGAGACTTCCCATACTCTGGAACAGGCTACCCAGCTATGTCAAGCAAAGTTCTTCATTAGCACTCTTCAAGAAAAATCTTGATGAGTGGATGGGAAATAGGAAATACACTCCGGGGAATCACTTCTGTGTCTCTGCTCGACAGTGGCACTTCTGAAGAAGCGGTGATAAGTCCCGCGAAAGCGCTCACGATTTTTAACTAATAAATGAACAAGTTCTATGATACTACAGTTTACTCATTTGTTCCAAGCATTGAACTGTTGGAGTACTTGGTTCCTCTTTTGGTTTCTGCTTTGCCTTTGCTGTGTACCTGGAGGAATAACATCAATAGGAACTTTGTGAAGGATCCACATTGGTAACTCACATATCGAAGTGGTAGCAGTTGTGCTTAGACGCTACGAAGGTTTCCGGCTCCTTGGGATTTATTTTCATTTTTCATTTCTACATTCACATCTGGGAGTTTGGTGTACTATATATATATATATATATATATATATATATATATATATATATATATATACACACACATATATATAATATATATATATATATATATATATATATATCAATTGTTATGTGGTGGACAGGACTAATGGTGGATTGGTAAATGTATGTCAAATTAAAATGTCATGCATAGATGCAGTTTGACTTTGCACACAGCTACCAAATTACCTTTTTTAGAGAAACAGGAGATAAATAATCCTTAATAAACAATTACAATAATTAAAAGTGTAATAGACTTCTTTAATTCAGAAAAAATGCATATTAATTCACTTGAACAACAACTGTTAAATGGTACACAACACCATGGAATTAACGGTTGTGCCCAACAGTGGTTTAAACTTCTTAGAACTTTTTAAAATTTCATGCAGCAAAATTATGATGTTACTCAGTTATGTTTTATTTTTACTATGTTCAGGGGAAATCTAACTGTGTGGTTTCTTTGAATTGCTTAAGCATTGTATTTTATGCATCACATGACAATTAAATGTGTCACTCCAAAAATGCTTTAAACTTTCAATAAAACTTCCTGTTTGTTTCTGTTATGCTCTTCAAAAACATTTTTTTGCTGTTCAGGCAGGGGGTGAGGCACCAAATGAAAGTATCGCCCTGGGCTCCAAACTGCCTAACTATTCCTTTGCCCCATGCACCCCTATACCTTGCTATATTTACATATTAACTTTTAAGGTTGATGTAGCTGGAAGTTAGGAGAATAATCTGAGGTACAGATCTTACCCCCAGATTTACTATTCTTCCTTGCAGGACTAGCTTAGTCCTGCACAGAAGTGGACGTTTAGGAGCAGGACGGCAGTGCACCATGCATATTAATGGAGGCGCGCTGCCTGAGCCCCTAATATTACACAGAGCATGTACGAGTGTAGGGGGCGTGTCTGAGAGCAGAGCTCTCAGAATATACACAGCCCCGCAATGAAGAACAGCAAAAAGGCCAATGGAATGAGTGAGACAGCTCATATGTGTCCGCATATCCCCAGCAACATTCCCCCACATGTACAACAGCAATAGTAACTACATATAAAATAAACAAACCCTTTTTCTTTTTTTTATGAACCCGTTTAAAGCTAACCATGGGTGCATGGGTGCACCCATTGCTTAGCTACGGTGAATGCAGCTTAAATGGCTGAAGAGGATAACAAGGAAGATATATGCAAATGAAGCAGCACAATAATAGTGCAGTGGACAGAGCATTTGCCTTATAAACAGGCATTCCTGGTTCGAGTCCCACTACAGCACATTTCATTTTCCATGTGAAATCAGTTTATGAACATTTTTTTCTGTATAACCTACTAAATAACATATAATTGTGAAATGGAGTACTGCATTAAATGCGTGTCAATGTCATAATGTTGCAAAGTCCACAGATAAGCACACGTGCCCCATACAGTATATGTACACAGGAATCATGGATACAAATGGAAGGTAAAATGTGTACTGAATGACAAGTCCATACAGCTTCCAAATCCCCCACCTTCCTAAGAACCATGAGATATTACTGTCTATATCAGTTCAATTGTACATGGAAGTAAGCAATAGTAAGCAAGTGTATGCACCAATAAGCAGTAGTAAGCATATTTATTTATGGTAAGCTACTGTAAAATTACAGTATATGGACTATCTGTTCAACACCAGTCTCATATGTGCCACTTATATATTAACCCTACATATACATATACTAGCCCGCTACACAGTGTGGTCCGATGCCTGTCTGTGTATGAGACATGTGTGTGTTTGGCCTTACAAACATGTAAGCCAATAGGGTAACATACGGTGGAGCAGCATGTAACATCAGATAGACCAGGACTAAGAACAATGACATCTACCACAGTCTGTACACAGTCCAAGGTACATATTCACAATACCCCCATGTAGACAATCACCATAAATACACAGACCTCTGTACTGTACACACAACCACAGAATGTCGAGGTTATGTCATCAGATATAACCCCTACTATACATAACATGTGTAGCAGTCTGATATCTCGCTTGTTATCAGATATGATGTCACTAAATATGGTCTACAGCACATATGCACCTCTTACTGCATGACATATGTACAAAGGGTGACAGAGTTGTGGCTGGAGGTACAAACACAGGGCCAATACTGACATGTTGCAGTGATAACCTCATACATTTACTGTTGTAACAGGGTTTGTTGCAACATATGTCCTATGAGGGATATGAAGTCAGTAACTCTCGCGGCTGTCA
This sequence comes from Protopterus annectens, assembly GCF_019279795.1. Taxonomy (NCBI): domain Eukaryota; kingdom Metazoa; phylum Chordata; order Ceratodontiformes; family Protopteridae; genus Protopterus; species Protopterus annectens. Next base: position 457,782,815 of record NC_056736.1, read on the forward strand.
CCATCTACAGACTGCAATCCTCACACTACCTTCTGCAGTTCACAGATAGGTGCTCTGTGCGTAACACATGAAACAAAAGGCACCACACACTGCAGAGTCTGCAGATGACCCTACAGATGGGGCTTTCCTCATAAACATAGCACTGACATGACAGGTATTAAAACAAGCAGGACAGCCATATATAAACACACCCTGTTAAACCAGAATTACTCCAAATGCAGTATAGCAGCACTTATAGTCTGTAGTCAGGGCAGGCACATCCCCCTCCTGTGTGTTGGCCTGTTTCCACAGTGTATGTTGTTAGAGGTAAATCCCCAATCCATCTGTGATGCTGTTTGCCAAACAACAGATCGAGTACTTACTCACAGTGAATGAAAAGGCCCAACACCAACATAATGTTCCTAGATATTGGAGTTTGTTACCATGCAATTGGCTATGGGAATGGTACCACAACTGTTCCACATGCAATCAGCTAGAAGAGGGCTGCAGTTCATGCAGAGGCCATCAGCTGATCATGAGCATCACTTACAATACACATGCTACTGCCTAAACAAAGCAGATGTAGGACTGCACATCCACCAGAGTTGAAGTGAGAGAGGCAGACAGAGGCAAAGATGTCAGGGAGGGGTGGGAAAGTAAAACATAAGCATGTTTGTGTCACACACCTACCAGTACAGGGTATTAAACCCCTGACGACTATGTAGTACTATCACATGTCTATGCAGTTATTAGATTACCACATAGGTTACATGTTGAGGAGCCCTCCAAACTTATATGTGATGGTGAGTGACATCTGCAACAGCGATATGGTAGCTATATGGTAGGTGTAGTACACGTGGCTGTCCCCAAGAACAGGTGTCAGCGTCAACACAGCCACACTCTCACAGGGATGCACACACATTGACAAACTTGGCAGGGCCAGGAATACAACTCATCACTAGTGAGATTGCCACAACACAGTACTGTGCAGGTATCACATGCACCACAGGGGTCATACGGAGGTTATATGGGTAAAGGGTATGTGGAGGTGTCTGACATCAGACAGCATGCTTCAGTTTGTCAATGGGGGTTGTAGTGAGTGTGAATGTTGTCATAGGCATCGTACAACACACACACAAACACAGGGTGCCAGTACTGACATGCATGGGTGCATTGCTTCACGGGTGTGTAGTGGTCGACTGTGCCAGACGGCTATAGAAGGCTAGGTGATGGGTATACCTAGGCATTAGGCCACATGACAATGGTCTGCAGTGCGGCTCGGGGGTGTAGTGTCTGGATTTGCCCACACATGTGGGTATTGTATTCACCATCCAGTCACCTGGGTAGCTATTGCTTTTGGCCAATACTGTGCATTGCTTGCCATGTATGTGTTCTTTAGTCCATGATATGGACTGTGTCTGGGATGTGTACAACTTCCACATGCATGTACAGTAACTTGTGGAACTGTACCTGGGGTGTCTGGCTCATGTTGTGTACACAGAGTGTTATCATCAGATGTGCCAGTCTTGGCCTCATGTGGCGGGAACTGTTAATGGACAACAGGTTGACCCTGCACCTACATTGATAACATGATACTGGTATTCCCTGGTGTCAGTAGCATCTGTCCATACAGGGCATGTTTTTCATGCATGGTATGTCCTTTGTGGGTCACATTTGATGGCGCCACAGGTGTTGCAGGTGTCCAGTGGGGAACATAGGGAAGGTGCACTGTCGGCATGTAGGTGCCTATTGGACTGATGGACAGGCTGCCATGCCCTCTGTAGCCCACTGCAATCACACTATGGTTACTATCAGTGGGCAATATGCAGGATACTACCAACATAGCAGCTGTTGCCTAGGCAAGTGTGTGTGTGTGTGTGTGTGTGTGTGTGTGTGTGTGTGTGTGTGTGTGTGTGTGTGTGTGTGTGTGTGTGTGTGTGTGTCTATGAGACATAGGTTGAGAGTGTTCTCTGGGTAATACAAGGGTTACTAACTTTGTTCACCATGTACATTCCAGTACATGTATACAGCTGCTAGATTACTACTTCCTTGTACAGTCATGTTGCACAGCTAGCACTTGTACCACATAGTCTGTAATGCTGACAGATACTGGTGTCTAATATCTACAGTGAGTGACATCTGAACCTTATGTGGTTGTAGTCATTTGGCTGTGTGCTGGGTGGGACAGGCCTCATAATGGATGGCTCCTTGTCACAATCACTCACTTCCACACATCTATGTATGTCTACTTTTGGATTACTATAGTGTGCTGCCCTTGGATATATGTCTGTATTCCTATCCACTCTGTGTGCAAAGTATGAGTGGTGCATACTGAGGTGTGCCTGCACTAACATCTGCAACTGCCAGATATGTGTGGTCCACTGTTGTTTGCAGACATGGGCTTCATTTGTTTAAGTGTCTGAGCATGCCCAGTATGACCTTTCAGTATGTTGCTGTCTGACATTGCCTTCATTTCTCTGTGTGTGGGCATGCCCAGTATGCCCTTCTGTACTGAATGTGTGGATCGATTCCAGGTAGTTTGTACTCCAGTGCAGACCTTTGTGTTGTACACCTACAGGTAGCAAACTGTTTCTGCAGGGTATCCGTCGATCATTTGGCAATATGGGGACAAACTGTGCAGGGGATAGTGTGTACTGCAGGTGACTGTCTGTGCTGCTTCAGCTGCATGGTACTGCTCTTAGCAGAGATATTCAGACATGTACTGTTATACACTGTGATGTTTTCTGTCCTCATGTACTGTCAGGTGGACATTCCTGCTCACAGTGATGTCTTGGGTGACAAGGGTAACTGCAGCTGTGTGCGGTATTGTGGGCAGATGCCTACATATTCATGGTAGGTTATGCCATCCTGGAGAGGGAACTGCAGACACTTGCTGCTGGGTCTGTGTATCTGGTTCTGCACCTTGGTACAGTGCTGGCAGAGGATCCCATACTTGTACATCCATCAACATGACAGTATGGCCTTATATTGCTATGACAATACCTCACAGCTGTACAGATTCTCACAGGTTGCCCAGTGGCAGGCCCATGAGTCAGGACATTACCCTTATTGTGGTGTACAGACAGGTATGTAGCCACCCATTTATGTGTTTACAGCCAGGGATAGTGTGTGCACACAGCTTTGTGTCGGACCTTGCACATTCCATGCTGCCCACGCTCCCACCCCACCCTCTCTGTTATTCTATCCTCTTCCTTACATTATGCATACATTATCTGATACTTTCTCTAAGGTTATCACCCCATCACAGCTGTGTGTTGGTGTTGGTCCACAGTTCATGCAGTGGGACACGGTGGACATGTTACTGTGGTTTGTCCACATGGCCTTGCATATGGCTTATGTGGAGTGTGTTGTGTTGTTATTTGGGTGTTCATGACATAACATACATTGGCAGTACATGTGAGACACAGGCCCTTGGCAGAGGCCTGTGGGCCATTAGGTGTTGATGCGGGCCAGATGTGTCAGGGCATTGCATTCTGTCAGTCCTACAGTCTCAGACTGCCACATAGTATATTCCCCTGGGGTGACAGAGTAGGTGTGCTAGGTGTTCATGCCAATACCTTCTATCAGTTTTGATCAGGTGGTGTAGATGCTGGCAGGGTGCTACCTACAGCTAGCAACACACCTGCATGGGACACCTGCACTGCATGCTGCATTCTTTTACTATTGCCATATACAGGTGGGGTCATATTGTACCCATTCCCCACAGCAGGGGTACAACCAGAGAAGTACCTGTGGGTGGTGTTTGCGTAAGCTGGGTGATGCGTGCTATGGACACTACTTGTATCTGACACACAGATATGCATGGGGTATTCCAGTTATGTTTGCATGTGTTTCCCAATACATCAGTTCTACCTCCTTTGTGATCTGCAAGTGTTTGGGCAGACATCACCGGTATGCCCTACTATAGGACCAGTTAATGTGATGCATACCTGTATGTAAAATTCCAAGGGTGTGTCCATTTCACAGTGACACAATATATACTGTATGTCTGAGGTACTTTCCCCTGTGTACTGCTTGTATATCTAGCCCAACAACCATGCTATGTCAGTCTTTCAGATGGTGACACATACTACCACCATAGGTTCATAGATAGGTAATAGGCTATCTGCCCGAGGGCATTTATAAGCCTAGCCAGAGTGTGTCAGTTTTCACCATCCCATTGATTAATTAACTGATCCTCTGTGAAGCAGAGCCAATGAAGTGATCCCAGGGGTGTATTTTCTGTTACCCATCCACTCATCAAGGTTTCTCTTGAAAACTGTTAGTGAGGGGCTCTGCCTAATGTAGTTTGGAATTTTGTTCCAAAGCATGGGGAGTCTCTGTGACAAGAATCTATCCCTCCAGCATGTCCTATTTATTGTTGTGGCGAGGTTTAGCTCACTACAGCGTGTGGCTCGCAGTGACTTGGATTTCTTTAGGTGGAGCATGTCCATCAATTCTGAGTTGGACATGGCTTTGTAAGTCAGGCAGAGATTACCTCTGAGTAAGCGATATGCCACTGAGTACAGCCGGAGTTTTTTTCAGTTGGACTGCATAGGACATATGTTTGAGGCCAGTAATTCTCTTGGCGAGGTACTTTTGAGGTCTTTCCAGCTGTCTTGTGAGGTACATCCCAAATGGGGCATTGTACTCTATGATGGGTCTAATGAGTGATGAGTAGAGGGGCACTATAACCTCTTTATTTCTAGATGCGAACCCTTTAGTAATTAGATGGGCCACATAGAAGGATTTCCTAACTACTTTGGCAATATGATTGTCAAAGGAGAGATTACTATCTACCTGGGTCCCCAGATCTCTTATTACCTCTTCTGTATTAAGGGGGCTGCCACCTATGTGGTAATTCGTGGGTGTCTTGTTTTTCCCAAATGGGATGACTATGCATTTTTGGCATTTAGCTTGTGGCCATGACTTTGACACCAGGTGTCTGTCTCAGTATGGCCCTTTTGGAGGATGTCCGTGTCAGCCGGAGAGTCAATTAAGGCTCCCAGTTTGCAGTCATCGGCAAACTTGGTTAGCCATAGTCCTCCTGTATTTGCCTGTACTTCTGGAGAAGTATATGCCAAACAGTAGGGGTCCCAGGACCAAGCCTTGAGGGACACCACTTGTGACTGGTTTAGAGTCGGACCTGGAGCCCGATATTCTTACCTTGTGAGTTCTGTCTGTAAGCCAGTTGGCAACCCATCTTGTGACGTAGGGGTTTATGTTCAGACTGGTGAGTTTTTCTGTAATATCCAAGTGGGGAATGGTGTTGAAAGTTTTGTTGAGGTCAAGGTAGGCTGTGTGAACCACCTTTCCCTCATTTATGGCCTTGGTGACTGCCTTGAAGATGTCAACCAGGTTTAGTAGGCATGATCTGCCCTTAACAAAGTTGAACTGGGTTGGGTCAAGTGTTTGCAGGGTCCCCAATGTCTCTGTTAATGAGTTACATGATGATGCGCTCCATAGCCTTGCAGACCAGGCTAGTTAGGCTTATGAGGCAATAGTTACCAGGGTCAGTTGTGGCTCCTCCTTTGTGGACAGGAATAACCGTTGCTGTGTGCCATTCTATGGGCACGTAGCTTGTGGAGCAGCTGAGGTTGAACAGCGTGTTTAGGTGAGGGGTTAGTTCGTTCTGTAGTTCATGCAATACGCAGCCAGGGACACCATCTGGTCCCATTGACACTGTGTTTTTCGCTTTTGAAAGGGCTGTTTTCACCTGTGCGTCTGTGATTTTTGGGACACTACACTTTTACAGTATTGTTGTGGGCCCTTTTGGAGATGAGAGGGGGGGGTGAAGTTTGCACTGAATCTATCTGCCAGGATGTTGGCAATATCAGTAGGTTCAGTATATTTTGTGCTATTTTGCACTAGTTCAGTGTATATCTGCGAGTTGCCACTTAGATTCTTAACATAGCTAAAGAAGGCTTTGTGGTTATCCTTTGAATCCTTGGCTACTTTTCTTTCGAAGTTAGCCTTGGATGATTTCATGAGGGACCTTAGTTTCTTACTGATACTGATCAGGGATGTCTTTCCTTCTGGGGATTTGCTTTTTTTCTGAACTAGTTTCCTCCTTCTATTGTATAGCCTGTTTATGGCAGGGGTCCACCAAACTGGTTTCCTTCTCTTAGAAGAGTGAGTCTTGGTTTTGGTAGGGATGGCATGATCCATGCATCCTTGTAGGTGCTCATAGAGTGCATTTGTGAATGTTTCTGCATCTTGGACAGCATTATCCTTTAGCGTGGGGGCTGTGAAACTTACCACTTCTGTCTCAAGTAAGGTGAATTTTGCTTTAGAAAAGTTTTTTACTGTGGTTTCCTTAGTTGGGGGTGGTGGTGGGGTGTGGACATCCAGAGTGATTAGTTTATGGTCTGATCTAACCAGTGATAGTTTGACCTCCAGTGTGGAACATCTGTCGCCCATGTTGGTGATGCCCAGGTCCAATATGTTTTCACCTCTGGTAAGGGAGTTTAGCTGATCCAGGGCATTTGAGTTGATGAATTCCAGGAAGCGCTGGGCCTGGGTGTTTGTACTTGAGTAGTTTTTGAATGGCAGGGTAATTGAAATCGCTCAATATCAGGGTGTTTGGTAGGGCCTTCATGTTTTCCAGTGCATCCAGAAAGGTGGAGTGATGGTCCTGGGTCATGGAGGGTGATCTGTAGCAGGCCACAATTTGCATTTCAGATTTGCCTGATGTTAGTTGCACATGGATGATCTCAGAGGTATCATACTGCGCCACTAACCTGGAGGTGTAGGTATCCTTGATGAATATGGATACACCCCCTCCTTTTGTGTTTCGGTCCATGTTCTGTAGCCAAAACGTGTGGTATGAGTTGTAGCCCGGTAGTGCTGGGGTGCTCTGTGGAGTCTTGAACTAGATTTCAGTTACAGATGTCGATGTTCTCCATACTGAGGAGTGCTCCGAGCGTGTGGATTTTGAGATTTAAACTCCTGGCATTGAGTAGCATAACCCTCAGTTTTTTTGTTAATTGTGCTGTTCACAGAGGTGGGTTTGACTTTTGAGCCTTGCCTAAAAAAGGCACTATGGGGGCAGCAAGAGCCTTGGCCAGTATTTGAAAGCCTAGGAGTGATAGATGCAAGCCGTCTCTTGCAAAGCAACGCGGCTTGTCGAGCATGTCTTTCCAGGCTGCCAGACACTGGATCCCCTTTGAATGACACCAGAAGCTTAGCCACTTGTTGAAATTGATATTTTTTTCTTTATACTGAGGTATCATTCTTGGTGAGGGCAGGATACTACTCAGAGTCAGGGTCATACCAGCCTGGGCTACATGATCAGAGAGGTCTTCCATGTCTCTTTTCATGTAGTCCAGGGAGGTACGTCTTAGGTCATTCACACCAACATGAACAATGACAGAGTCATATTTGTACTTGTTCTGGAGTGACCTGAGTGCTTGCGTTATGTGGCAGATTCTGGCTCCCAACAGGCAGCTAACAGTAACCTTCGGCTTGTCCAGGCTAGTGAGTGGGACGTCAGTGTGCCTGACTATAGAGTCACTTATTACTAGTGTGTTAGGTATGTTATTTCGCCTTAAGGGTTGTGATTGTGCAGCACACTGATTCTGTGTTTTATGTGTTGTCTGGTTTGTGATGGGAGGTGCAGGTTGTTTGGGTGTCTGCTTTGAAGGTCTCTGATGCTTTTGCAGGTTTTTATTTACAGCCTCCGAGTATGATTTTGTGTATTTATGTGTATTTTTTGCCAGTGCTGTTCTAGTAGGTCTATGTGCGGCTGGAGGTGTGGTGCAAGTGTTAACTTTCTCCTCTTGACTGTTCCAGTCTTCAGTGGAGACAGCTTAGCTTCCAGTTTGGCTGTATAACTGCATCTCTTGCATAGGTTAGTGTGTTGTGGTAGGAGGAGAGGGTAGTCTGTGTACATGAGGCAGTTGTAACATTGCCTCAGGATACCCAGATTTACCAGCTGGACTGGAGAGTACACTTGAAATTGCCCTTTGGTCATGCTTGAATAGTAGGGTGAGCTGCTTAGTCGCTTGGTTGGTGAGGGGTGAATAAAGAGCCTTGCCCTGCTGGGCAATCAGTGTCAGGGTATATTAGTGCTTGCTATTAGGTCTGAGCAAGTGCTGGGCTGTAGGATGCTTTTTGAGTGCTTTGGTTGAGAGTTAGACTAGTTTCAAGGGAAAAACTGAAGAGGAGACTTAGTGGAGCCGGGAATAATTTAACCGTAGCTAACTGGTGCTGCCCAGTGCGCAAAACCGTGCAAATGCGGTTTTTATAGTAGAGAAATGAAAGAGATAGAAATTAGCCGAAAATGGCCAATAAACTATTAACTTCTGGGCTGGAACCACTCCTCCAGGGACAGATAGGTTGCTCAAAGCTCACAGGTGAACAGAGAAACTTCCTTCTATCCAAGTAAGGTATGGGCAACTCAGAAACTAGTATCACAGCCCTGAATTCAGCACTAGCCTGAAAACTGGACTATACTAGCTTAGGAAGGTGGGAAACAAGGAATTTTTTTGTTTTTTTTTTGTTTTTTGAAAAGATAAGGCAAAAACAGTAAAAAATACACTTAAAACAGCTTTAAACGACTACAAACGATCAGAAAAGGCTATTACGCTTTAGTGTGTAGCCTACAACAGTTAAACAAATTATTTAAACAAAAAACTTTTTAAAAGTGCAAGCAGTCAAATAAGTACAATATGTGAAAAAAAACAAGCTTTTAAATCACAATAAACGCTGGAAAATCTGAGTTTAGGCGGAAAACAGTTAAGTACAGCAAGAAAGTATGGAAAACTGATCACTCCAAAGTCTCTCTTCTAAGCTAGAAGGCTTGTATCATTTTTAATGCTTTCTAGTGCTACCCAGTAGGTTAGTTACAGGAAAGATGGGAAACAAGCACAGATGTGGTCTTTTAAACCAGAAAGTTGAAAGAGATGGACAAACTGTCCACATGGTCAATAAACTACAATTTCTGGGCCAAGAACCCCTCCTCTTGTGGTAGACAGGCTTCCTAGTGCTAACCACTCCCACTGATAAGTTAGAAGGCTTCCCTCCAACACAAAATGGCTTGGGGGGGGGGCTCAAAAGCTTACAGAGTCCTGGATACAGCAAATCTGTACCTGGACTAGACTAGTAACAGGAAAGGCAGAAAACAAGCGCAAACGCAGGCTTTTAAATCAGAAGGTTGAAAGAGATGGAAAAGCTTCCCAAACAGCCAATAAACTATAATTTCTGGGCCAGAAGCCACTCCTCCTGTGGTAGATAGGTTACCTAGTGCTTACCACTAGCACTGATAAGCTAGAAGGCTTTTCTCCAACAAAGAAGGGCTTGGGGGCTCAGAAGCTTACCAACAGTCCTGGATACAGCAAGTCTGTATCTGGACTTGACTAGTTACAGGAAAGGCAAGAAACAAGCTTATATTTTTTTTTGTTACAGAAAAGCAGCTAAAACAGCAGTAAATACAATTCAAATTGTAGTGCAGGCCAGCACACCCGAGTGTGTAGCAACACTGCGGCAAATACAGTTCAAATAAATGCAATTAAATTAACAAATGACTAAAAAACAAGTGCAGAAGGCAGTAAATTAGAAGGCTACTAACAAGCAGTAATAAGAGTGTTACAGTAAGAGGGAACAGAGCAGCATTAAGAGGCTACAGGGGGTGTCCTTCCCAAATGCTCTCTTTGCACACAGTAGGAGTGCCTGAAATCAGAATATGCTACAAACTATCCTGCTACCTTGGCCACCTTTGTGCATCTGTGCTCCACTGGTATTATACCTACACATACATGTTACTACATTTCTACATAGGGTTGTGGGGGGCACACCTGACTGCTACAACGTGTGTACATCAGATTGGGGGGGCACACCAGACCATTACTACATTTCTAAATAGGTTTGGGGGGGACACCTGATTGTTTCTACATTCCTACACAGGATTGTAGGAGGGGGGCACACCTTGACTGTTACTACATGTCTACGCTGGCTTGGGGGAAGGGGCACACCTAACTATTCTTACATTTCTACATTGGATTGTGGGGGGACAGACTTGACTGTTTCTACATTTCTACACATGATTGGGGAGGGCACACCTGCCTATTTCTACATTTCTTCACAGGATTGGGGGGGACATCTGACTGTTTTTACATTTCTACACAGGATTGGGGGGTACACCTGACTGTTACTACATTTCTACACAGGATTGTGGGGGGGCACACCTGACTGTTACTACATTTCTACACAGGATTGGGGTGGCACACCTAACTGTTTTTACATTTCTACGTAGGATGGGGGGGCACATCTGACACTTGTACACATTTGCGATGACTGTACTGGTATGTCAGGTACTCCATTTCATTCTGTATTCTTACCTATCATGCTGACTAGAGGCATATCAGTGTACTATAAGTCTTAGCATTGATTGACCTAGATATTAGTTTCTGACTTCATATCCTTCTGAACTAACATCCCACTGCCTGACCTGCTGTAGTCTGTCTGTGTAGGCTGTGGGGGGGTGTTACTCATAAGCATTATTCAGAGGCCATAGCACAGCCTTTGTTTGTGTTTGTCTACACCTGTCCTGCTGGCTGAGACTGTTGTTTGGTATGTGATCCTCCCTGACTGGCATGTGTGAGTCATATGGACATACATGTGGCCCAGCACATTTCCTGGAGTGGATTTTGTCACCCTGTGTAGTACTGGCTACTGTGGTGACACCAGTATTTGTTACAGATCTCATGGTGCCACTATAGGTGTCTACTATCTGCTGGCATACCATTCAGCCACCCAATTCCCTTGCATGCTTACATCCATACCATAGATACAGGTAACAACACATTCTACTCCATTCGGCAATTGGTAGGTTGAGTGACTTACCTTGTGAGCGTCCCAGTATTGAGGGTGGTGCTGCAGGGCCGCCTATGTCAAATGCACATAGTACACTCCCTACACATGGTTGAGCACAGGTAGTGTCATGTTTGGCATCCCTTTTACTGTATGTGAGAGTCAGAGAGAGGTGTTATTCCCTGGGTCCCTCTTGTGTCAGTGTATGTTCTATGCATTACCTCTTTGCCAAGGCCAGGGCATAATGGGCACGCCTCCTTATTGCCTACTGGGGCAGGCTCAAGTTGTTCCTCCTCCGAGTCACTCTGTGCTTGTGCAGGCCTTGGTAATGGTGGGGGGCTGTGTGGGCCTGCTCTGTGCTATTCCTGCTGCAGCTGTTTCTGCAGGATCATATTGTGTAGCATGGCACATACAATGTCAATTTGGGTACATGTAGCTGGTGAATACTGCAAGGCTCCACCGGACATGTCCAGGCACTGGAACTGTGACTTGAGCATCCCAAATACATGCTCTATTATAATTCTGGTCTGTGTGTGTGCCTCATTGTGGAGTTCTTGTTTGGGTGTGTGTGCATTTCTGAGGTGTGTCATCAGCCACTGCTCCAGTGCATATCCAGCATCCCCCAGTAGGTGACCATAAGGGATGTCCCCATTGGCAAATCTGTGGTACAGCTGTGTCAGATGCCAGATGTAGGAATTGTGATAGCTTCCAGTGCAGCCAGCACACACATTCATTATTATGCCCTGGGCAACCCACATGACCTGGCAGTTGATGGAGGGGAACCCCTTGCGGTTAATGTAGACCCTACACTGCTCACCGGGTGGTGCTTTGATGCATTTGTGTGTGCAGTCTATAGCACCTACTACCTCAGGGTATTCTGCTATTTGGTGGAACAGTTGCATATTGTTGGCCAACGCCTCACAGGTGTTGGGGAAGTATAAGTGCTCACCGGCATGTGCTGACATGGCATCCAGGAAATGGTGGAGTACCCTGGATGCTGATGCCTGTGAGATCCCCATCATATCCCCAGTTGGCCTTTGGAAGGTACCTGTAGCTAGTATTCTTAGGCCTACACATATCTTGGTATCCACTGGGATGGGTTCCCCTCTGTTAGTTCTGTGTGTCAGGCATGGCTGGCACAGCTCAACAATTTGCTTTAAGAGGTCCCTGTCCACCCTATAGCACTCCACTATCTCCAGCTCATGTAGCCCCTGGTAGGTTACCCTGGGTCTGTACACTCATCTCTGTCTCCTCACTGTGGGTTAGTTGACAGCATTCATATCCTCACCACCTCAGCCTCTTCCACAAATTGTTCAATGATAGCTATTGCAGCCCCTATCATTTTGTTGTTTTGTTTGTTAAAATTTCCCCACTTGTATACACCGGTGGTGTAAAGTGTGGGAAAAACCAGAGGGGAAGGTGTTTGCATAGTTTATAGTAGTGTTCCTGGCTGGGCTGGTCTGCTGCCTGTGTAATTGGCTGATTCTGATACATTTCACCTGCCAGCTATGCTAGTTCTCCTTGATTACCTTCCTACTACTGTTTTCTCTTCCCATTGCCTTCCTATTTATGCCCAGGGTCATGCGATCAAAAACAGAGCTCAAATGTGCACAGAGCTGCTATTTCCTTGTTTACTTTTTTTTCTTTAAAACCCAGTGCTCGGCGCACACACCCGCTTAGGCAATGTAAAGAGTGCTAGGCAGCCTCAGACACACCCTCTATCCTAGCTGTGCTAAGCTAGGAGCAAACCCAAGCCACAGCGCTCCAATCCACTTACAGTATGCCTGACACACCCCCTATGATGTCAGCTAACTCCTAGGCTTGCACCAAGCTATTCCTGCTCTTACACTGTTGGGAGCTGACTAGCATGCAGGGGAATTCTGGGATTCACTATAATTCACAGAATAACCAGAAGAACGTGAGCACTCCAAAGGATACCAACTTTATTCACAAACAGTTAAGCGCTTTCCTCTCCACTACAGAGACTTCCTCAGAACAAAAATCACAACCTTACCCAACCAAGTTAAATACACCCTAAATTATTCAATTAAGCAACAATTAAAATCCTTAAAGCAATATCAAACTTCCAGTGTTAACATAGTTCACCACATTGTTTTAAAAAATTCTTAAAAACAAGATTTAAACAAAATGTTACATTGTTTTATGTTAAAAATGATACTGAAACAGGCCTGTGCATTGAGTGACCTTTTTTTTCATGATGGTCTCTGAGATGATCAGGATGGGAGTCAAGATTGCTGCTGGATAGCACAAAACTACCAAATGGCCAGCATTCAAGTTCGAAGAAATGTAGCTTCTGGGTCAGCACCACTGTGGAATTCAGTACAGGAAAACTGCTGACATCCAAGAATCTCTTGATGCTGGGAATTTCACACTGACTGCAGTAAGGGTTTTATTTTCTACCTTCATTAATTTTAGGGACCTTTCTATACTGCTTGTGGTTATCCAGTGCCTCCACATTCTTCATTTTCAGAAGGATTCTTCTAGACTTTTTAGTTAATGGTGAATTTGTGGAAAGATGTCTTACCACTCTTTTTAACTGACCAGACCAATTAACAGACAGGTGAAAGAAGAGTAGGGTGAAGCACTGACTGAGGGCAGTAACAACCTTAAAGAAGAGGGGGAACAGAGCTAGCAGAGGCAACAGGACTACAGCTTGTCAGAAAGAGGATAGTACAGTAAGGAAGAACATAGTCTGCAAAGTAGTACCTTACTGAGTATGTTCAGCCACAATGTAGCACTTTGCTGGGGGAGGTAAACCCTGCAAAGGAGAAAAAGGTGGTGGAAAGAAATGGGTTCTGTTACAACAGACTTCTGTAAAACAGGCACCTGCCTAACCAATGCTGGCCAAGCAGACATTATGCAAACTGACATCAGGTAGGCTGATATAGGAAGGCCTAGGGGCAGGTAGGTTAAGGACCAGCACTTATTTATTTATTATTTTTATTTATTTCCATTTGTTTACTGGGAAAGTCTGACTAGGCCTAAAATAGCCTGTTTTCAGTGGAGGCCTGGGGAGAAAAGCTCCACAGAGTACAATGTTGTAACAGAACAACATTTATATAAGAGACATAATCTGTACAGTACAATGTTCATATAGAATACATGTTAAACAAATCACACTTGAGGAACATATTGTAAAAGAAAAACAAAGGATTAAAAAATACAAAGCTGGTTTTAGGATGTACCATAAATAATGTCAGATAAGGAGATAGAAAGTTAAAGGGCCCAGTTGCTTAATGAGATAGAAAAAGGAGGAGAAGAAGGAGTATTGAGTGGGGGGGGGGGGGTAGTTAATGTGAGGAATAAGAAGGGTAGGGAGAATAAGTAAGGGGTAAGAGAAATCTGTTTAGTGCAGCTAACCAGCATTAGTGCAGGAGGAAAGACAATTATTATTGAGATGTTCCTTCAGCACTTGTTTGAATTTGGTAGAATTACAAGTGTTGAGTATATTTTGAGGTATGTCATTCCAAGCTTTGGCTAGTTTGTGTGAATACAGGGCATCCCCATAGCAATTACTTGATTTAGTGACTTTCAGAGGCAATGTATTTAATGACTTTAATGTTCTACCGCTGGTGTAGGGCTGTACAAAGTTGCTAATGGATGGACAGTTGTCTAGGTGATAAAGTGTCGAATGGGTTAGATCTGGTTGGTTAAAGGTTAAAAGGTTGGGAAGTTCCATCCATTTGAGTTGGTGTAGTACTTTGCAGTGATGAGTTCTTGCAGGTTGATTGGAATCAGATCAGGCTATTTTATAATAACAGGATTCTAGTTTGTTTAAGTCACATTTTCTTAAGTTATTGAAAATGGGTGAGGCATATAAGTGGGTGGATAGAAGGTAAGTTCTGCAGATTGCATGTTTGGTGGAGTCATTTAGAAAAGGCTTTATTCTATATTGGGATCCTAGTTTGAAATGGACTTTCTTGATAGCTAGGGCTAAGTGTTTATCAAATTTGAGATCTTTGTAAATGGTGACCTCTAGTATTTTTGTGTGATCTACTGGTTGGATAATGGTCTTGTTAGATGAATAAATGGTAAAAGTAGTGGGGTAAATAGTTTTTTTTTTTTTTTTTTTTGCTACAGGAGAAGAGGATTAGTTTTGTTTTAGAAGGGTTAAGAATCAGTTGTGAATTGGAAAGGATTTTTTCTATGTCTAGAAAGGATGGTTGGGTTTTATTGAGAAGAGCAGGAAGGGATGGAGCAGAGCATATGAGGGAGGACGGAGGAGTCACCAGCATATAGAACTATTGTAGCATATTGGGTGGCTGTGCAGAGTCTATTTGTGAATATGATAAAGAGTAGAGGGCCAAGAATAGATCCTTGGGGTACACTGACAGAAATAGATAAAGGAGATTAAAGTTCATTCTGTCATTTAACTGCCTGTTGACAGTCAGTTAGGTAACTAATGAACCAGGAAAAGGTTGAGTTAGTAAGGTTAAGGGAGGCTAGCTCATCAATAAGTTGGTGGGAAACTGTATCAAATGCTTTAGAGAGGTCGAGGAATATAGAGGAGGTGAGTAAACCATTGTTTCTGTATTGGTTGACTGAGTTAATGAACCTAATTAGGGCTGTTGTTGTACTATGTTTAGGTTGGAAACCATATTGGGTGGGGGCTATAATGTTGTTTTTCAGGAGATGGTTGAGAAATTGGATGTGAATACATTTTTCCAGTATTTTTGCTATTGGGGAGAGGATAGGAATGGGTATATAGTTAGAAAAATTAGTGTAGTTACTATATTTATGAAGAGGGATTACATGGGACATCTTCAATAGTAAAGGCACGTATTGTTCGGTGATGGACTGATTTGTAAGGATGGATATGGGCTAAGCAATGACACTTGCAGCCAGTTTGAGGTATTGATTGGACAGTTGATTAGCACTGGTGGAAGAGTATTTAAGTTTGGACAGGAGTATTTTTAATGTGGTGAGTTTGTATTGGGTGAATGTGGAAGGAATCAGGATTTGTTTCTGATTTTATGGGTAATGATAGACAAGAATTGTTATTGTTTTTATTAATGATAGCATGGAGTTAACAAAGTGATTGTTAAATTGAGTGGCTATGTTGTCAATGGAGTCAGTTTTTGTTGGAATTGGGGTAGTGGTTTGACCAAGTTTGAGCAGTTGGTTTATAGTTCCCAAGAACTTTTTTGGATTATTTTGATGTTTTTTTTGGATTGTTGTATAGTGTTGCTTTTTTGTCATGTTTGATTTGTTTTTTCTGCTAGATTATGAAGTTGTCAGTAGTTCTGAAGGGTGGTTGGGTTTTTAGAGAACTGGTGGTTATGCCATGCTTTGTTTCTTTGTTTGAAGATGTCTCTTGGGGGACAGGAGTGATGCTTTAGCAGAAAGATAGGTAGGTGGTCACTCAGGCTGTCTGGAAGACAGCTTGAGTTATAAGAGTTTGGATTATTATTAGTAAGGGCCCAGTCTAGGATATATTGTTTTTTGCTGTGTTTGTCAACCTTGGTTGAGTTATGAATTAACTGAGAGAAGCCATGGAGATTAATATAGTTTTAAGGGTTGAACAAAAACAGAGAAAAGGACACGCTGGAAGCAAAAATAATCTTTGCAAGCGCTTTCGTTTACTGGAGATTCGTAAACTTCTTCAGACAATACAAAAATAACGAACACGTTTAAATACAATAAAATAAATGATGTCATTTCCTGAATAAATAACCCTACCCTATTCCATTAAGGAACAACAAGAAATAAAATCATTACAATACCATTTAGTTACATACTTTAAATGAAGTGTAATCCAAATAATTAGTTTGATGAGAGTTCTTCCTATCATCTCAATAAGGTTTTCAATTTTCTTCTTGTTGTTCCTTAATGGAATGAGTAAAGTATTAGAGACATACATTTATATAGAGATTTTTGAGAATATTTATGACTTTAAAATGGGGTAGGGTTATTTATTCAGGAAATTACATCATTCATTTTATTGTATTTAAATGTGTGTTCGTTATTTTTGTATTGTCTGAAGAAGTTTACGAATCTCCAGTAAACGAAAGCGCTTACAAAGATTATTTTTGCTTCCAGCATGTTCTTTTCTCTGTTTTTGTTCATTTTTTGGTTTATTATTGAGTTTCTTGTGTTTGTAGTTTGAAGGGTTATTAAAGGAGAATGTGTCCCAGTCAAGGTTAATATCTCCCATTATAATAGTTTCCTATCTTAGTGTTGAAGTGCACCAGCTTAGAAGGTCTTCTATAGCAGATGGGTTGTTGCCTAGGGAAAGGTAGATGGCTATGATAATAATATTTTTGTTGCGGTTTATTTGAATGCGGGTGATTAGTATTTCCATGCTTGATAGGATGGGGGGCCAATGCCTAGGCATTCAAGTTTAAAATTATTTTTATATAATATTGCTACACCACCACCACATTTATGGGTCCTATCTTGTCTTTGGATATTGTAGCTTAGAGTCAGGATTTCCTGATCTAGGATGTGTGACTAGAGCCAGGTTTCTGTTAAGATGGATATGTGTGGTGAGTAGTGAGCAATAGTTGCATGAAATTCATGGATTTTGTTTAGTAGGCTTCTTAGTTGTGAGGCCGACACCTGATGGGCCGATATCAGTTAATCAAACAGGTGTTAATAGGCCTGATGCCTTCATACAAACATTATGAGTGGCTAACACTACAATCTGATTCCTGGTTAAAGAATGAGCCTTTTTTTTTAAACAGCAGCTGCCGCCATGCCATGCAATGTCCAGTGAGATGGGAAGAGAAGGATACAGGACAGGAGGAAGAGGAGCCAGTATGCACAATGGGGAAGGCCAAACTGCTAAAGCAGAGATAGGCCCCACAGAAAATGGTCTCAGGTCTGTTAGGTGGCGCCTTTACAATTTAGGAAGGAATTTAAACATAAGCATAAGGAATCTCATTTTTGATTCTGACTTCTGCTCCATTATATTTTAAATTTTTTTTTAGTCAACTAACATCCTGACTTGTGATTTTCTGATTTTTCATATTCACTTGTAAGTTTCCAGAAACAATTTTATTGATGAGACATAGAAGATAAGGTAGTGGGACCCTACTTTAACTTCTATAATTTTTGTGGAATAAAATGTTTTTGAAGGACCTTTCTTCAACACCTTTCTGTGGCATCATTAACCTGCCTGCAGAAAGAACACCTCTGGGTTTCATGGGAGATATCCAAACAAATTTAGAACTTTAGCTACTTGATAGCAGGGGCAGTTGATTTGCCACAGAACACGTATATAGAGAATCCATGACTGCAGAGGAGGGTGAAATCCCACAGTAGATTTTGATTAACTTAAAAGGTATTCTAGATATTAAAATGGGGAGAAAAACACAACACCAAGAAGGGACAAGAAGGTAAAGGGAACAAATATGCCCTAAAATGGTGGGAAAAAGCTTTTTGAAGCAAGATTTTACTGTAGAAAATAATATTTTCCCTCAAATTAGCCTGCAGCCATCCTGCATTGACCAGCATCTTTTGGAGCAGGAATGAGCTGCAATGCTCTTCTATAACAATGCATTATAACAGTAGTAGATAAGCTTTAGCAGTTTAAGAAAATGTTATGTGCCAACCAAACAATCATAATGTACAGACAGTAAGTCCTATCTATTCTTGCAGCCAGAACTGTACAGTCTATCCATTCATTCACATCCTTGTCTTCTTTCTCTGACAGCAAATTCCAAGAAGGAAAAAAAAACTTCATGCCTTTCATATACACCATTAGTTTAGCATCTTTTTTACAAATGTGTGTGACTTCAGGAGGATATACCAACTGTTTGTTTCCTTTGTTGTGGATAAAGAGAGTCTGACTGTGACTTAACAAATTCTGTCTGATGGAATGCTGAAGGTGAGCATTTTTTCCATCTCATAGCTAGCTATCCCTTAGCTAATATTGTTAAAAGCTCATCCACCAGGAACACCACTACTTGTAGTGTCTGTTTCAGTAATGTATCCATCACAGATAATGAGCAGCAGACACTAGGGTTTGAGTTACATCTTCACATTATAAATTTTCCTACTGTGCATGCCAAGCATCAGTCCTCTCAATTCGGAGTTTACTTACGGAGTAAGCTCCATGTGCTTACTGTTGCTTAGACCCTTCCAGTGAAACAGATAGACCCAGAGGTAGTTTGCATCCTATCTGGCAGCCCTGATAGCAATGACAGCATGTTGAGACCTAACTCTTCCTATAGGTGGGGAGATGGATGATCCACATCACCTCAGGAACCACAGTGCCATCTCCAATGCAGGTGCACCCTGTCATGTGTTGGTAATGAGAGCTACCTCCAAAGCCGCTTGGTGGATGAACACCTACCCTCTGGAACTGCTTTTTGCAGCACTGCCCTCCTGAAGGAATGTGGAAATGGGGAGCCCTGTACACTCTCCCCCAGATGAGCATGCCCATGTTCCCCGGCCAGCTCTGTAAAGTATCCAGCTATTAATTTATATCAGATGACTTGTGCCATAGTTAGAGGTTTATCCTTCTATGTCACTGGATTAGTCAAATTACTGTTTGAACTAGGATGCCAGGGGTCAGGTCTCCTTTGGTGCCTTGCTTCATCAGAAATCAGCATTCTAAGCCTTGTCTTTCAGGCCTCCTTTCTGCTTCTGCCCTCTTAGGATGTTTTATTGTGCTGCTTAGGACTGTTCCAAAGAGTTGCACATTGCAGATGGTTTTCAAAAACATTTATAACAGATATGTAAGTATTTGCCATATTTATTTATTTATAATATAAATAATATAAATAACTGATATGCGAGTATTCACCCTATCAGGTGATGCCCACAGCATAAACCATTAGTTGCCACCATCAGCTGCAAGCAGTGGTCAGGGAAGGCTCTAAGGTCAACAGAGACCAGGCTGAAGACCTGGAAGTTGACTGGAGAGAAAGTACAACAGTTCAAGGAATTACTCAGGGCTCTAGCACCCCAAGATGATGAGGAAATAGGTGGAGTTGAAGAAGAGTGGCAGCGCCTAAAAACAGCATGTGTCAGGACTACAGAAAAGATATGTGGCCGCACCAGGTATGGAAATAAGGTACATCAGGAAAGCTGGTGGTGGAATGCAGAAGTCCAGGAAGTCATCAAAAGAAAGGAGGAGTGCAGGAAGAAAAGGGAGATAGAAAAGACTGACCATGCTAGGAAGGACTACTGGTCGGCTAACAAAGAAGCTAAGAAAGAAGTTGTAATAGCAAAGAATAAGGCATCAGAGGCACTGTACCAACTTCTGGAAAGTGACTCAGTAAGGGGCACAAAGAAACTATATTAGGTTGCAAGGCAAAGACAGAAAGATAAAGAAGATAGACACCCTTCATAAGGGATGCCAACAACAACCTGCTCACCAGCCCAGAGGACATCAAAGGCAGATGGAAGGAGTATTTCCAGCAGCTTCTGAATGAAAAAAAACCCACAGAAGCTGTACTGCCCCAGAACAGCCTTCAATGTTTTAGAAACAGTACAGACAAGCATATACTAGCTCCTTTAATTAGTTAAACAGCATTACGTTCTGTATGCTGGCTGTTACATACTTGAATTGGACTGGTTCCTGGCCTACATACCATCCAAGTGCATTGCCTTATATTTTAGGAACAGTAAAGGCAAGCACACAACAGCTCCTTTAATTAGTTAAACAGCATTGCGTGCTGTATGCTGTCTGATATATAATTGAATTAGCCTAATTATTTCCAGATACTGGCTTACTTAACATCCAAGTGTATACATAATAGCTGCACTAGTATATCTATCTGTCAGAATTGCCAGCTGTTAAAGTGGTAATTCAATGTCTGCTTAAAACGCTTAATGGTTGCAGCAAAGGCTGTCTATAATATAACATAGTGACTCCTGCTTGCATTGGATATAGCTTATTAATGCTACGATTAGTTAGAATGTTGATAAATACATCCTGTACTTATTAGATGAAACTTGATAGTTAAGTCCTTGTAACCCACTTTTTGTGTAGACAACATTTGGCTTGGGTTACCAGTCTAAATAACCGCAAATTAAGATTCTGCTTGACCTGCAGGGGTAAATAGAGTTGGAGACATATTCAGCCTCCTTTCATTGTATTGATACATTTAAATGTACTCTCAGATACAATAGCTCCACTTGGCTTACTGTTTCAATGATATTTCTACATGTTTGGGACCATGCAGTATCTAAATAGGTTTTGCTGTTTGATGACTGCACTATTTAAGTAAGATAAGTGAACCACCTCCTGACCTGTTTTTTTGCTGTTTATACAGTAAAGCTGCTTAAATATAACACTTGAATGACCAACTTGATGTGCTAGAACCTTGTATTCCATGGTAGTAGTGCAAAAACAAAAAGAAAAAGAAAGCAATTTTTGAACAAAAAGTCTGCCCTAGCATGTATGCAAACAGCCTGGGTACTAACTATTTCTTTCCTTCCTCCAGACCATTCGCAGCCATTATTTAAGGGTTCCCCCTCCCATCAAATACCTACATCAGTTAAGAAGAATCAGCCAGAAAATACTGTGGACCCAGCAAAGAAGTTTGAGAGAACCATAGCCTGAAAGTAGTGAATGTATGTTAACTTTCTTGGTTTAGTGTACTTTACATAGTGTACTCCCTTAAGGACAGCTGACGGACTTTAGTGTGGTCAAATGCTGCATCACAGATAAGTGGCAGGCATCACCCCCCATATATCTGTTACCTTCTTAATTATACTGCACTCATTTTCCTTTGTAATCTAGATACACCTTTACCTCTTCCTACCCATCCTGCCCATACTCCACCTCCATGAATTACACAACACATCTCTGATATACTAACTATTTTGTTTGAATTTAGTCTAAGGTTACTTAACTGCCACATAACTACCTTCCACCTATATAGAATACATATTGCAGTAATAGGCTCTCTTTCACATAACACTGATAGTCTCCCAAACTCTCCAGTGTCTTGGACTACTGGCTTTGGCCCACTCCGTTCGCTACTCTCACTCCGCTCTACTACCCTACCCCATTCCCACCCACCCCACATCAATTACATTTATAGTTAGACACCACACCCTCTATCAGTTCCCTCCCATCCAATTAGAGTTTCATACCACACATATCACTTACAAACCAACACCCTTCACCACACCCTTACTGTCACTCATTATTAGTATATCAAACCCACTTACTTTAAGATACTACCTTTAAGCACTCTTCACCAAACATGATGCACTATAAACAACAGTCCCACTTAATAAAAGCACTACTCTACCTATGTATTAGCATCACCTTTCTCCTGCTGTCCTACCTCTCCTCTTACCACACTCCACTACATATCAGTACCCCCCCACAATGGCAAACCGAACCTCTATCCACTCCCCTGAAACTTTGTAACTTCCCTATCACACCACTAGACCTCACCTCCTCTAGATCAGTCTCTTACTCCCACTACAATCTGTCAGTCAGAACTAACCCTCACGCCTCATTAAAACATACTAAATTAATACACAAACCAACTAAACTGTATCTTCACCTACTCCACAAACTCATTCACTGTGGTGACATTCACCCTAATCCAGGGCCCACCACAACACCCTACACAGACTCTAATCAGCCAAGCCCCCTATACTATAGACCTACCAGCTCCCTCCTCTTCATTAACATAAATGCAAGAAGAATACTTTACAAAATCCAGTACCTTCATGCCCTTCTAGCTGTATATAAACCAGAAATAGCAGTGCTAACTGAAACATGGCTTAAACCAGAACACCATAATAATGAGATTACAGTCCCTGGCTATAACATAATATGCAGAGATAGAGTAGAGAAAAAGGGAGGTGGCGTAGCGATATTGTTCCAGAATCTCACCATTGAACAAATTGATTATAACACCCAAGAAATCAAAGATGTTGAACGAATCCTTGCCAAATTAAAACTAAACTCAAACAAACATATCATTATTACAGGTGGCTACATTCCACCAGGCAATAATGGAAAACCTGGTAAATTGTATTTTAAACTCCATGCCACAAGAAACTGTACTATTAGGTGATTTTAATATTGACTGGCTGCACTGCTCTAGCCACACTCCAACTACCCACATTAACCTCCATAGATTTACCCAAATTATATCCACCCTAACCAGAACAGACAAAACCTCAAAACGCGAATCCATCTTAGGCTGGATTCTGTTATCTGACCCCACTCTAGCATGGCACTCTGGCTGTCTACCTGACAGTTTAAGTGATAATCAACCAACCTACCTAATTTGGAACAGACCCCATTACATAAGCCAACCCAACCTCGGAGTAATACGTAACAAAAAGACCTTTAAAACAACTGACCATCAATTCACTAAAAAGATGTAATTGGACACCCCTAAAACTACTATCTCTAGATGGTGTTGTACAGTACTTTAACTCCACTTTCCTGCAAGTCCTAAACTGTCATGGCCCCTCCAGAACTATATGACTAAAAGCTAACTATGTGCCATGGCTAACTAAAGATACTAAGACTACAATGAAAGAGAGGGATCAGGCCTGGAGTCAATATCAAAAGAACAAAACCAGTAATCTGAGGCAAACCTACCAAAAATTTCGAAACAAAGCCAAAAAACAAATCAAACTAGACAAAAGTAACTACTACAAAAACATGCAGGAAAAATATGCCAACAACCCTAAGAAACTTTGGGCTACAATAAATGGCATACTCCACCTAGGTAAACTCACCACCCCAATCCCAGTACTACCAACCAATCATGACAACATTCCCACACAATTTAACAAGTTTTTTACTGAAACCGTCCAAACCCTTACAAATGCTCAATACCACTAGCAGCCCTATACCAGGTGCCAACAAAACCCACCATACTACTCAAAACAATACCGCCAACTTTTCCCTACACCAAGTACCCACTAAAATTATTTCAAAGCTCCTTAAGAAACTCAACCCAACCACACTAGCCGCTGATACCCTACCAGCCGAATTTCTACAGATAGCAGCAGACGCCATATCCTATCCTGTGTCCATCCTCATAAACAGGTCACTTACAGAATTCAAAGTCCCCACCATGTGGAAAACATCACACATTATTCCACTGCACAAAGGGGGCAACTCCTTAGAATTCACCAACTACCGCCCAGTCGCAATACTCTCACCTCTATCCAAGATATTAGAGAGAGTTGTACATTCACAACTACTTCGGTACCGCTTACAAAACAACTTAATCTCCAAAACACAGCATGGCTTTAGACCATCCCACAGCACCACCACAGCATTACTATCATTTACAGATATAGTTAACCACAATAGAAACAAGGGACTATTTGTCTCTTCCATTTTTTTAGACTTATCTAAAGCCTTTGACATGGTAGACCATAACATTCTTTTCCAAACTTTATCTACCCTAAGCCTCAGCCCCTCCACTATATTATGGTTTACTAGCTACATATCTGGTCGACAGCAGGCAGTCCTATGGCATGACCAGCTGTCCCCCCTGCTACCAGTATCCATAGGTGTCCCTCAAGGATCCATCCTTGGCCCACTATTGTTCTCACTATTCACCAACCAAATCAATTCCTCCTCACTCACAGCATCAGTAGTATAATATGTAGATGACACCTCCCTTATAAGTGCCGTCCCCACCTTAAAGAAACAGCAAATCCTCACCCAAAACACTTTTACTCTAGCTGAAACATGGTTCACAAACATCAAACTTATTCTTAACCCCAAAAAAACTAAATAAATTATTTTCGGCCAAGGTCATGCTCCCCCCCTCAACAACACTTTCACCATTCACTCCAAAGACAACAATCAAATTACTCCAACTGCACATACTAAACTATTAGGTGTAGAAATAGACAATAACTTCAAATTTGACATCCATATAGCACAAACCATTAAGAAAGTTAATAAAAACTAGGACTTCTGTATAGGAACAAACACTTTATAACTAAACAAACCAAAGCTACTATTGCAAGAACTCATCTCTTATCCATCCTTCTCTATACCTCTCTCATCTTTATTAATCTCCACCAGAGTGATCTGAACAAAATGGAATCTTGTTATAACAAAATAGCCAAGTTCGCTACTGAAACCTCATACAAATCCCACCACTGTCTTACCCTTAACCAACTCAGTTGGCTCAAGCTACCGCAACTACTTCTATTTAATCAACTCACAATAGCGCATAATCTCTTCTACCTTCCAGAAAAAAAACCTGCACTTCAAAATATAATTAACCCCCACATCCCTACCAGAGCCTTACGATCTGGTTCTCAAAACCTAATAAGCGTTATCAGACACAAAAATGATGCTGGCAAATCTCTCTTTGCATGCACTATTGCCAAAGTCTGGAACTCACTACCTAGCCAAATAACCTCCACTACCTCCACTATTCAATTTAAGAAACTCATGAGAACCCACTTCTCAAACAATTGGCTTTATTCATGCTACTCCCCAGGTTAATTTGCACCAATACCATGTTCAAGGATTCTCCTAAAGGTCCTCTAATTCCTTTCACTGTACAGCTTAATAATCACTGGTTATTTCTGTAACAAAATATTGAGAGTACTCATAATTTAGAAAAAATGTTTTTTCTTGTGTGTTTATATTTTATATTCTATATAAACCCTACTACTAGAATGCTGTATGCTGACTTTTCTAAATAAATTGTTAATCTATACATAACTTATGTTTCTATGGAACCTATATCTCTGTATGATATTCTTGTGTAATTTCTTTCTGACATGCTATTGGAGCTTTTCTCCCTGGGTCTCCGCTGAAAATGGATATGTGTCCATTCGGACTTTCCCAGTTAACAAATGTAAAATAAACAAAAATAAAAAGGAGAGAAGAAGAGGAGCCCACCCTAGAAGAAGTAAGAACAGCACTAAGGAAGATGAAGTCAGGGAAAGCAGCAGGCTCAGATGAGGTCAACACAGATATGATAAAGATGCTGGGTGAGATAGGGGAGAAATGGCTCCTGAGGGTACTAATAGCAGTGTGGAGAGAAAGGCATATCCCATATGACTGGAGAATAAGCATACTCATGCCAGTGTACAAGAACAAAGGGGACATCCACAACTCTGGGCAGTACAGAGGCATCAAACTCCTGTCACAGTGCATGAAAGTTCTGGAGAGGGTGATTGATAAACGGATACGCAGAGTAGTAGAATGTAAGATGGGAGATGGGAGATGAGCAGTTTGGATTCAGATCAGGATGCAGTACAACTGACCTGATGTTTGCATTGAGACAGATACTTGAGAAGAAACTAGAGATGAGGAGAGAGTCCAACTGGGCATTTCTAGACTTGGAGAAAGCATATGACAAGGTCCCAAGAAGGCTGATCTGGGCAGTACTGCAGTGGTTTGAAGTCCAAAAAACATTAGTAGAATTAGTGCAGACTATGTACAAGGACTCAATGACTCATGTACAGACAGTGTTCGGCCTCACAGAGGGGTTCCCAGTGGGTGTGGGTGTAGTACATCAGGGTTCAGCTCTGAGCCCACTGCTGTTCATACTGGTTATGGACTACATTACCAGACAGGTTGCTATCCAACAAAGTGGTGGATGGATTGTGTGAAAGAAGATCTGTGACAGTCAGGCATGAGTGTTGAAGAAGGCAGGAGTGTGGCACTGAATCGAGAGAGTTGGTGACAGTTAACACACTACCCCAACCCCATACAGAAAAATGGGAAAAGGGGGGCTGATGATGATGATGATGATGATGTGTTGATTTATGAGAAGGCCTTTTGTGCTAAGGGCTTATTATTTCCACCAATTCCTCACCATCTCACGGTGTCTGGACACCTCCTCACCCATTTTCACAGATAGATTTTGGTTTAAGTTAGGCAAGTTTGTAATTTTATATACCTATTGATTTATATAATTTGGATTTGTTCTCTCGGTGTCCTGTCATCAGACTGGGGAGCTCATTGGTTTGCTTCTTCCCTCTGCTTTGACACACAATGTCATGATGTGTGACAGAAGGAGGCATAGAAGTCTTAAGAGTGTTAGTTAGATCACAGAAACATTATTTTGAAAATAGGCTATCATAAGAGGAAATCATAGCAGTTACAGTCTGTAGAAGTCCTTCTTGTGGACAACTGGACATTGTGAGTGCTGACATATCTGTTATGCAATCCAACTGGAAAGAGAGAAAGGAAATCTAAGAAAGAAATGAAAGAAGTGGAGGAAGGATGGAAGTAATTCTAAAAAACATGGCAGTATGGAATGAGGAAATTGAAGAAAGTATGTGGAAAGAATGTAAAGGTAAACAATGCCGCTGACAGGCAAGGATGTGAGTTCATCTAGGAGAAAAAATCAGTTACAAATGATTATGACCCAGAAAATTTACCTATTTGTTTGTTTGAATATTTATCTTTTGTCAACCAGGATGTTTGACTAACTTGGGCCCATTTTCAGAAGGACCAAGGAGAAAAGTTTAACGAAAGAATTAATAAATGTAATACAACAGAAACGTGTACAAATACATTGAAATAAAAAGGCAAAAAGATATCATGTACTGAAAAGAAACATGCTGCTGCATACAGACAATAGAAGGCTATATCAGCAGAATGGCAGTGTTTAATAACATAAGCAACAAACAAAGCGAGTCAAAACATCAGACAGAAACACTGCATAGGAAAAAAAAAAGACCCAGGCAAACCAGTTTCTCCACTGTAAAATATGTTAAACTCTTTAGAAGGTAGCTCAAGGAAGCTATATAAATGATCCCTTAATTGACATAAAGTATTTCAGCTACAAGGATTCTGAATGCCCACTCACTTTTTAGTTTTTATTTATTAAGCCTCTGGTTTGCCTGGTTAGTTTGGTGTTTATGCTTATGTAGTTTTTTGCTTGTTGTTTTGGTCCTTATTTGATATTTTTTGCAGTCACCCCTAATGTTATAGATATAAAGCTTTTTATAAGCTGTATGTTTTCAGAAAATGGACAAACTACCAACTTATGTTGTATACTGATGAGTTCATATAAAGTGAGAAACATGTCATGTGTACATCTAATAGTGTTTGGCTTTATTGGCCTGACTGAATCAATAAATACTTGTAAAAAATAAAAAGCCAGTGGGCATTCATAAGCCATATAGCTGGAACACATGTACTCTTATGTTCACTCCAGTGCAACTATTTTGAGTATGTACCTTTAACTCCTAGTGGATGTGGCCTGAGCCTTTAAAAATTAAATTATCACCTTACAATTCTAACAAATACTCATTGACAGAGGTCAAATATCAATACAATTGTGTTTGCCATCATGTATGCTTCAAGATAAAATATTTTTAAACCTTGTATGTAGCATGGTTTTGGAATTATTAATGCAAATATGCATAAGTAATATTTGACGCCTAGAGGAGCAGTAGGAGTTAACTGCAGATGCACCTGGAGGCGTCACTCGGATGTAATGAGGTAATTTGTGTATTCCCCATTGGTCTCCTTGAAAGAATTAAGGTATTATATGGTGGAGACTCTGGCTTGTCTGAACTTGTTTTTGTTTTTTTTGCATTAATGGTATACAGACCAGCTTTTCATTTATTGAAAAAAATACAAAAGATTGTTTAACATACAAGAGAAAAATATATTGTTCATCAAGGCAAAACAAAAATATAACTATCTACAAAAGTCAGACAGCTTATCTGCAAAGCTTGAGAAAAAGGATCATCCTTCTGTAGATGGAAAGTGAGGATGAAGCAAATCACAAGATGAAAAGTAACAGTATGATGATCACTGTTTTCCATATGAAATCACTTCCAGTGTAATTTCTAAGTGGGCATCGGTAGTGATTCCTTTGTTTTCAAAGCATTCTCCCTTCTTCTCAAAAAGAGACTGTTCTCTGAAAAGTATCTCTCACTGTCTTATTTCTACACGTAGCACTAAAGCCACATCTGAGAGTGATATGTTCAAGACTCACATATCTCCACTGTTAAATGTCATTAAAGGTACTTTTCATGCCTTCGTATAAACTCTGTGATGGTCTTCAGACTTTAGCGTAGGAGGTATTCTTAAATTCTGATCTGTTACCCTAGCGTTTAGACCTAGCACAAGCCAGGAACAAATGGTTGGAGTCTGATGTGAGACATTCAGGAATCCAGGCCATAAAGTTGTTTATGGAATTGTCTGACATTCACTAATTAAAATGCTGGCACCATTTATGAAATTCTGAAATATTCACTGACAAAATTGTTGGAACGTCTTCAGTAACAGTGAAAATTATGTGTGTTAAAACCCATTTGCAGGAGAAACTTATTAACTGTATTATCTTATACCCATAGCATACTTTCTCCATGTGAATTTTCTGCCACATGGATTATAAGCAGCCAAGTGCAAAAATTCTGCAGATGCATCAATTTTTGAATTCCATTACAGTAAACATTCTACATACTGATCATGTGGAACATATGATACAACTGAAAGAGAGAACAGATTTTCTCTAAATATTCATAACTCACAGCAAGATGTTCTCCCGTTCACTTCTCGGCTTGGGTTGGGAGTGCCTTCTGTGTGGAGTCTGCATGTCCTCCCCGCGGTCAAGTGGGGGTTAGAAAGACATGTGTTGAATGGGCTTACCTTCGTTGAAGGTTGGCCGTCGGGCTGGCAACTTGACACCATAAAAAAAAAAAACAACTGCCAATCATTAGCGGACCGGAGTTCCGCTGTGGCGACCCCTAACTGGGAAAAGCCAAAAGACAAACAACAACATTCATAACAAATAAAATACATTTTTATTGAAAAACTAGTTCTTTATAATCTCTGGACTGCTATCCCCCCACCACTCAGCTTGTACTACTTTGAGTTCATTGGAAAGTCTATTACAAACTGAGAAATGTTCTCTCAGTGATTATACATCTATCTTATCTGAGTATCATGTTTCATTCTGCCCCTAAGTATGCATGACTGCTTTGCCAATATTTTACTTTGACTTAGTGTTTTCTCAGTTTTAAAACTTCACTAATTGCATGACATTTTCTGCTGTAAAGCATGCAAGGAAACATTTAAAAAGTATCAGCCAGATTCAATAAAGCCTATGACGTCCACATGTAATGCACTGTTTTGGATTCAGTAAGCATCTGTACACAGTGTGCAGACCCTCGCACAGCTGTGCAAACAAGGTAAACATTGTGGCATGCAAATTACCACATAAGCAGCTGAATTGTATGTTAATCTTCCAACCCAACAAGCTATAAAACAACCACATAGACTCAGTGTTGGTTTTCACTGCGAATTCCAAAACCTACTGGAATACAGCCATGGAAAGGAGTCTACACAGAAACAATGTTAGGAGCTACTGTTCCTTCAACTTAGTGCATTCTCAGTTTCAAAGCATCAATTATTCATGACATTTTCTGCTGCTGCCGCTAATGGACCCAAGGTCAAGAAGGAAAAGAGTTTTCAGACACCAGGTAACTTACCACAATCTACATGATGTGGAAATTGTAGAGTGCTGAAGGGTGGATAGAGACACACTACAGGAACTCTGTAACCTCTGCTGTCCTCAACTCAGAGCAAGGGCAAACCAAGGGGAACCAAACCCAGTGAAGACAAAGGTATGTGTAGCACTTAAAATCTTACCTGCAAGTAACTTTCAGAGACCAACAGGGGACATGTGAGGGGGGGGGGGGTGTCACAGGCATCAGCATGCAGGATCCTCCATCAATTCCTGAATGCTATGCTCCAACATGCAATTGACCACATATATTTTCCCTGTACTCCTGGGAATAGGGTCAGAAATATGCAGGATTTCTACCCTGTAGCACACTACACTGAAGTATGGGTGCCATAGATTGCACACATGTAGAAATTAAGGCACTACCCGGGGAACAGAAAGGTTCTACATTAATAGAAAGGGTTTCCACTCTATTAACTGCCAAGTCATGCATAATGCCAAGGGAATCATCTTGAATGTGTGTGCTGGCAACCCAAGCAGTTACCATGACTCACATATGTGACACATTTCCCAACTCTATCAGATGTTCACTATGGGAAAGGTATATCCCACAAGGTCATTTACTGGGGGATGCAGGTTATGCATCAGAACTGTGGCTGATGACACCCATCAGAAATGCACACACACCTGCTGAAGAATGCCATTATGAGGCACACGCTCCAACCAGAAATATCATAGAGCATGTGTTTGGGCTGCTGAAGTCACGGTTCTGGTGCATAGATACATCTGGGGGAGCCCTGCAGTACAATCCATGGGCATCTATTGAAATATTCACAGTATATTCCATGCTACACAACATCATCCTGAGAAAACAGCTTCAGTAGGATCAACAAGGGGAAGGACCACACATCCCAAAGCCAATGGCAAGGTCACCACAGCCACACGCAAGGAGTCAGAGGGGGAAGCAGCAGCTGCTGTGAGTGTAGCCAGATGTAAGCGTGCTCAGTATGCCCTCATATTGTCTAAGAGACAATGCATCACACACTCACTCACTCACCACCTAAGGGCCTAGAACCTTCCTCCTATGCACATACGTATAGTAACATTAATGCCAGGAAACTCTCACAACCTTTACCTCCCACTGTATTGGCTGTGCACTGCTTGCATCAGACAGAGTCAACCCTGAACTAAAGCTGTTGCAACTGCTGGATTTACAAGGTCAGTGTTGAACCTGGAGTGTATTGTGTAATAATATGAATGACTGGTATATCCTTGCATGTTGTTACTTGGAAGTGTAAGCAAGTAAAAGGTGGGATATTTGTACAGAAATGACCACCACATGTACAGCAGAGACTTATTTGCCATATATGTGTCTGTTATTTTGTAGTAGGCCTCCAGCATCAAAGATTCACACAGTCATACCTCTCAAAAGTAGATATGGTCACTGCATGCCCTCAGTTTAGCACCATACATTTGTACTGGAAAATCATTAAAGAGAGAAGTTAGAAAGTAATGATACACATTGCAGTTTCAGACTTCACAACCTTCACAAGATCATTAACAATAAAGATGGAAAAATGTTGATGCTATCAACTGTCTCTAACTCTCTAAGAACAATATAAGTCAAAGGTGCAATTACCAGTTCAACATCACAAATGCAGATATACTAAGCACTAAGTCAGCTATGCACCCTGAGCATCAGACACAAAGCTTATGTATCCTTGAACCAAAAGATACAAAACAGGGATATGGCACAGTTATCATCACTTGCACAGGATGTTGTGGGGGGCAGAAAGCCTAAGCTGGCACAAAAGGTCAGTGAGTATGCGTGAGTAAGAAAGAGAAGCAGGCAGGCATTTGGATAAAGCAACAAATGGCCAGAGAGACAAAATAAGTTTTAATCTGCATGGCTGAAGCATGTAACTGTTGTGTGTGTGTCTGTATGGGTCGTCCTAGTGTGTGAGTGTCTGCATGAACACAGCCAAACTCTGTGCTAGCTCTACATTTTGGCATGTCGGACAGATGTGAGCCAGGCATGGTAGAAATGGCAGTTCATTGTTGTCATCTCCAACCATGAGAACTGGTTCTGCCAGGAGTTGCACTAGCATGTGCATACCCATGGTAAGATGCACTGCTGCTACCTGAAAGTGACTGATGTCTGCTGGTTGAGCTCCCCTCATGAGGACACCCAGAACCATGACCCCATGACCTGACATTTCTGGGTATGGGCAGCTCAACCACTGATGGCGCAGTGGAAGTACTGCCATTATATGAGTGTGATTGGGCAGAGCCATGTTGGCTAACAGTAGATGATGTGGCTGACCTATACCCATGATCCCACCAGACCTTCCATCACAGACACCTCTCATTCCAATGTGTCATTAATCCGATCCATTAAATCGGCAACATGGTAGAGGCAGTCAAGAATGTCAGCCTGTTTCACATCTACAACCCTAAGCATTTCTCTGGAGTACCTATGGGAACATGCCTGTGCCTCTATGATGGCCCTAAACATATGTTAACTGGTATGGGAAGAGACACGTGGATCAGGTGGAGGATGAACAGTAAGTCTCCTCAGAGCAGCCCTAACAGCCCTCCTGCATGGCACCTCACCCACACTTTGGCTATGGCCACAGTCAACAGGCATTGAAACCACAGTAACCACACTTCTCTGGTCGATTGAATCGCCCTCCACGTATCCAGTATCTGAGGGCTCACTGGAATGGGTAGGCATAGGCCTACTGGCTGTGTCTGATGGAATTTCAGGAGATGGTTGCATGCACAGGATTTTTTGCGAGGGAGTGCAAACCTAGACCCCCCAACTCAGCCCCACCCTCCTTGCAGACATTCTAGTGTCCCATTACTTGGCTATTTCTCCCCAGTTGCCATAAACACTGTTCAAAACTCTCAATGTGCATACAGTTTTTTGTTTTACTTCTACAATGATTACAGATATTTGGATTTAATTTAAAACTTTTATTTCAAATTTTGTAGCACAAACACTGATAGACGTTTGCTAAACAAAGCAATGCAGTCTCACAGTGAACATAGACTTGGCAATAAAACCCCTCTGCCTTTGAAACTCACACTCACATTCACTGAAACAGCATTAAAACCACATTAAAAGAAAATCAATCTGGCCAGTGGTGGATTAAGTTTACCTTTGAACTGTTTTCAAGGCATAGGTCCCTTGCACACATTTTTGGGACCATTCAAACGTTCTTTAATTCACCTTCCTGATTGTATTAAATTATAATATATAATAATTAATTTATATCCCTTGTATAATACAACACTTGTTAGAGCATGTTTTAAATGTATAGTTTTGAACATTTTTTCAGTAAACAATGAAATAAAACATATGAACCAATAACAACAAAACTGACTAGCTCAGAACATTTCAACCATAAAAGGCCACTCTGTCATTTCAATCAACCAATATCAGTCAATATGCATAATCTCTGCAGAAGTAAAAGTCATCTGAATAACTCCACATTAAAGAGATCCATAACTAATGAAAAGGTTCCTACTAGTAAACACCTTTATATTTCAGTGTTTCATCAAC
Source organism: Protopterus annectens (assembly GCF_019279795.1). Lineage (NCBI taxonomy): Eukaryota > Metazoa > Chordata > Ceratodontiformes > Protopteridae > Protopterus > Protopterus annectens. Next base: position 457,816,529 of record NC_056736.1, read on the forward strand.
AAATTCAGTGCCTGCTGCCTTTGAAAAATAAATTGCCTATGTTACATTAAAAAATGGTAAGCTGCTAGTATTGTAATAGGAAATGGATGGCAAACCCAAAACAGACCCATAGTTACTAGGCATCTCATCCAAAGGATGCATACTCAGAACTGCAGCACCCCACCCTCTTAAAATACAATACAATATCAACAATCCTTCTACATGCTGTGGGAGTAGAATCCACAGCCTTCAACATCAAGATGCAAGAAAGCATCAGTTTCCATTCCTCTAGTTTAGCTGGTAGACATGACTGGCATTAGAGAGGAAGGTGCCAAATTTAGGGCACAGAGGTCGGGTGTCCAGGAATCCAGGATATTTATTAGACTCCTGGTAAAGTGCCACAGCCAAAAGCTTCTGCAGGAGGACTATTCTGAGTCTCAGTACAGGTTTGAGGCATGGAATAGATTGGACCAGGCTGTATCCAGTGCCACTGGTATCCCACAAACTGGTGAGCAGTGTAGGCATCATTTTAATGACCTACACAGGCAAAAAAGGGATGCTGTCAACTGTTGGTTGCATGAGTTTGAGACTGCGGACATCCCACAGCTGTGTAAGTATGACAATAAGAGGGTACTTGCAAGACCTAGAAAGCTAAATATAGGCAAGACTAGTACGCACAATGCTCTTCTATTCTTTCTCCAGCTCCCACTAAATATGAGTTCAATCATCAGGTTCATGTTGCTTGATTGGAGAAACTCAGGGAAGCAAGTGGTATGTATGCAGCAGAAGAGAAGTGTTATTATAGCTTTAAAACTTAAATATAGCTATTTTAGTCTTTTATAGAGTTGTATTAAATTGACCATGCATACCCCAACTGTAAAAGCAAGTAGGCATGTCTGTAACACAAACCAATTGTAGGAGTCCAATATTAGACTGTAGTCCGAGGTTGTGGGTTCAAATACCACAATTCACAACTATACAATACAGTTATTCCTTCAATAATATTCACATGAAATTAAAACCTCTATACAAGTGGCACTAATGCCCTGCTGTAAAATGTAATCTGTATAATTGGAACACTCATACAGTGTGGCGACCCCTAACTGGAAAAAGCCGAAAGACAACAACAACAACAACATACAGTATGTGCAATATACACACATTTCAATGATTACTTTCATCAATCACCAGTATACTGTGTATCTGTTAGGATGCATGCTTAAATGTAATACTTCAGATAAAAGAGTTGTATAATTGTGTTAATGCAGTGTATGTCACATACGATGGCACTAATTGTTTCTCTTTTTTCTCTCATCCCAACCCTTATCTCTCTTTTTTATTTTCTATTATGTGTTGTCAAAATGTCTCCATGTCATCCATATTTATCACATCATTGAATGTTACACAGCTCGGTGAGGTAGGCCAGCCCCAGTGGATCAGCCTGCCCCTGCTCCACTGGCTCCAGCACTGATTGCCCAGCACATCTGGGAGCACACCAGGCAACACTGCCTCTACTGACCTACATTACCTGTGCCCACAGGTAGCACTGCCCAGGAAGCTGGTGTAGTGGTATCCTCAGGGAGCAGTGTCAGAGGTGGTGATTTCATGACCTGCTGGGAGATGCCCAGGTTGGTGCATAGGTCATGCACCATACCATTGGTGTATGCCTACACTGGATGGAGAGGCTGCTCTCCCTCATGGTCTGTAGGAAGAGATGACATCAAACATTCCATCTGCCAGCAGAGTAAGGAGACAGTGATGTGGTTGAGGACTCAATTCTCACAGTCTCCAAGCTTGATGGGCATGAGCCTGAGTTGTCCACTCCCTCACCCCAATCATGGTGTTCCCCATCCTTTTGTGCCCCTTACCACCCTTGTCTCTTGTCTTGTTTGTTTAAATTTGCTTCCTCACCAACCCAACTTACCTGACCCAGACATAACTACATCTCTTACCCAGCAGTCCTTTCTTACTGAATTAATAAAAAATGGGCACCTGTCCCACAAAAAAATTGTCCCATGCATAGCCCTCTATTTCACACACATCTTCTTGACACATTTGATTCAGTCCAATTGGCTATACAACATGATTATGTTGTTGTCATCCCTCTCTCTGGAGGTGACAGTCCAAAATTCAGCTAATATTCTTCACATATGATCATTTTTTCCTGTTGAAGAATTGGATAGTTATGGTTCTTTCCTACCTCCCTCCTGCACATTCCTATATTGCTTTCCCTTTGTTCTTCCACCTGCTTGCTCTCCATTTCACCACTTTCCTCTCTACCTCATTTTAAAACCTATAAACTAGTCAAAAATATAATCACACATAACACACATAAGTAGCAGAAAAAGCAATGGATTCCTTCATGTTTTGGCCTCTATGTTTGGACAGAGTTTTGCATCGCACAGCAATGCCAAGCAATGTTGAGCAGCAGTACAATGCTTCAGTTATCTCCCTGCAATCTCACTTTACCCTGCTGTGCTATGCCAATATACAGAAACACATATACTGTAAAGAATTAATGTCATTGCATTAGCACTGTTTATTTAAAAGTATTTAAAATTATTGCATACTCCTGGATTTAAACCCAGTATCATCTGGGCTCAAAAAGAAATGTGCCAGTGCATTTACAACTGCTGCCACAGAGTCAGTTAAGCAGAAGATGTGTTTCATAGACTCAGTACTAACTCTCAGACTTTAGCAGTGCAGCTTGCATTTGTGCACTGCTTAACTATGTACAAACATAGAAAGCATTGGAAATGTGTATCGCACATTCTCAAACTTGATGCATGCCGAGCTATGGTAAAGCAAATGTTATTATGTGTTACTGCTGTTTACTGTACATTTCTTGTCTATGACACAAAATTAATTGAGACATAACAAACTAAAGGCCCTGTCTATTAATATGTCACATATGTACAATACAGCCATGTGTTTCCTCCCCCCAAACACTGTAACTCTGGTGTCTCAGTACTTTTTTCACACATATATCACGTACACTAAAGAAATTAATATCAGATATTGTATTATGTGAAATGCACACCAATATGTTAACATACAGGGCTAGAACTATTGAACCATAAGTCTAATCAGCATGGACCTTTTCCACATGGACATAGGTGACCTTCAACACACTTGACCTGACCCATTTTGGTTTTGTCAAGGGTAGATCTTGCTTAATAAACCTAGTGAACTTCTTTGATACTGACCCCCAAAACCTGGATGAGGAATAACAGGACATACCACCTATATTGAGTTATCCAAGGCTTTTGACACTGTCTCCAATTCAGGTAACATAGAGAAACTCTGCTATCTGGGGATTAACCCCTACATTATTAGATGGATAGCCAACTGGCTCACCAACAGAACAAACACTGTCAAAGTTGTGGACTACACCTCCACTACTAGACAACTTACCAATGGAATACCACAAGGATCTGTGCTGGGCCGTCAACTGTTTGGAAACTATTTCTCTGAAGTCCATGCAAAGGTAGATGATCTGTGGCTTACCAAGTTTGCAGATGACTTGTCAATTTGATGCAGTCATATACAGTCCCCCAACTATGTTAACATATTACAGAAGAGGCTGACACAGACAAATGATTAGTGCCAAACTCACAGACTAAGCCTTAAAGCAAAAAATGCCTCATTGTTCCCTTTGGGAATGAAGTACCCCTGCTAATTATGATATACCTAGCCCCCCTCTAAGCTCAAACACAGTGTTGTGAGACTTGAGAACACATGTTGATAGCAATCTACACTTCAATCACTATGTGTCCATAGTGGTGAGATACACATTTTACATCGCACACCTCATAGATAAGGCCATCACATCCAAGATCAGGGAGTTTCATAGCTCTGCTGTACTCTACCCTTATCATCCCACTAATTGTGTGCAATGCTTCCTTCTGTCTGTACCTCACCAGACACCTGCAGCAACTGGAGAACATACAGAGGTTTGCGATTGGGAGAATCTAGGGCTTCCAAAACATAACATACATGGAAAGACTGAAAGAACTGTCACTGTACTCAGTATCATGCAGGCTGCTGAGAGGTGACCTATGCCTGGCCTACAGAGCAGTTTTAAACCTTTCCCTATCGGAAATTATGGAAATCTGCAAATCAAATGGGACAAGAATAACTTGTTACAGGCATCTCAACTTAGTCTGTGACATAAACAGAACATGTTGGGGAGACAGATATATCTCCCAGCGATTGCTGCTCCTCTGTAATAGGCTCCTACTGCATGTGAAGCAGTGCTCCTCAATGACTCTATTCAAGCGCAACCTTCACAACTGGATGCGTGATTGCAAATTCAACCCTGAGGTGGCACTTAAGCTCCACATGGACAGGGCCAGTCGGTGTTGATAACAAAATCGTTCTGCTAACAATGACCATCTAACTATGCTCAATAACAATACTTGTATTTTACATGGCTAGGCTTGTAAATGCCCAAGGGCCTGTAGATCATTGAGCATATTTTACCTAGTCAGCCACTGTAGCTAGATAGCACGTGCATATAAGTTACTGAGCACGTGCAAGATGAGTGCCAGTCAGAGTGAATGCAGGAGTGAATGGAGATGCATATGCGAGTGTGTTTGAAGTAATAGAGTCAGTTAGATTAAATACTTGTTCCAGTTACAGTTCCTGATGTGTTTATGTATAATAAATATCTTGAGCCCATTACAATGCTTTATAGTCTCTTTTGAACACACAAGACAAGCGACATGGTGTCTGAATGGGATCCGAAGTTAAAGCAGCTTACAAACCATGAGACACAGAATTAGAAGTGGAGAAATATACAGGAGTGAACTCACAAAAAAGTCAGCAGTTATTCAAAGGTCCAGAAAAAACGTAAACTCCTAATACTGCTAAAACCACACTGAAGGAGCAAAAACCGCTGTAAAATCCAGTATAAATCCAATGCTCTTTATTGTAGGTAAGCGCTTTCGCAACCAGTCCTGGTTACTTTCTCAGACCAAAGATTACAAAAAACATCATCCCAAACTTTAAAAGTCTTGAATCCTGCATCACATGACTATGACCAATTAATTTAGTTAAATGAATTTAAAAAACAAATACATTCAAAATGCAAATACACTCAAAAAGCACACAATTTCATTCAAGGCAATATATAAAAAAACATCATATAAAGTGATGTAAAAGAAACATACAAAGAACATACATAAAAATGCTATATATATATATATATATATATATATATATATATATATATAAAAATATATCAAAATAAAAATAAATAACCTGCTATACTATCTAACATACTAATACTACCCTATCTGTAAATCACTAATAAAACAGCTTTCTTCCTAATATTCAAAAATACTGTATCTATAAATAAATAAAAAATCTGACGTATACTATGTTTATATTATATTATATGTTGTCTAAACATAGTCTAACTATAAAAATGCTGGTATAACCCTATCTATAAATCACAAAATTAAATAGCTTTATTCCTGATCTTCCTACCTTTCAACACAGGTTTCAGAGTTACATAATCATTCAGCCCAGGTAGCTTATGGGCTGCTAAAATAAAAATCCATCTCAACTCCCTTTGTTCAGTTCTGTTATTTAAATCTCCCATCCTAATGATTTCAGTGACAGTGTCAATAATAGAAAAGTAAAAATAGTGATTCTCCCTTTATTATAACATGTGTTTAGCCAGTGCACTATGTTCCTCTTGTCTCCTAAAACAGTAAAGGTGGTCACAGATTCTCTCCCTTAACCATCTGTTGGTTTTACCAACATAAAACGCACTGCAGCAGGCACAGTGGGCTAAATATATCACATTCCTATGCTCACAGTCACCTGAGGCCTTAAACTTGAAGGATTTCCCACTCGATGGATGGACAAACATGGTGTTAGTTTCTATATACTGACAAAACGAGCATGTATTACATCTCCTAGTCCCATAGTTCATAATGGATCTATGTTCTAATCCATCTGTATAGCAGAGCATCTGCTTCAATACTTTTAAATTTTTATAAATAAAGCAAGGTTTCTCTCCTACTATTGCCCTTACCCTATCATCAGTCCCCAAAATATGCCAATTATGATGTATTATATCCTTAATCAAATGAGTATCAACTGAGTGTGTAATACTAAACTTCACTAATTGTTCTCTACTCTTCATTCTCTTAGGGGTCATTTCCACTCTATCCATGTTGGGACTAGAAAAATACGTTTTCCCTGTGGTGTTCCTCTTAGTTCTGGCTTCAGTGCATGCCTCATTTACCTCTCTTTCATGGTAACCCCTGGCTAGGAACTCATCCCTCAGGGTCATCAAACTATTTTCAAAGTCCTGATCTCTTGCATGTAATTATGACATGCATATAGCTTTATTATTGATGACGTTCCTAAAAATATGGGGAGGGTGCATACTAGTGTGGTGAACATAACTATTATGGTAGCAATCCTTCTGATACAATTTAGTGTACATATTGCCAGTGGTTCCAGCCAACTGTATTTTTATATCTAAAAACTCAATGTGGGTACGAGATCTATTCATGGTAAAACCTAAAAAATCAGTACTTTTATTTATATGTTCCACGAATTCACATAATCTTTCCTCACTACCCTCCCAAAAAAGGAACAGGTAATCTACAAAATGACGAAAAAATAAAATGTCACCTTTGAAAGTATTGTCATTCATCATAAAAGTTTGCTCCCATTGTGCCATCACCAAATTGGCGTAGCTATTGGCTGTAGGAGTCCCCATAGCTACACTTTACGTTTGTAGGAAATATTTCCCATCAAATGTAAAAACATTAAATTCTAAGACAAGCTCTAACAAAACTAATCAAATCAAGTTTCTCTACACTAAGTGAACCTTCCTGTAGTAAAAAATCTCTTAGATAGCATATTCCTTTCCCATTAGGTATGCTGGTAAAAAGGGATATGATATCCAAAGTAACTAAAAACTCTTCCTCTGTAAGCCTATAATTGTTTAAAAAGGCATAAAATCTCTCAAAAAAATGTTCTGAATCCCGTAGTGTCAAATTATATTGTGTTATTAATGGTCTCAGTTGTTTTTCCAGATATACTGATACTGGCTCAGTAATCCATCCTGCCCCCGAAACAATCAGTCTAAAATGAGGGTTCAGGATGCATTTGTGAATTTTTGGAAGTCCAACAAAACTAGGGACAATAGGACATTCAATAATAAAATATTTAAGCAAATCTTCTGCTATATAATTTTCCAAAAAAACAATTTCTAATTTGATGGTTAAAACTGTCTACCAGCATATTAACCTCTGTTACATCAATCATCCTATACACATTCACATTTAACAATAAATTATTTATAGCTTCTAAATAAAACAGTCTATCCATTACTACTACAGAATGTCCCTTATCAGTAGGCTTTATAATTATTTTTCTATAATTCTTGAGTCAATTTAGAGCTTGTTTTTCACTAAACGTCATGTTGTAAAATTTCCTTTCCCTTCAATTAGAGCAAAACATTTCATATAACTCATTTTTACAAGCTTTCACAAAAATCTTTAAACTAGAAGGAAGAACAGGCATAAAAATACTAGGCTTCTTGAATAAGTTCTCTTCAATATTATTTGTATTACATACACCATATATCACTTTTAATGCTGTGTTGCGAGCAAAAAGTCTCAGTTCAGTCAATGTATCAGGTAAATCCGCCTGTGCTGCAGAAATAAAGCCCAAGCCCTTGTTCAGTACATCGGCTTCATCTTTGCCCAGTATTCTGCTCGAAATATTATAAATTAAGTGTTCTTCCACATTTTCTTCAGTGTCTGCACTTGTCCTTCCTCTAGCGACGGTTTTCTTTTGAATCTCCTTCCTTCCAGCTCCATTTCTAAACTCCTCTTCGAACATATGTTAAAGGGGAGGGGCAGGACCGGAAAAAAATGTGCCAATTGGTGGAGGATTCAGGTTCCACTATAGCCATCTCCTTATTGGTTGTAGTGACCTTCGGTCTTACTATCTATTCAATTGTCGAACCTGACAATGTATTCACATTAGGAGACTCTATCCCTTGCTGTAGTGATTTTAAAGGGATAGTATCATTGACAGATCACGAAACGGCTTCATTAGAGCCAGATGTAGTAGGTCAAAGTTGTTGATCTCTATTCCTAACAGTATTAACACCTCTTTCCATCTGGGGAGCATTCGCTCTCTGTTCTTTCAGCCATGCAAAGACATTACCCTTTTGGAAATCGGCTACATCTCTAATGAGTTTCTTCTGTTTTGTTTGTAGCAGCTTGCACTCATAAGAGTTAATCTGTTCAATTAATTCAGAGATACGAACATCTATCAGGCTATCTTGTGAATTTTTATACAATGTTTCTTGTGCACTACATATTTTTTCACCTAATTAATTTTCTAAAGGTGAAAAAAAGTCAATAATTAGTTGCATATATTGAATGCTAGTGTCTATATTCAACTGTTGCCATTTAACTAATATCTCAGGATACAGAGTCCCATAAGATGGCATATTTAAAACACGTAAGCCCCCTAGGGACTACTTTAAGTTTTATACTGGCTTCCATATGCATCCATTGGTATTGCAGTCTCTTCAGCCTGTATATGTCATTCTCTAATGTCCGTAGTTGGTGTTGAATAGCCATATACTCCTGAACCTCATCTCTTTCATAGTCTACAGGAGAAGTAATCCAAGTGAAGCACAACGACCAAAAATACAATCAAAAGAATCCAGCCACAGACAAGCAATAATATGTCCTTTCTTGTTAATAAATGTTTTAACAGTTCACAAAGCACATCAGGCAAATTTCCACAAACGTCTTTATTAAATCTCCAAACACTGTTACAACATTTATTAACAAGAAAGGACATATTATTGCTTGTCTGTGGCTGGATTTTTTTGATTGTACAGGAGAAGTAAAGTCACCTTTCAGTAAGGGATTAGAGTCCATAGACAGCAGTTGTGTAAAACATTGCAGGCATACATTCCCATCATGTCATTTAGTAGAAAAAAACATGTTGTCAGCTCCTTCTGCCATGGTTAACAAGGCTGGAACACCACCATACCTCTCAACCTGGAAACATCAAAAATCTGGACAAGGCCCATGAAAAATAGGTACAAATCTGTACGCTGATTAACATCTAATTTGCATGCATAATTACTTAACCCCACCCACTCCAATGGAATTGTGGGATACCAACTTTCAAAACGCAAACTGAAGGACAGACAACCAAAATATGACACCAGAGTCCCCCTGCAGCCATTTCCAATGTCCCATAACCTGGTTAGTTCGCCCCATTTACCATAAACAATAATGTGTGCATACTGCTTCTTTTCTACAATGATTACTTGGATTTTATTTTTACATTTTGCAGCAATCAATGCACAAACACTAACAGACATCTGATAAAGCAATACTGTCTCACAATGAAAACAGACTTGGCATTAAAACTTCTCTGCCCTTGAAACTCACACCTTCATGAGGATATTGTTATAGTTCACTTCAATCCCTTTGACATTGACACAAACTCACGAAGTACACGATGGATCAAGAAAGGGAGTGTTCAGACATAGTTGTTACAGACTGGTATCAATACCTGCTAATTAAAGCCCTCTCTTGCAAACCAGCTTTAATTAATTTGAAATGCAGATTCGTTGTATGTCTCATCTCTGGCACATATATTAACTGTTTACAAAAAGAAAAATGCAATAAAATTTCATGAAATGTACCCAAAAATACAGTAGCTGCAGTACTTTCTGTTGCAGAATTTCAGGAAAGAAGCATTTCATTGATCCAAAAAAAAAAAAAAAATCACACTGCACATACATTAGAGGTGGTTTTAGGTCAGAAGCATAGCTTTTATTATTTGGAATAATTTGATTTAAAACTGCAGTTAAATCATCTCTCACCTTCCAAGACTTTTAGCCATGAAAATCTTGTACTTTAGCAGTAGTTATCTACATACTCAGGTAAGATGGTATGAGAATGCATAAAGCTTGTGGTGGTTTCTTGTTCCATCTTGCACAGCTTATCTTTAAGCACACTTGTTGTCATACACAATTCCAATTTATTCAATAGGCAGTTTCACTATGTATCATGTACTATCATTTACAATACATTTTAAGTCACAGAATTGTTCTGTCAAACTTAACAATTAACTTTAATTTGTTGTGCTTTACTTCCTGGTACTTTCAGCTACTCTGCATATTTAATGTGAAACGTTTAAATGAGTTACTGCCTAAATGAGATAAACCATATCATTTAAAATGCCTGAAATAGGTCTTGGATCAGTGATCTCTGGGTAAAATCAAATTACAAACACACACACACAAATACAGAGAAAGCTTTCTGCTTAGGTGCTGTTAGAATCATAGTAGCTAAAGGAAATGTTATTCTTACTCCAATCCAAGATACTACCAACACTGGACCAACAAGACCTTTGGGCACTTAAGTGTTGAGTTTTCCCTTAACATCTGTTTGACCAGTAGCAGTGAAGTCAGTGCCATATGCAGGTCTTGTGTTCAAGTCCCAAATGAGGGCTAACACTTTACTTTCTTTTCTGTGATTCAAACAGTGCCTAAGCAGAGCACTTTCTCTGTATTTGTGTGTGTGTGTGTATTTAATTTTAATCACAATGTTGTGGGTTTCCTAGCTGAAAGGAAAAAGCTAGACCATAAGCAAAAGACAATTGTACAATGTATGAAAAAAAATCATAGCAATAAAGTATCAAGATTAAGAGAACAAAAAAAGCTTATATTTTCTCATGAATTATGTACAAACTAATATATAATAATATAAAACTGAACTTCAAAATACAAGCAAATGCTACATACCAGCAAAGCATCATAACAACTGGAAATCATTGAGAGTGCCAAGAAACATGCAGCCTTTTATGAGTATCATAATATGAAGCCCAGGGATACAGACATTTTTTTTTTTTGCAAATTTAGCTTACTTGGTAAGTCACCTTTGACTTCTTATGCCAAAAATATACAATCCCTCATGCCTCCTACCTATCATCTCTGACCTGCAGTGAATTGTGCTACATGAATCTGCAAAGCTGTTCTTTGCTAGCCTAGCTTACTGTCTCCCACTGAATAGCTAAATGAATTACTAAGCCCCTGTAACCCTTTTATTAGTTTCTGTTCTTGGACTCATCAGGGAGGAGAAGTAGCATTTAATCGGAAATTCAGTTAAGAATAGAGAAACACAAAAGGGTGACACCACAGCTGCCAAAACAAACAATGTCAGCAAAATTATTACTTTCTGCAGGGGCTTCACCTCCCACTCGGGTATTGTAGAAAAACTTACCAGCTTAAATGTAAACCCATATGTCACAAGATGGGTTGCAAACTGGCTTAAGGACAGAACCCACAGGGTTAGAGTTGCTGGCGCTGTGTCAGACTCCAAGCCGGTCACAAGTGGTGTCCCACAGGGCTCGGTCCTTGGCCCCCTATTGTTTGGCATCTACTTCTCAGAAGTACAGGCCAACATGGGAGGACTTTGGCTGACAAAGTTTGCAGATGACTGCAAACTGGGCGCCATAGTGGAAAGTGCATCGGACACGGATATCCTTCAGAAGGGACTCACGGAAACAGATAGCTGGTGCCAGAGCCATGGCCTGAAGTTAAACGCCAAAAAATGTATAGTCATACCCTTCGGGAAAAACAAGGTAACCCCAAGCTACCATATAGGTGGCAATCCACTAAGCACAGAAGAGGTTATCAGGGACCTGGGGACCCAGGTTGACAGTAGCCTTTCTTTTGACACTCACATTGCTAAAGTGGTTAGAAAGACCTTCTACATTGCCCACCTGATCATGAAGGGATTCACATCCAGATCTAGTGAGGTCATTGTTCCCCTGTGCTCTTCACTTATCAGACCAATGATAGAGTACAATGCCCCATTCGGGATGTATCTCACCCGACATCTGCAGCAATTGGAGAGACCCCAAAAGTTCCTCACCAAAAGGATAAAGGGACTCCAAAATCTGTCATATGCTGCCAGATTGAAGAAACTCCAGCTCTATTCAGTCGCATACCGTCTGCTCAGAGGTGACATGTGCCTGACATACAAGGCCATGTCCAACCCGAATTAATGGACATGCTCCACCTCAAAAATCCAAATCCACCAAAACCACTAGAGCAAGCGACTTAAACCTTAGCACGGATATAAATAGGACGTGCTGGAGGGATAGATTTATCACTCAGAGACTCCCTATGCTGTGGAATAAAATCCCGGTCCATGTGAGGCAGAGCACCTCGCTGACTCTGTTCAAGAGAAATCTAGACCTGTGGATGGGAGATCGTAGGTTTACCCCGGGAATCATCTCTGGGTCACTGCTGGACAGAGGCACAACAAACTAATGGGCACAGTATTTTTTCATATAAGGGGTGGCGTAAGCCACAATAATTTGGGCTAGGCTTATAAATGCCTTAGGGCAGATAGCCTAGTATAAACCTATGAACCTATGAACCTATAATCATCAGATTATATGTCAAGAGAAAACAGAAGTAAATAATGGCTGACATTCCATTTCTGACATTCCATAATAAGGTACAGAGTTTGAGCCTAAATACCTCTAGCCAACACACGCACACAGTCACACACTTACCCTGAGGAGTGCTCTTCCTCTGCTCCTCATGCCACCATTCATTAATCCAGGCTACGCTCTCCACTCTCCATGCTGCTGCTACTGCCATTAATCCCAGCTCCGCTTGCAGCCCTCTCTTCTTCATGCCGCCATTCATTGATCCCGGCTCCGCTCGCCGCCATTCATTGATCCCGGCTCCGCTCACCGCCATTCAGTAATCCCGGCTCCGCTCACTGCCATTAATTGAATTTCCGACCCTTTTTTTGCCATATTACTGCCATCCATTTACCTGTATGATGTATCAGTTTCTTCGCGGTTAAAAGTTAACCGCCAGCCAGCCAGAAACGATGACGCGAGCTCCTTGAGCTCAATTCCAACTGGCTGGTAGCCTGACGGAGCTGACGTCATTGCGCACGCGATGACGTCAGCTCCGACAGCGCGAAACTTTTAAAAAAGAAAAGTAAAATCGGGAAAGAAGGGGTGCCACTCGGGAATCGTGGCACCCCTTCATTTGGACCCTAAAACTCGGTAAAAAACGAGGAATTCGGGACGGTTGGGAGGTCTGAACACCACACAAAATACACAGTAAAAAAGAAGGAGAAGCCCAGTTATGAAGTATAGGAGTAAACACACCAAGGCAAATGTCCAGAAAAAACGTAAACTTCTAATACTGCTAACACCACACTGAAGGAGTAAAAAACACTGTAAAATCCAGTATAAATCCAATGCTCTTGATTGTAGGTAAGCGCTTTCGCAACCAACCCTGGTTGCTTCCTCAGAACAAAAATTACAAAAAAAACATCATCCCAAACTTTAAAAACCTTGAATCCTGTGTCACATGACTATGACCAATTAATTTGTTTACCTTCAATAAAGAGCATTGGATTTATACTGGATTTTACAGTGGTTTTTACTCCTTCAACAGTATTAGGAGTTTACGTTTTCTGGACATTTGCCTTGGTGTGTTTACTCCTATATTTCATAACTGGGCTTCTCCTTCTTTTTTACTTATTTACTAGTTATTCAAAGATACTTAATCTCATTTAAATGATTTTTCAGTCGATGAATAAGTAGCAAAGCATTCAAAATGTTCAAAATAATTACCGAGATAAACAAAATGTCCAAAATAGCGACATATCAATAGAAATATTTTAAATAATTATAGAAATGTTTGAAATAATTTCTCAAGTGTTTAAAATGTACAGAAAAGCTAAAAACAACTGAATTTCTTTGTAATGTGCTACTTTTTCACATTAACTAAAGCTATTTAAAGTATCTGAAGTTTCTGGAATGTTCAAAGTATTTGAGTGTTTCCAGTGTTAAAATAAAGCCATTTATTGTGTTTTTGGGCATAATTACAAGTACCTGGTCTATGCTTATATTTAAAAAAATTTATTGTTATGGCAGAGGGATTTCACAGACCTGTACCACTGGTGTTTGATAACAATATTGCTGAGAACTAGAGAGTGTTTGAGCAAGAATATGATATTTTCATACAGGCGGCATATTCTGATAAAGATGCATGTACGAGACCATTCATACTTCTTAATTTAGCTGGCTCAGAAGCCATTGAGAGGGAATGTTCATTTGTATATGCACCTGACATGTATGCAGGGGAGGGGGAAAAAATGCCATATTGTGATACAGGCTGAAATGCAGGAAGATCCTGAGTGACTGACACATAAATTTGGAGAAATATGTAACCCTCAAATGAATATTACAATGGAAAGGCACATATTTTACACAAGAAATCAAAAGCCTGGTGAAACTATAGCAATATACATTACTGACTTGAGAAACAAAGCTAAAATGGGCAGATCTGGTGATTTACAAGATGAGTTGATAAAAGACAGGCTTGCGTGTAGTGTTAATAATGATGCAGTGAGAAAGATTTTGCTTTGAGATAGTGATTTAACATTAAGCAAAGCCATAGAGATTTGTCCGATACATGAGATTACAGAAAAGCACACAGACATGCTTATGAATGAGAAAAGCGTGTATACAGTATCTACCAGTGTGAATATTGATAGTGTACAACACAAAGCTAAGATAAAAAAGAAGTTTAAACCAAAGGGTATGGCAGTATCCAGCCTTAACTATAAACCAAATGGGGCTGCAGCAAACAACCTTATTGTTAACTGTCGTAATTGTGGCGACAGTCATGAACCTAAACAAGAAAAGTGCTTACCATTTAGTCAGCAATGTCACAAATGTAAAAAATGGAATAATTTCAAAAGTTTATGCAAGTCTAAGGTGTTGCATTATTTTATTAAACGAGAGTATCCAAAGAAGGAAGTAGATCAGATAGAGAGCTGCAAGCAAAATGTTTATGTTGATGGGGCTTCTGTGATAACACAGTTAGTACAGTAGACTATCTGTTGTCAGCAAAGAGAGAAATATTTTGTACTGTACGAATTAATGGGAAACCTGTTGAGCTCAAAGTAGATACAGGATCTAAGTGCAATGATATATCAGCACAAATGTTTGCTAAAGCCCAAGCTGGTGAGAAACTTGATTCAGCAAAGTTTGCAAAACTAGTTGCTCATGGTGGTGAAGAGATCTAAACTGATGGTGCAGTAATTCTTTCATGCCATTCTGCTGGAAACAGCATCACTTGCAGTTTTATGTAGTCAAAAGACACGTGCAGTCATTGTTAAGCCTCAAATACAGTTTGAGAATGGAAATTATTTAATTTAATAAAGAGGTCCAGGATCTAAGTCTGAACAACGATAGTTTTACACAGAATATTCTTAGTGAATATGCTGATATTTTTAAAGAAGAGCTTGGCAAACTACCAGTCACATATTCAATGAAGTCCCAGTTGTCAGACCAGCAAGGAAGGTTCTGGTAGTGGTGCAGAGTAAAGTAAAAGTAGAGCTTGATAAAATGTCAAATTTAGGTGTCCCTACTCCAGTAGAGGAATCAGATGAATGGGTATCCTACATGGTCGTAACTCATAAGAAAAGTTAGATTTTATTTAAATATTTATTGATCCAAGAGACTTAAACAAAGCACTTAAACATCATCATCCAATGCATACAGTAGCAGAGGTAGCCACTCTCATGCCAAATGCCACTATGCATCAGTCTTGGATGCAAAAGGTTCCTTTTGGCAGATTTTTCAGGATCATAAATCTTCATTGTTAACCATTTCCAGTACACCATTTGGTAGATACAGACTTTTGAGAATGCCATTTGGGATAAATTCTACCAGTGAAGTATTTCAGTGTGCAACAGAGCAATTTTGTTCTCGTTATCCATGTGCTATTATAGTTGATGACATTATTGTATGGGGGATATGGTGAAGACGAATACGATAGAAATTTTAGAAAAGCTCTAGGCCGTGCATGTGAAGTCAGTCTTAAACTGAATCTTCAAAAATTTAAATTCAAACTGAAAGAAGTTACTTATGTGGGTCATTTGTTTACCAGTTCTGGCTTACAACCAGATCCGTGTAAGCAAGCAGCTATTCTTGAAATGCCAGTTCCAGAAAATGCCACATCTTTACAACATTTTCTTGGTATGGTCAACTATTTAGGAAAGTTCATCCCAGACTTGAGTGAGCTTTCTGCACCTTTATATGAGTTGACATGTAAAAATGTAAACTAGGCCTGGCTGGAACAATACCAAAGAGCATTTGATATTCTGAAGCAGAAAATTTCCAGTCCACCCACATTGAGATGTCATGATGTTCACAAACCTGTAACTCTTTCATGTGATGCTTCGAGGTATGATTCTGGCACAGCATGTCTTCAGAAAGGCATACCAGTAGCATATGCATCCAGAACTTTAACTCAAACAGAGATGCAGTATGCACAATTAGAGAAAGAGCAGTAGTGTTTGCATGTTTGGAGTTCAATGATTATATTTATGTAAGACATATTCAAATAGAGATTGATCATCAACCTCTGGTAACAATTTGGAAAAAGTCAATGCAATCAGCTCCAACATGCCTGCAACACATGATGTTAAAATTGCAAACATAGAATTTCAATATTGTTTATACAAAAGGCAAATATTTATACCTTGCAGATGCTTTGTCATGAGCACCCAAACAACAGAGCAACATGAAAACAAGAAGGCAGACTTTGAAGTCATGGAAGTCAGAAATTGTTCATTGTCACATTTTGAGGAGTTTAAAACTCACACAGCTTCAGACCCAGTTCTCCAGAAGTATCTTGTACCTAGTGAGCCACTGTAGCTAGATAGCACATGCATATATATGCAAACCCAGAGCTTTTAGACATGCTCCACTTAAAGAAATCCCAATCCCTATGAGCTACACACTCTAGGGACCTAAACCTTGTCACCACAATAAACAGAACATGCTGGAGGGATAGATTCCTGTCCCAGAGACTTCCCATACTCTGGAACAAACTACCTATCTATATCAAACAAAGCTCCTCATTAGCACTGTTCAAGAAAAATCTTGATGATTGGATGGGAGATAGGAAATTCACCCCGGGGATCACTTCTGTGGCTCTGCTCGACAGTGGCACAGGAAAATAATTTTCTTGGGTGGCGAAAGCCAGGGTACCTTTGGCTAGGCTTATATAGGCCCTAGGGCCAAAAGCCTAGTACCTACCTATGAACCTATGAACCTATAGGTTACTGAGCATGTGCGATATCAGTGCTATTTTGTGCAGTCAAAAACGAAAAACAAGTCCAAACAACTGTAGAGTCAACATTAGAATTTAATGAAATCTTAAAACACTTTTCATTTGCAGTATATGCAAACTTCATCAGAAGTAAGAATAACTAAAATTACGTCATTCTTTTAAAAAAACACTTGATCAAAAATCACGGGACAATTAACTGACAATTATCATTTAACTAACAGCTTCTAAAATAAATTGAACCTGATCTCAAATGTAAATTCCTACCTTTTACAACAAAAAATATTCATGTACACACAAACTTGAACATAAACATAACTGAGAAAATACACTATAAAAAATTAATAAATAAATAATACATTGCCTTAATAAGACCAAAATACATCAGTATAATAACCAATGTCAAAAAACAAAATATTAATTATTGTACTAATTAAATTAGTACTATAATGGCAATCAACTACACTTTAATACAATCTATCATCTTTGCAGACTCTTCAGTTTTAAAATACTACTAATGGAACAGGACTCATTGAGACCTGGAACATTGTATGCGTTGAGTTTGATTTGCCACACTAGCTCTAGTTCTTCAAGTTTAAGAGGAAAAGGACCACCTCTAATGTCCTGAAGTACATTATCTATGGCCATAAATTTAAACTGGTGGTCCACATTAAGTTGAATATGCTTTGCCAACACATTATCGGTCTTATTATGACCAATAGCGTACAAATGTTCATACATTCTGTCTCGGAGTCTACGCTCCATCTTGCCTATATAAAAGGCCAGACAGTGTGTACATCTGGCCAGGTAGACCACAAACCTGGAGTTACAATTGAACCTAGATTTTAGTTTAAATTGCTGGCCATTCCCCACAAAGAAATTAGCTACCTCCACATTTTTGCAATAATTACAATTCTCACATTTATTCATCCCAACTATTCTGGGAACCTTAAAATGCTGTTTTTCCAATAAGTTCTTAAGGTTTCTACCACGTTTAAAAATAACATTAAGTATACTACCAAATTTGTTAAATAACATTTGAGTAGATCTAAACAATTCACAATTTTTCCACAAAATTTTAATGCAAAGATTACTCTGTGCACTAAATGTGGTTATGAAGCTACAATGTGGTATTTGGCTATTTATGGTGGTAACCTCACAAATAACCTTAGGCACTAACAAATCTGGATCTTTTAAATTGTCACGGACAGATGGCCTAATGGCTAAAATGGGTTTATAAACTTGGCTTAACCTTTTAAAACTAACCTCCTCAATCAAAGAGTCCAACAAAGATTCCGGGTAGTCACAATGTGAAGAAAGATTTTTTAAAAATGTACATTCTTCCATGAAATCTTCCTTCTGGCTTATAATACGAGAAGCCCTAACTAGCTGACCCTTGATGACATAGAATTTCAATATTGTTTATAAAAAGGCAAATATTTAACAAAGATTCCGGGTAGTCACAATGTGAAAAAAGATTTTTTAAAAATGTACATTCTTCCATGAAATCTTCCTCCTGGCTTATAATATGAGCAGCCCTAACTAGCTGATCCTTGATGACATAGAATTTCAATATTGTTTATAAAAAAGGCAAATATTTATACCTTGCAGATGCTTTGTCATGAGCACCCAAACAACAGAGCAACATGAAAACAAGAAGGCAGACTTTGAAGTCGTGGAAGTCAGAAATTGTTCATTGTCACATTTTGAGGAGTTTAAAACTCACACAGCTTCAGACCCAGTTCTCCAGAAGTATCTTGTACCTAGTGAGCCACTGTAGATAGATAGCACATGCATATAGGTTACTGACATGTGTAATATCAGTGCTATTTTGTGCAGTCAGCAGAGTAAATGCAGACATGAATGGAGCTGCTCATAAGAATGGGTTTGAAGTAATACGTCAATCAGTTAGCTTGAGTACTTGTTCCAGTTACAGTTCCTTATGTGTTTATGTACAATAAAAATCTTAAACCCATTGCAATGCTTTATCTTCTCTTTTGAACACTCAAGACAAGTGACAGTGTCACTAGGATAGTAACCCCTTATGAATCTATGAAGCTATGAACCTATGCAGGCCTCCCAACATCTTCTCTCCAATATGCCCTGCTGATGTCATCCACTATAGGTTGACCTGCTGTCTTGCAAACAGGAGGCTTGTGCTGTGGTGCTTGTGTAAAGTACTGAGTTCTGTTGTCTGTGTATTTAGATAGGCAGGGGGTCAGTTTTCACTGTAGTCAGCTGTGTGTGTCTAGCTAGAAAAGCAGAAGTGTGTATCCTACTGTTATAGCACCAATCCTGTAAATTGACAGTATTTTGATATTTGCAAATGCCTACACATCCATTTCTTACAGACCTTCCAATGTGTCCTGCTGATGTCATCCACTAAAAGTTGACCTCCAGTCTTATAAAACTTAGACTTGTGTGGTGGCACTTGTGTAAAGTACTGACTTCTGTAGTCTGTGTACTTAGGTAGGGGTTCTGTTCTCACTATAGTCGAGTGTGTGTGTGTGTGCGTGCGTGCATGTGTGTGTGTGTGTGTGTGTGGTGTGTGTGTGTGTGTGTGTGTGTGTGTGTGTGTGTGTGTGTGTGTGTGTGTGCGCACTTTCTTGAGATGAGAGTCTTTTACACCAGCATGTGGTACACTGTTATTGCCATACTCTCCTCACCAGTCACTGCTGATGTCATCAGCTATAAAGTGTTGTCTGAGATACTCAAAGTCAGAGTTGAGCTGTGGTGCTTGCCTTAAATACAGAGTTCTATAGTCTGTGTACTTAGAGAGGAAGTAGTTCTATTCTCACTGCAGTGAACTGTGGTGTGTGTGCACTTGCTTGTCATTACCAATAGCCTTTTATGCCAGCATGTGGGACAGTGTTATTGCCACTTTCTCCTCACCAGACACCACTGATGTCATCAGCTATAAAGTGTTGTCTGAGACACTCTAAGTCAAACTTGAGTTGTGGTACTTGCCTTAAATGCAGAGTTCTATAGTCTATGTACTTAGATAGGTAGGAGGTTTATTCTCACTGTAGTCAACTGGAGTGTGTGCACACTTGCTTGCCATTACTAAGAACCGTTTACACCAGCATGTGGGACACTGTTATTTCCATATTCCCCTCACCAGACACTGTGAATTCCATCAGCTATATCTGATTTGTGGATGTGTACTATTCCCACTTTGGCAGGGTCAGAGACTGGCCTGGAGGCCAGGCAGAAGTCACTTCATCCTATGCAATACAGATTACAGTGGCATCTATATTGTATAGGATGCAGATGACAGCACAGTGGTGCAGCGGTTGCATTGCCGCCTCACTCCAAGAGGTTCTCTGATTCAATTCTCAGCTGGGGTGCGTTCTGTCTGGAGTCTGCATGTCCTCCCTGTGTCCATGTAGGTTTCCTCTGGGTGCTTCTGTTTCTTCCTATGTTACAAAGACATGCATCTGGAGCATTTCTCCCCAGGCCTCCGCTGAAAATTGGCTTTGTTCCACGTCAGACTTTCCCAGTAAACAAATGTTAAATAAAAATAAATAAAATAGATTTTGGTCTATCTACATACATCATGGCATGGTTTAAATGTGCTGTGTAATTTTGGTGAGTAATCCATGTAGTCTCCCCAGCTACTGCATGTGTCTGTGCAGTACATACAAAAGAGAACATTATACTTTATAGTAGTGTTCTGATGAAGTTTTAGTACAGTGCTGTAATATAATCATGGGATCTGAATATGATAGCATGACTTATGATGTGCACAACATAGGCTTTCAATACCAGTGTGTACATTTGGTTGTCGAAGTTCAGAGTGCTATGTATGTGAGTTCCCAGTGCTTGCATCACTGGGTTTCAGCATCGTGGAACTGTTGTCAAGGCTGTAATTAGCAGGGAATTGCACTTTGCAGGAAGCCAAAATAAAGGCACATTTTTTGCATTTATTTGTAGACCATGTGGCTTTGTCACCAATCATTTGTCTGTGTTAGCCCCTCCTGTAGTATATCATCATATGTGGACTCAGTGATTGTAGCCAGTATGCTAGAATCAGCAAACACGGTAAGCCAAAGGCCGTATACTTTAGTCTGAACTGTCAATAAATAGATTCTAAGCACTAAATAGATTCTAAGCAGTAAAGGGCCCAGCACAGATCCCTGGGGTACACCACTGGTGAAAGCTCGACTGGTACAGGTTGATTCACCATCTTTCACAATATGTGTTCTGTCAGTGAACCAGCTGGTTACCCATCTAATGACATGAGATTTATTCCCCAGCTGGGAGAGTTTCTCAATGATCCTTGTGTGGGGATTATGTTCAAACCCTAGGCCAGTTGAGTATAGCCAGTGTGCACTGTCTTACCTTCATCCAGGCCTATCACACAGAATCAATGGGATTTAAAAGCATCACAGCTTGCCTGTCACATGACTCATCACATACAGCTTCTTGACATAATTGAATACACACTTCAGCACACACTATGTTGCTGTAGGAGGGTGTTTTCAACATGTGCCCGTGTGAGTTGGGGTGGGACAGCACCTGATGCATGCATGTATAGACACATCCAGACTCTCCTCATCTGTGAAGTAGACCAGCATGTCATCATGGAACTTTTCTAAATGGACACTAGTGATATACCAGCTGTGTGCAACAGACCTGTGTGAGTTGTTAATGCTACATCATGTCTGTTACATCTATTAGATGTCTCAAAGAGGTCACTGAGGGCATGCATGAGGACAACACTATTAGCATTTTGAACTTGACAAGCTTAAGGCATTTGACACAAATCCACACTGAGGTGTTCATTCAGCACTGTCAGATATAGCCATATACATCTATATCACCAAGTGGGTAGACCAGTGTATCACAAACATGACATCTAAATATGTTGACATGTGTAAAGTGACCTATAGCTCAGGTCCAGTGATCAAATCTGCACATATGGGCTGTCTGCTAGGCAATTCCTATCCAATATTTAAGTGATGGACATCACAGAGGGTATACACTTCATGTGTCCAAACAGCTGACTGAAGGGCAACTGATTGTGGGCAATCATTGGCTCTAACTGTTATATTAGTATAACACTGACGGTATCAAAACACACCAAACATTGCTGCCACAGCCATGACAACACCTGCAATGACATGAAAACATGGGGGGATTTGTTACATCAGGAAAGCAAACACTCAACCCAAGTGTAATATAGACATCAGACCCAGTAATCAGACCAATAGGTACGTATGTGACCTGTGTCCTGGGGTAAATGGTAAGTGGAACATGTACCAGCATGTGGGCACAGTGCTGACTACTCCCTTGTATTTAACACAACTACTGAGTGTGTGAAGGACATCCACATCAGAGGCCATAATGACTCCACAGTTCACAGCTTTCATCACACCAATAACTGAGTAGAATGCACCTTTCTTCATGTACCTCCCTACATATTATCCAGTGATGTGTAAATGAAGTTTACCACCTTTGCCACAGTGAGCTGTCACACATCTTAATGGCCATATCTACTTACTCTTTTTGTAGCATAAACATTACTGTCTGGTGGTACAGAACCCCAGTCAAGTATCACACACGCACACACACACACACACACACACACACACACACATATATATATATATATATATATATATATATATATATATATATATATATGCGCCATACACACCACTCAACTAGCCTGTATTCATAATGTCATATGCAGGCTCCAGCAGAAGTTGCAGTGCCAGGACAGTGTGTATGATTACCCTCATAGAGTACAGACATATCATAATTGTTGTACAAGTGTGTGTGCAGAACCATCTCTGATCACTCTAAATCACATATGTTATGTCAGACATGGGATTACTGGTGTATTATTCTGATATTGTCCATGATCATGCTTGCTTCTTTTAATGTTGTCCACAGGTCTTTACATGTGTGCCATTTGCTGGAGATCTCTGCTGAGATTACACTCACATTCAGGCAAATCAGTTTGCACAGCTTCACAATATGCACCCTACCCCAACTGTATGTAACATCCCTGATAGATGTCCTCTGCATTGTTCATGTAAGGATGCTTATCTTACACAGACATCCTCCCCATTATTATCTCACCTTGTGTGACAGTAACGTAACATGCATTTTCACTGTGAAGTCCCTACTGTACTGTAGTCATAAGTGATTGGTGTTGCTGCTATAACCATCTTCCATTGACATGCTCTCATCTGCTGTACATGAGGTTGTTTCACATCTTCTTTCCCTGTGCTCATTCCTACAATTCTTCTGTGTGTCCCTATTCAATACACACACTTCCCCTGAGTGTTTATTTTACATGGCAGTCCATGTACCCTTACAAATCCTTTACACAACTTCAGTACAAAATGCCAGGAGTGGGATTTCACAATACTCTGCACTGTAGATACACTGTCCTGTATTGTGTTTGGACCAAATACTTAACAATCACACCACTCAAATGTCCAGATTTTTACAGAATATCCAGATTTTTGCCTTTATATCTTTTGGTGTGTTCCTTATCAAATTTGTGGTTTTCTGCCACATCACTGGGATGATCTCAGGACTGATGTGACTCAATGATTACATACATTTGAGTTTCAGACTTCAAATCCTTCAGAACATGTATCTTAACACAACTCCCTGGTTATTCCAGCATATTTCTAGTGCACAAATATGTCAAATATCTCTCTATTTCCAGATCAGTGCTCCCCCCAATTAATGTGGTCTTTGTCCAGATTATTGCACTAACAGATTGATCGATATCTGTTAAGCCTTGGGGATCACTGTGGTATTCTATGCAAAACCTCAGAACTTCAGTGCTCTGACTTAAGCAGTATTGCTATCCGTGTTCGCTTACATGGTTTCCTGGCCAGCAACACTGTTGCCAGACTCAAAACCTCACTTATTTACATTTGAACACTGTGCACACCATGAATATGCAATGAGCGCTGCTGCTCACCATGCATCACTGTGCACACATGTAAGTTCCATGTAGGCTTCGCGTGAAGCCTACATGGAGTATATTGAATCCCAGGGTATATTTATTCACTCTCATTTCCTTAGCACAACAACACCTTTGCTTAAAAGGTTGGTAAAGTTTTATGTTCTGAGTCATAGGCTATTACTTCTGCCTTCCAGGCTATGATCTCATCAAAGAGTGGGGAAGGAGACATACATAATTCTGTACTGTATTGCACACTTTATCTAAATGACTGAATGTCCCTTTGTGTTTGATAGAATCCTTTCCTTTAACTACCACATCACAGACAAAGAATGAAGAAAGGAAGTAGACAAAATATCTTCTGACTCTAGGAAGAGCGATAATTCTCAGATAGCAAGCAACACAGCGAATGAGATGGGTTTCATTTTGTCATTCCTGGCACATAAGCATTCTTAAAATATTTATATCTTTATTCAAAAGACTTAAGAAGAAGAGAGATGTCAGATTACCAAATTCTGCACGTAGATCATTCATCAAAGTTAAAGGCAGTCTGTCAGCAAATGATGACATTTGTTGTAAATTGTTCTGGAAGCATTATTGCAAAGGACACAGTGCTGTTTACAATGTTATCGTGGCTTACAAATCTGCAGCCAAATCCTTGTTACTTGCATATATAATTTACATGACACACACACAACGGCAAACTCACTTATGTATGCTATATGCAAAACAAGTCCTTGTGATGGTGGGACTTTAACTTCCTGGTACATATCTTACATAGTATGCAAGCACAAGTGATATAGGTTCATAGCTTCATACTAGGCTATCTGCCCTGGGGCAATTATAAGCCTAGCCCGATTCTGTATGGCTTACACCACCCCTTGATTTGAGTATACTGTGCCCTTTTTAAGGTTTAGTTTACTGTGCCTCTGTCTAATAGTGACACAGGAGTAATCCCTAGGACAAACCTATGATCCCCAATCCACTTATCGAGATTCTTCTTGAAGAGATTCAGTGAGGTGCTCTGCCTCACATGAACTGGAATTCTATTCCAGAGCGAAGGGAGCCTCTGGGTTATGAACCTGTCCCTCCAACAAGTTCTATTTATTTCTGTGCTGAGGTTCAAGTCCCTCGAGCATGTGGCTATAAGGAATTTAGATTTACTGAGGTGGAGCATGTCCATTAATTCTGGATTTGACATAGCTTTGTATGTCAGGCATAGATCGCCTCGAAGTAGGCGGTATGCAACTGAGTAGAGCTGGAGTTTTTTTAACCGAGCAGCATATGGCATCTGTTTGAGACCCTTGATCCTCTTGGTGAGATACCTTTGGGGTCTTTCTAATTGCTGCAGGTGTCGGGTAAGGTACATCCCAAAAGGGGCATTGTATTCTATGATGGGCCTGATGAGGGATGAATAAATGGGCGCGATTACCTCTCTTGATCTAGATGTGAAACCCTTCGTGATGAGGTGGGCTATGTAGAAGGTCTTTCTAACCACTTTGGCAATGTGGTTTTCAAAGGAGAGATTGCTATCAACTTGGGTCCCCAGGTCCCTAATAACTTTCTCTGTACTTAATGGGTTTCCGCCTATGTGGTAATTTGTGGGCACATTGTTTTTGCCAAAGGGTATGACTATACATTTTTTGGCATTTAGCTTTAAACCATGTTATCTGTCTCTGTGAGACCTTTTTGAAGGATGTTTGTGTCAGCTGGAGAGTTGATTATGGCGCCCAGTTTGCAGTCTTCTGCGAACTTGGTGAGCCATAGTCCTCCCACGTTTGTCTGTACCTCGGAAAAGTATATACCGAACAAGAGTGGTTCCAGGACAGAACCCTGTGGGATGCCACTTGTGACCGGTTTTGAGTCTAACATGGCTCCAGCAACTCTCACTCTGTGGGTTCTGTCTTTGAGCCAGTTTGCAACCCATCTTGTGACATAGGGGTTTATATTTAAGCTGGATAGCTTATCTATGATGCCCGAGTGGGATATTGTGTCAAATGCCTTTGCAAGGTCCAGATAGGCTGTGTGGACTACCTTCCCTTCATCTATGGCTTTGGTGACTGTTTCAAAGAAGTCAACCAGGTTCAAAAGGCAGGATCTGCCCTTGACAAAGCTGAACTGGGTAGGATCTAGTGTCTGTAGGTCCCCAATGTCTTTGTTTATGAGCTCCATGATGATCCTCTCCATAGCCTTGCAGACTAAGCTAGTCAGGCTTATGGGGCGATAGTTTCCAGGGTCCGTAGAGGCTCCACCTTTGTGGAGTGGGACCACTGTTGCTGTACGCCATTCTGTGGGCACATATCCTGTAGTGAGGCTGAGACTGTATATCATAAACAATAATTCATTCAAAGGTATTTCTCCAGATCTGAAGTATTTACAGAACACTAGGTGATATGGAGATTATCCAGCCACATAACTAACACTATCAGATGTTGTGCAATACTTATTATGAAGGGGTTACAAGTGGCATCGCCAGGATTCAAAAGAAGCCAAAAATTCAGGGATACACACCCTGCCTACCAAAAATGGCATACCCCAACTGTACAGTTCTAGAGGAACATCTCTCTACAGATATTGTTTACATGGAAATGAAAAAGTTTTAACTGTTTCCTCATCATAAAAATGTATCAGTTACTATCCTAAGCTCACCATTTTTTTTAGGCACACCTTCATTTCACATATATTGTTCCCTAAATCAGGTTACTCCCTTCTTACAAAAATGGTAAATAAAATGCCTTACACTTTCCTGATTTCAGGCATTTTAATATGTATGATGTGAATGTTGAGAACTGAATTGATGTTAAGCATAAAGCAGATCCTGAAGCTGGTTTACTGAGTGAAATGCTATGAATTGCCTCATAAAAAATTGCGAAAATTGCAGAATAAGCTTCAGAAGGGAAGTATTCATGGTCAGTAACTGTATCCTCACATAACCCTGACATATCACTGCCACTTTTTTGTAATTACCAGTAATGAACTTTCAAAAATGCCACCTGACTCAGGACATACCACATATCCAGCATGGATTATTACTGCATGCAGACATTAGATTCCTGGCATTCTTATTTCCATATTAGGCTGCTGGTCTCTGGAGCGTGTAGTGTGGAGGGATTGGGATTTCTTTAGATGTAGCATTTCTAACAGAGCTGGGTCAAACATGGCTTTGTAAGTCAAGCAGAGATCGCCTCTAAGTAGACGATATGAGACAGAGAATAGTTGGAGTTTTTTGAGTCTGTCCATATAGGACAAGTGTTTAAGGCCTTCAATTATCTTTGTGAGGTACTTTTGCAGCCTCTCCAGTTGTTGCAGGTGTCTAGTGAGGTACATGCCAAATGGAGCATTGTACTCAATGATTGGCCTAATGAGGGAAAAGTAGAGGGAGACAATGACCTCTTTCTTCCTGGATGCAAAACCCTTAGTAATGAGATGTGCCACATAGAAGGACTTTCTGACCAAAGAGGCCATATGGTGATCAAAAGAGAGGTTGCTGTCAACCTGTGTTCCCAGATCTGTCATAACGCCTTCTGTGTTCAGTGGACTGCTATTGATGTGGTAATTCATGGGAACTGGGTTTTTCCCAAAGGGGATGACAGCACATTTTTTTGCATTGAGCTTAAGGCCATGGTTCTGACACCAGTCGTCGGTCTCAGTGAGACCTTTCTGAGGATGTCAACATCACTTGGGGAGTTAATAATAGCTCTCAACTTGCAATTGTCTGCAAACTTTGTCAGCCAGAGTCCCTTCGTGTTGGCCTGGATTTCAGAGAAGTAGACACCAAACAGGAGAGGACCCAGGACCAAACCCTATGGGACTCCACTCATGACTGATCGGCAGTCTGACTTGGAGTCAGCGACTTTCACTCTGTGGATTGTCTGTGAACCAGCTTGTATCCCACCTAGTGATATATGGGTTGATGCCTAGCTTAGTGAGTTTTTCTATGATTCCTGAGTGGGGAATGGTATCAAAAGCCTTGGCCAGATCAAGGTAGGCTGTATGAACCACCTTGCCTTCATCCACAGCTCTGGTGACTGACTCAAAGAAGTCAACCAAGTTGAGCAGGCATGATCTACCATTCACAAAATCAAACTGTGTGGGATCCAGAGTTTGGAGATTCCCTATATCCTTGTTTATTAGGTCCATGATGATGCATTCCATAGCTTTGCATATCAGACTTGTCAGGCTAATGGGGTGATAGTTCCCAGGGTCTGTAGTCACTCCTCCTTTGTGGAGAGGATGACTGTAGCAGTGTGCCATTCAGTAGGGACAAAGCCTGAGGTGAGGCTGTGATTGAACAGGGCACACAGGTGAGGTGTTAGTTCACTCTGTAATTCATGTAGAACACAGCCAGGGATATTGTCAGGTCCCATAGAAGCTGTATTCTTGGTCTTGGACAGTGCTGTTTTAACCTGTGCAGCAGTAATACTGGGTACCTGGCAATCTACTGGTATTGTGATTGGTCCTTTGGGGGGGGGGGGGTGAAGTTGGCACTGAATCTGTCGGCCAGTATATTGGCAATATCTGTTGGCTCGGTATAGGAGGTACCATTGTGCAGAAGCTCAGATCAAATCTGGGTATTGCCGTGGAGATTCTTTACATAACTACAGAAGGCCTTGTGGTTGTCTTTAATATCTGCTGCAATTCTATTTTCATAGCTAGCTTTAGAGGATTTGATGAGGGATCTCAACTTTCTTTTGAGGCCAATAAGGGAGTTTTTCCAGTCTTGAGACTTCACCTTATTCTGCATCAGTTTCTTCCTTCTGTTGTACAGTTTGCTTATGACAGGGGACCACCAGATTGGCTTCCTTTTTTTTTGTGGGGGGAGCATCTTGGTTCTATTGGGTATGGCGAGATCCATGCATTTGTGTATGTGTTTGTACAATGCATTGGTGTATGATTCGGCAGTCATACAACTATTATCCATTTGCATGAGTGCCGTGAAGTTAGCCACCTCTGTTTCTAGGAGCCCAAAATTAGCTTTGGAGAAGTTTTTCATGGTGGTCACCTTTGGTGGGGGGGATCGGGGTTGGGAGGGATGTGGATTTCCAAGGTGATTAGTTTGTGGTCGAATCTAACCAGGGAGGAGTTGACTATAGGTGTACAGCAATGGTCACCCATGTTAGTAATGACCAGGTGAAGGATGTTGCTACCTCTAGTAGGGGTAAGAACGAGCTGGTCTAGCACATTGGAATTAATGAATTTCAGGAAACGTTGAGCAAGCGTATTGGTACATGAGGAGATTTCCCAGTTAATGGAGGGGTAGTTGAAGTCACCAAGTATGAGAGTGTTAGGCTGGACCCTAATATTCTCCAGGGTGCTTAGGAACGTGAAGTGTAAGTCTTGGGACATGGTTAGGGATCTATAGCAGGCTACGACCTGAATCGCTGTCTTTCCCAATGTTAGCTGCACCTGAAGTATCTCTGATGTGTTATGTTGGACTACCAGTCTGGAGGTGTGTGCATCCTTTATGAATATGGAAACACCACCACCTTTGGAGCTTCGGTCCAAGTTCTGGGGCCAAAAGGTATGGAATGAGTTATAGCCTGGTAGTGCATGGGTGCTTTCTGCTGCCTTGAACCAGGTCTCTGTTACAGCACAAATTTCGATGTTCTCCATTTTAAGGAGTGCTTTCAGCGAGTGCATTTTGAGATTTAGACTTCTAGCGTTGAGCAGCATGACCCTCAGATTGCATTTGTTTGTAGCTTTTACAGTGGTAATTTGGTCTTTGGAGCACTGCCTAAAAATGGCACTATAGGGGTGGCAAGAGTCTTGGCCAGTATCCAGAAGCCCAGGGGTGAGAGATGCAGGCAATCTCTGGCAAAGCACTGAGGTCTGTCAATCATGTCATCCCAGGCAGACATATACTGGATCCCCTTAGAATGACACCATGAACTTAGCCAATTGTTGAAATCAATAATTTTCTGCTTGTACTTTGGTATCATTCTGGTGATGGTAGGATGCTGCTCAGGGCTAGGGTCATACACTCCTGGGCTACATAATCCAAGAGCTCCTCCATGTCTCTTTTCATGTAGTCCAGGGAGGTATGTCTCAGGTCATTCACACCCACATGTACAATGACAGAGTCATATTTGTACCTATTGTTGAGGGACCTGAATGCATGCATTATGTGGTGGATCTGGCACCTGACAGGCAGCTGACTGTTACTTTCTCCTTATTCAGCCTAGTGAGTGGGACATCAGTGTGCTTCACTATCGAGTCACCTATGACTAGTGTGTTGGGCATGCTGTTTTCCTTAGGGGCTTTGGTTGAGTGACACACTGTTTAGGAGACTTATGTGTCTCATAATTAGTGTTGTGTGGTGGTGGTCAAGTGCATTTCTGCCTTGGAGGCCTCTGCTGTTTGGGTAGATTTTTATTGAGAGCCTCCGCGAATGTAGGTGTGTGGTTTGTGTTTGTATGTGAAGGCAGTGCTGGTGTGTGTTCTGGAGGACTATGTGTAACATGCGGTGTGGTGCAAGTGTTGACCTTCTCCTCCTGACCTATTATTCCGGTCTTGGCTAGAGAGTGCGTGGCTTCCAGTTTGGATATATAAGTACATCTCTCGCAAGTCTGAGTGTTGGGAGGTAAGAGGAGAGGGTTGTCGGTGTACATGAGGCAGTTGCTACATTGCCTTAGGATGCACAAGTTCATCAGGTTAATAGGAGAAAGCACAGGGAACTGACCTTTAGACATGTCTGGAGGGGTGGGCATTGAAAATAAGTACTGGAACTGTTTCCTTGTAGAACATTTAGTGCCGGTAGCACTTTTGTGTGCTACAATAATTGCTACAAGAAGTCTGGTAAAGTGCTAGACTAATAAGCTAGTAAAAATGCAGGAGATGAGAGAAACAGCAGATCTAAGGGAAAAATTGATGAAATTGTTCATCTATGAGTCTATTGTTGTCAGTCATTCCACAAGATTCTCTTCTGTGTCCACTTTTATTTATAACTGACTGATTTTTTTTTTACCCTTTGTCTTGTACTAGTTGCTATGTGTACTAGTAATACAGGTCTCCATGGCATCGGACCTGACATCACTATCATATACGTGAATCTGACTAACTCCTTTCATGTCATGAAACATTTATCTACAGAACCAAGTTCATTTTTATTGTTCTAAAATGTGCTGTTTATATGGAAGTCTCATGCTCTTTGCCACCCAAACTGCCACTGTAGACTTAAAAAATGTCATCAGCTGTGACTGACAGACAACCTTTTATTAAATCAAAATAAGCTTTTCCCTGTACATGTTTCATGGACTGAAGACTGGTCTGTCATTAAAAATATGTGGAGAAAGATTCACATATCTATGACAGTAAATGAATACACACAGAAGCACATCACTGTAGAAAAAATAATGAGAAAAATCCATGGAATATTTTCAAACAATTCAGTGAAGACAAAATACTCTTGATTTTAATCTAAGTTTAATACTGAAAATATGCACTCAGCCTCTTGAGAGCATCTACACTGAAAATGCATTGTCAGTATTCTTCTGTTTTATGTAATCAGCTTTATGTACTGCTACCTCAGTAATATTTAGGCACACAATCTAAAATTATACATTTTAATGCAGCTTCTGCTACAATGACACTACAGTGCTTAAAAAGTGTATTTAATAGACCACTTTTTAAATTTTTATTTTTAGAACCCCCACTCCCCAAGGACAGAGCACACCATAATGCAGGAAGTTAGGAGTTTTCCTTATACTTAACAACAGCTGCCCTTCTTTTGGTAAGTGGTCATAGTGCAATGTCTGTCTATGTCAGGCTGAATATATGCATGATAACAATGGTTAACTGTAGGACATATGCCCCTTGATCAGGCTCACACCCCAACCACTGAACACTACAATACTGAGCCTTGTCTTCATGGGTAGTAATCCTGCAGTACGACTTCTTTAACTTCATTCCCCTGGAACAGGCTGATCTAAGCTATTCAGTCCCGTCCCACCATGATTTGTTCCTATAGTATCCAAGGTGCAGGATCATTGGAAATATAGCAAGGACTTCACCCTATTATGACACACAACAGGAAATGAATCAATTTTTTTTAAATATCCAGTAAATGTTCTCATATTCAGTCTTGCTTTTTTAACAGTTTTATCTGCATAAACTGATTTGCAAACAACAGATTAAGACTGAAGTGTGGAGGGGTTTAATAAACTTTTCTGTTGATCTATACTCTGATGACCAAAGTCATATACATTTAAAAACTTTTTATATATATACTGCAGCTACCAAAGTCGTTGGTTTCCACATTTTGAGCACACATAATACTTTGATTTTTCTTGTCCTGCTTCTCAGAGTATTTTTATTTTTATTTCTAGATACTTGTATTCACAAAGCAAAACTTCTCTTCTAAGAGATTCTGAATATTCTTATCTTTCATCAATAGGAAAAAATTACCAGAGATAATTTGTCTAATACTCATAATTTTTTGATTCCATGCATTTTAATATAACAAGTGAGCACTTGAGAACCAAGAAAGTAGAAGTATTAGACAGACTCTACGGCCATGTTGAAGAAGAATCCAGATTATGTCTCTTAAAATATAATGTCGATAAGTGAACCAGATCAGATACTGTACCTGGTATTCGGCTCCAAAATATAATGATAATTTCTCAGTCCAGATATAAAAGTCAACCAAGATCAGTTACTTGGGATACCTCAATGTTGAAGCAAACAAGGATCAGCTAATGGGGGTATCTATACATGAAGTTAAAAGAAGGTAAGAAAATTCCTGTTGGACAACATTTATATCGTTGACATGTAGTATACCTTCATTTGGTAAAAGATCCCTTTCCCTAGTATCACAGAGAGAATACCCCACTCAAAAATTACAATGTTGCTACAGAGCTTAGTACATCTGTTAATAATTCCCTCTCCTTTGATCATCACATAGCAAGAGTAGATAGGAAGTTTATCTACATAGTACAGCAGATTACCAAACAGATATCTTCCAAATCCCAAGAGGTCATTGTTCCATTATATTCAGCATTGATTAGGCCAGTTATTGAATACAATTCTCCCTTTGGGATGTGCCACAATAAACATATCAAATAACTAGCAAGACTCCAGAAGGTTCTAATTAAGCAGACAACTGGCTTAAAAAAACAGAAAAGACTGCAAGCACAGTCACTTTCTTCAGTATCGTATAAACAGTTGAGAGAAGATCTATGCCTTTTTTTCTGAGTGATTAGCGATCCAGTAGTCCAGGATCTTTTGCATCTCCACAAAATGAATAATTCCACAAATTCCAGAACAAGGAATCAAAATCTTCACCAGCAGATAAATAGAACAAGGTGGAGAGATAGGTTTAATACACAGTGCCTCCTTCATCATTGTAATAAGACTCCCACCACAAATTAAGGACTGTGATACATTATATCCCTCCAGAGAGGACCTAGATATGATTGGATGGGCATTCACAAATTCACCAATGGCTTTACTGGTCTGGTCCTGCTCGAGAGAGGACTTTCAGTCTGATGGTCTGAGGGTGAGTGCAGACAAGGTATAAATGGTTGCATGACTCAATTGCATTGTACTTCCTATGATCCTATGATTAAGTGGATGACAGATTAGAAGAAATAAAATATCTGCTGTTGTCAAAGTGTATATAAAAAAATTCCTACTACTTTAAACTTTCCAATGCAAATCCCAGATGGTTATCCTACTCCCAGTATGATATTCATCTAAAAATCATTTTATCTAAACTTGGACCACATAGATTCATAGGTATATACAATTCTAATGACCACCAGGGCCTTTATAAGCCTAGCTGTGCAATCCAACCCAGTTGTGTCCCTATGTATTATGGGTGTTTATTAAGATGGGGTATGTTAATTAGGAGGTTTCTGGAAGTTATGTGTATGTGTGTAGTGTGGAGTACATATGTTAGTTTGGGCATTACTGTCTGCCTCTGTCTGTCAGAGACACTGGGGCCAAACCAGGGTGAATTTATGATTTCCCCACTATTGGTCAAGGTCATGCTTAAATAGGGTTAGGAATGGACTCTGCTTCACATGCATGGGAAGCTTGTTCCAGAACATGTAAAGACAGCTTCAGAGCATGGGGAGCCATCTTGAACCAAGTCATGTTTCAGTCATTAAGACTAGAGCCACCTTCTGCAACAGGTCTGAGATTATTGACAGTTGGTAGTCGTATGCCCATGCTATAAATGATATAACCTTAGAACGATATAGTGAGGAGAGCCATCTATTTGTCTAAAATGTTTTAATTCAGTATCCATGGCTATCTAAGTAAGATAGAAAGAGCCATGGGCATGACAAATTTTGTCCCAGTATGACTGTACATCTTAATCTCACCCAGTGGTTACTAAAACTTTGGTCTGATACACCTATCTGGCTTCTGACTAGTTCTGACAGCATGTACTATTAATACATTATCAAACTTCAGTTGGTTTTCCAAAATTAGAGCTAGTAGCCTTGATGAAGTGATTTTTTTCATCTAAAATGTCATGAGGGAATAACTTCAGAGTATTGTTGTTAGTAACCTTAAGATTAGTATAGTGAGGCATTTTTTATTCAGATAAACCATTTTCATACTCAGCTGCAGAACAGTGCCTGGTGAAGTGACGTTTCAGAGTCACACTGTAGACAATTGGGGGCTGAAGGGATCAAACCTGGAGCACAGAATGCAAGCAGCTTATGAATAACTCATGGCCTTTGTACTGCCGGCCAAGAATAAGTGGTACAGGAAAGTAAGTGGAACTGTCCCATTACATAGATGAAGTCTACCTTCCAGATAGCCAAACAAGCATCTACAAACAAAGATAATGAAACAGACTATATCAAATGCTTTGTGGCTAACAGAAATCGTATAACATTATCATTGTTAAGCTAAGTGCAGATACATTTAATGCACCAGTCCAGTGATGAGATGTGAAACCTAGCTGCGTATTTCAAACAAGGTTTTTGTTGAGTACATTTTGAAGGAGCTGAATATGAAAACATTTCAAAGATCTTAGACTAAGAAAACAGAAGAACAAAAGGGTTACACATATTTAAGACAACAGAAGAACAGTTTTCAAGTAGGCGAGCTGTGAGATCTTTCTTTTAGATTTTGGGTATTGTTCCTTCCTTAAAATAACAAGTCATGATAATTAACATTTAATGGGCTATGATTTGGCTAAAATGTTCAGGAACTCTAAGGGAACAATATCACCAGATGCAAGTTCTGAATTTAGTTTACATTATACCTCTTTACAGCGTGTTAGTGTGAGTTTGTTCAAGTGGGTTGTAAGTAATGCATTAAAATAATTTCTGACTGTACATTTATTTTATTTTTTATAAATGTTTATGTTGATATCATTCCATTTTTAGCCCATTGTGGCACAATAAGTTGTTCTTTGCAGCTGTGATCCAACTATTTATTAAAAAAAATCCCCAGTACACATCAGTGTGCTGCCTTTGTAACAGCAGCAGGGAGTACAGGCACTGTTGTGTTACAAGAGGCAGTAATTCCTGGACAGTGAATATAAGTAATCTATGGATTACATCCTTTTTGGCATTAGTATCATCACATGTCCCCCACTAAATGTTTACACCCATCTTCAGCGGTAAACCAAATTTATGACATTTAATAGGAAAGAGATCAGAGAGTACTTACTTCACTTGACTCTGGATAGGAGTCATTTTCTGAGGCTTCTTGCAATTAATATGATTATTCTTAGAATCTACAAGTAATGATTAGTTTTGGTATCTTTTTCAGAAATTATTCAGGGATGTAGAATTACTTAAGGCAATACACTGAGGTTGGTTCACTAACCAAACAAAACCCAACATGTTACCTGAGTGTTTATTCTATACTAAGGGAGATATGGCCTATAAATGTACTTGATATCTGAAAAAATATATAACCTATTTACTTGTAATAAATGCCTGTTGCCTCACAGCAAGAGGTTCTCCGGTTCGATCCTCGGCTGGGGTGCCTCCTGTGCGGAGTCTGCATGTCCTCCCTGTGGTCGAGTGGGTTTCCTCCGGGTGCTCCGGTTTCCTCCCACATCCCAAAGACATGCTGCAGGTGGATTGGACACTCTAAATTGGCCCTAGGTATGCATGTGAGTGTGCCTTCTGTGGAAGGTTGGGCGCCGGGCTGGCAACTCGACACTGTAAAACTCCACTGCCATTCAATGTGCGGACAAGGTGATCCGCTGTGGCGACCCCTAACCGGGAAAAAGCCGAAAGAAGAAGAAGACTTGTAATAAATGCCTGTTAACTGGTATATTAGAAGACATGTTAAGTTCAATGATTATCAAGTCAGGACGGATTTAATCCTTAAGTAAAAGAGCCAATTAATTTATGATTCCAGTGAACAGTGAATAGTACTTCACAGCCAGATGGGCAGTTTCATCATCAAAAAGACGATAATGAATGATGCATAGTAAAAATATAATCAATAATATAAAAAAGATATAAGGGTGTAAAGCTTTAATGTTCCTCACAGACTGGCTACCCTCTAAGAAAAGGGAATGGTCATAGAATAGAAATGGAACAAGATGGGCAAAATAAAAAGCACAAGACATTTGCTGCTGGGAGATTTATCTGCTAAACTCTCTATTATGTGTTTTAAATAGGGAATGTCTTACTTTGACTCCATACTGACTGGCATCTGAAGTCATTGCATTACTTAACACTGAGAAGAAAGTGGAAAAAACAGAAATGTTGATCTACCCACTAGATATTCTGGATGTTAACTGGAAAAAAGAACAGTTTAGTAATTCCAGCCAAGAATATGTGGCATTAGCCATCAAGCCAGTCCCTGATCTAAAGATCACTACTCTAGGGATTCGTCCCGGAGTTCTGATTCCAGCATAGAGGTAAAGGTTCATATTTTAAATTGGTGGTTAAAATCTTGGATGGAGAGGAGGGAGTTCAGTTTTCTTAGGCTATGCTTTCATTTTTAGATTTCAACAGGGATATAAATTAAGCAAGGATCAAATCCAACCAAAAAGATAAAATATTAGGATTAAGTGTATGATAAATGTATTATATCATTTGTTCACTCTTTTTTTTCAGATAAACTGTAGGAAGATGGTGGACTTTAGTGTGTGTGTGTGTGTGTGTGTGTGTGTGTGTGTGTGTGTGTGTGTGTGTGTGTGTGTGTGTGTGTGTGTGCGACCTTGTGTGTACATGTGTGTGTGTGTGTGTGTGTGTGTGTGTGTATGTGTGTGTATGTGTGAGTATGTATGTGTGTGCTTATGTGTGAGTGTGTGTATGCACATGTTTGTGTGAGTGATACATAATACATAGATATACAGTCATTGTCATTATCTGTGTGTGTGCTATGAGAGATACAGGTGGAGTTGCACTCTCTCTCTCTCTCTCTCATATATATATATATATATATATATATATATATATATATAAATGCTATATATATATATATATATATATATATATATATATATATATATATATTTTTTTTTTTTTTTTTTTTTTAAACATGGCAGGTATATGTATAGCAATAGGAAAGAAGAAAACCTTATACTACGATTTTCTTTATGTTTATGAAGTGTACATTTTAACAATTTTTATTCACTTCAACATTATATAAATTGTTCAGTCCTACTTTTCCTTTGAATTTCACTTCTTCTCCTCCTGGGCACTGTTCTGTGTGTTTTGTTCCCCAAAATTCCATTTATTTTTATGTAATTTGTGTTTTTCATTTTCTAAAGATCCCACTTCCAATTCTTTTGCCTCCTTTGCAATAGTCAATATTTCACTTGCAGTTGTTTAGATTTTGCTTTCCATTTTCTAGTACTTTTTTCATCCAATATCATTAAACGTAGCAAGGCTTTACTATCTCTAGGCAATTCAGATCCTATATCTCAGCTCAGAAAAATAATTTCCTAAGTTACAACCATTTGCCCCTCAACATTTTTCACAAAGTATTCGATGGGTACTTTTTAAAATTTGCTAACTCACTACATTCCTAAAACATGCTTCCAATTGCTTGTCTTTTTCCCATTGCACCCAGCACTTGCTATCTACCAGAGGAACAATTCTTTGAAGTCTGCTTAGGTTATAAAAATATCCATGCAACCACTTTCAATGAAAATTATAAACCTTCTGGACTTTTTTGCATAGTTGGGAGCTGGATTGATACCCCTATTGATCCTTTGTATATTACCTTTCCATTCTTTCTTCACATTCTTTTCTAACCTCCTCAGAAAAATTCTTACAGTTATCATGTAACATTTTACATGCCTTACAAATTATCCCTTTTTAACAGCAATGTGTGTTCCAGACTTAACTAAAAACACTACCAAAGCTGGACTTTCATTCAACAATCCCGTCCTTTTCTCTTCACTTATATTCTGCTATCAGTCCAATATTTGAGGTGTATATAATATAGTGGCAACACTTCCAACTTCTCCATTAGCATTTGCTTTGTATTTAGAATCATTTGCCACAGACATAAGACAGTCAAATATAACTGGATATAAATGGACAAACACTAATAAGAAAAAAGAACTTTTTTGCAAACGACACATTATTATATGTTACCAGTCCAGATCATGACATAAAAATTATATTTGATAAATTGATATATTTTACTAGTATAGGAAGGTGTAATGTAAATAAAGCAAAAAACAAAGGCTACAGTAATGAACTATGTCCCAACACATAAGTTGGTGCAGAACTTTCCATTTTTATGGGGTCATGACAAGAAGAAATTTGATTGAAATGGGATGTTGAGCAAACAGCTAAAGAAATGTGGGAAAAAATTATTCAAGCTGTGTCCACTCTGGGTCTTTTATTCATGATAAACAAATACACAACTAGAAAAATGTGTGAAAAAAAAGAGAGGCAGAATCAGCAAGTCCAACAAACAAACTGTTCAATGGTTAACGCTTTTGTCTGCCGCTAATAAGCAAACTTCATCAGACAAGGAAAAGAGGAAATTACATATTTTAAATGGTATCAAATACATGACATCACTTCCCATCTGTGTTAAAAAGACATAACACTTTTAAATGTATATATATATATATATATATATATATATATATATATATATATATATATATATATATATATATATATATATATATATATGTGTGTGTGTGTGTGTATATGAGAAAAAAGTTTAAATATCTATGTGCATAAGTAGCTATATAAACCTATAGTTAAAAATCATCTTTCTAAAGATTTAAGGTTTAAAAGACATTAAAAGACATTTCACATTACAGTTGTCGTCATTTAATCCTGGGCAGCTGAAAGCATTCAAAACCAGCTGCAAGTTAAGTTCCTTTTCTTCCAACAGCAATGACCAAGAGCCACCCCGAATGTCTGTGAGAAGTTATTCTATAACCACAAATGAAAAAGTTTGCCCTGGGTTGCTACCGACATGTCTGGCTAAGGCGTTAGTAGGATTTTGTTTCCCTATGTTGTATATGTGCTCATAAATGCATTATTTTAGCTGTCTCTCCATCTTACCAACATAAAAACATTTGCATTTATCGCACAAAGCTAAGTATATCAGTCCTTTTGTTTTACAGTTGAACCTACTTGTTATGTTCAATTGATGTTTGTTGACAGTTATTCTTTTACCAACTTTAATGTACTTGCAAAAATGGCATCTGCCACATTTATATACCCCAGGACTGTTAACATATTTTTATTAGGTCTTTCAAGTAAGGCTTTCAAGTTACAGCCTCTTTAAAAAGTTGCCCGTGGTCTCTCACCCAACTTTGAACAAACAGAAGTATCAGCCAGAATCAAGTCCCAGTTTTTCACAATAATCCCTTTTAAAGTGTGTGCATTGACAGAAAAAGGGGTAATAAAAGTTGTATTGAAGTCAACAGATATGTTTACAGTGTCTTCTTCAGCTGTTGGGAGAAAATTATTAGTTGAACCTTCTGACATCAAACTACTACCCAAAATTGGTTTAAAGACTCCTTCCCTTCTTTTATGTGCAACTTCCATCATTAAATTATCTGCTAGAGTGACAGGGTAAGATCTTTTCAAAAACATTTCTTTTAGTAAATTATATTCCAAAATAAAGGAGGTTTCTAGAGAAGACATCCTGGCTGCTCCAACTAACTGGCCTTTTACAATGGCTTTTTTCTGGTGGTAAGGCTGGAAGCTTTCATAATGCAAAAAACTGTTTGAGTATGTAGGTTTCCTATATACACTTGCTAGATATCTCTTATTACTGATGTCTTTTTCAATAAGGACGTCCAAAAATGAAATGGTGTTGGTACTAAATTGAAAAGTGAATTTAAAAAATCTGTTAGGGTGGAAATATAATTCACAAATACTTCTGCACCTGACCTATCACCTTCAAATAAAATAAATATATCGTCCAAATAACGGGTATACCATTTTAGTTGTTGTAGAAACAGATCACCTTTAAATAAATGCTTTTTTCCCCAAAAAGCAAGTACACAGTTTGCAAAGTTCCCACTACATGGGGACCCCATTGCCATCCCTGACTTCTGTAAATAAAAGTTGTTATTAAACAAGAAAAAGTTGTTAAACAGTACTATATCTAGAAGAAACTCTATTAAGTACATTTCTTCCATTCTGTCATTTTTACTAACAAGAAATTCCGTCACCAATTCAAGACCCAGTTTCTGGGGGATCACTGTATAAAGGGCTTTGATGTCAACCGTGAGGAAATTCAAGGTCTCATTAAACACAAATTAATCCAGATGCTCTAAAAAGTGCCAGGAATCTTGGCAAATCTGAAATTCAGTTTTCAAAAACTTTCTTAACTTTGTATCAACAAATTTAGCAGAAGCATAAGTTACTGAATTTTGGCCATTAACAATCGGGTGAAGGGGTGGGCTGTAAATATCCTTATGAATCTTAGGAAGAGCAAAACAACAAGGTATCTTAGGTGTTGGCATACATAAATGGTTATAAATGTCGGTGTTAACTGTGCCCTCGATGAACAAATAATTAAGTAAAGATCTTATTCCCTGATGGGCCCCATTAACTTCATTTAAAAATACTTTGATGTAAGAGTCAGCTTCTAATAAGCATGTCACTCTCCTATTATAATCTTGCTCATCTATAAATACCAACCCACCCCCTCCCCCTTAGTCAGGTTTCATTACCCAAATGTTGTGTGTTCTCAAAGAATCCAGCATTTGACGTTCATGCATATTTAAGTTAGAAATACCTCCTTTTATAGAGTTTTTAAAATTATTTAAGGTGTGTTGAAAATCATTTTCACACATTCTCTCAAAAAACATCAAGGTGGGGTGTAATGGTGGATTGAAAATGCTAGAAACCTTAAATTCATCACTGTTTAAACTGCTACTACCAAAAAGTAGTTTCAGATTTAATTTACATAAAAACTGTTTTAAATCAGTAAGGGTTTTAGCTAAATCTGCACCCCTGCTGGGTACAAAGGTTAAACCTTTTGAAAGAACATCCATAAGGCTTTGAGACACTTCATGCAAAGAAAAGTTATATACATTGAAGTCCCCAATAGAGTTAGTAACAATAGTGGGGTAAAAGTTAGAGTCAACTGAACTTATACTGTCATCAGATGATACAGTTATCTCCCCCAGTGATTCTGTCTTCTCTGACACCAGTTTTGGCATTGATCTCCCCCCACATGGGACTGATTGTTCCTCCCTTGACTGTATAAATCCTGGGATTCAGGGAGAGTTTGTTGTCTCTCCCTGTCACAAATGCGTTCACTGCATCTTGGTCGTGTTGGAGGACCTAAGACTACTGTCCATCCTGCTACTTCAGAATCAGGGACCTCAGCAAATGTAGACCCATTAGTGTTAATAACAATGTTAATACCTTGAGAAAGTGGGGGTGGGGGTAAGCAGTGCCATTCTCATAGTCTCTCTTGTCTCTGGCCAATATTTTGATTTTTGTCTCCCTTAATCTAATTAAGCTGTTGTCAATACTGTTCAAAATCCAACAAAAATCAAATTTGTATCTTAAAAAGTCAGGGTCAGATTTAATACTCTTTTCTAAGTTGTCCAAATCAACAGTTAACCTCTCCATTTTACTGCCATAATCTTTAATTAACAATTCTAGAAACTGGCAGCCCCATTCATCAAAAAGATGCAACAATTCACAGTGAAATGAAGAATTTCTGACCAACCCCATTGGATATCTCCATTGTCTTAACCCTTTGGGAATTTGTTTTCTTTGTAAACATTCCCGAAAGTAGACAACTTCCAGCTGTAATTTCTTATATTTAAATAATTTAATGTCAAATGTCTTTAAATTATCAATAATGGAAAAATGGTGGTAAACAGTACCTGAGTCTGTGTGTTGAAGCACAGTGTTATTAGTAGAACTGCCATTTGCACACAAGTGCAATGGTTTGTTCACCATTTCATTCAAAGAAGGGATGTCTGTAATCAAGGGAGCATTAGAAATCACTGTGCTGTTGTTCCACACCTCAGTTCCATTCATATTTAAAGCATTTGAGATTCTAGTGTCAGAGGAAGCTACAATGTTAGAAAAAGATGTATTATTCAAGCCTGTCATGGCAGGAGAAGCCCTATTTACATTTTCCATGTTCGTTGCTCTTGTTTCCGTTAAAATAGAAGTCTCTGACATCCGACCCGAGCAAACCAAAGAAGCTGTTGAAATAGGGAGTCCGGTGATGCCAATAGTAGGATTTAGATACAGAACTGGCTGTTGCCCATTGTTTGACCCTCCTGAATTTGGAAGTAGTCCACTGATTAAAGATTTAGATAAATCGTCCACTCTGTTACATAGTTGTAAAATAAGTTGAGTTAAAGTTCCAGTACTCATATCCTCCCTACCTGGGAAGCAATAGGGGAGAGAAAAGACTGTGATAATGGACTCATTTATCCAGCCATCTCCAAGACAGGCAAACCAAATGTAAAATAAATACACAACTAGAAAAAGTTGTAAAAAACAATAAAGAGAGGCAGAATCAGCAAGTCCAAAAAACAAACTGTTTAATGGTTAGCACTTTCGTCTGCCACTAATAAGCAAACTTCATCAGACAAGGAAAAGAGGAAATTACATATTTTAAATAGTATCAAATACATGACATCACTTCCCATCTCTGTGAAAAATACATAACACTTTAAAATATATAAATAAAAAGGACACTTTTCCTTTCAAGAAGCTTAAT
This sequence comes from Protopterus annectens, assembly GCF_019279795.1. Taxonomy (NCBI): domain Eukaryota; kingdom Metazoa; phylum Chordata; order Ceratodontiformes; family Protopteridae; genus Protopterus; species Protopterus annectens. Next base: position 457,859,725 of record NC_056736.1, read on the forward strand.
TGCTATTACATTCTTGGAATTTTCTGCTGTGCAGGTATCCGTTGAAATCCACGTCCAACTACTGGTGAACTAAAAATCGAAATACATCTGAAAATGTGATTTGAATAGAAAGTTAATAGCACCATCCCTACTGAATCTTGTCCAGCTTTAAGCCCTACTGCTGTTGGATCATCCTGGCCCTGACTACAGTGACTGAAAATCTGCCTACCTCCCATATTGATCTACAGTCAAGGAACTGAAAAAGTTAATAGCACCATCCCTACTGAATCTTGTCCAGCTTTAAGCCCTACTGCTGTTGGATCATCCTGGCCCTGACTACAGTGACTGAAAATCTGCATACCTCCCATATTGATCTACAGTCAAGGAACTGAAAAAGTTAATAGCACCATCCCTACTGAATCTTGTCCAGCTTTAAGCCCTACTGCTGTTGGATCATCCTGGCCCTGACTACAGTGACTGAAAATCTGCCTACCTCCCATATTGATCTACAGTCAAGGAACTGAAAAAGTTAATAGCACCATCCCTACTGAATCTTGTCCAGCTTTAAGCCCTACTGCTGTTGGATCATCCTGGCCCTGACTACAGTGACTGAAAATCTGCCTACCTCCCATATTGATCTACAGTCAAGGAACTGAAAGTAGGTCTTGGGCTTCGCTTTCTGCCTCTTTAGCCTCTGTATAGGTCCACCTTCAGAGTCCATTACTTTGCCTGCGTTTGTGTGCCTAGCAGCCAGTACCTCTCCTCTCTTATCCCCCAAAACCCCCCTCACTCTCACCTTTTCCTGCCCTCATTTTTCTTTCTTTTTTTCATTCCCTTGTCCTGTTTGTATTTTCCCCATTCTCCTCTCATTTACCTATACCAGCCACTAGGTGGCGCTCTCTCTCTCTTTCTTCTTTGCTTCCTCCTATTTCCCCTGATTAGCCCTCCTCAGTCTACTCTGCTAATTTGGTTTTCCATCCCTCTACCTCCATTTTCTTCCTTACCGACTGCCTATTCTCCTTACCACCTGTGCTGATATCTCTCCAGTAACCTGCCCTACTCTCTTCCATTACACCTCACTCATCTCCTCCTAAATCCTCAGTACTCTTTTCTGTCATACTCCTCCTTACCTTTCTCCTATCCCTCTGGTATCTGGTTCCTATCTTACCCCTTCCCTATTGACACTCGCTGCTCCTATAGTCTCACCTGCTTTTCTGATTGTCTCCTGGCTATACCTCAGTTGTTAGTTATCTCCCTTCTTAACACCACGTCACTTATTTTCCCCTGTCTTTCTTTTTCCGTCTCCCTACCCTCTTCCTTTGGTCCCGCCTACCCTTCCCTATAGCCCGTGTTCTTTTCCCCTGTCCCGCCCTTCTTCCGCTGAAGTTACTTATACCCCTTCCTGTACCTGCGTCACCCCTTTCACTTCCTTCCACCGTTCCAGGTCCCTGGCTGCTGTGCGCTCCTGCCTTGGCGAGTTATCTCTGGTAGGTTACGGTTACCTTGAGCTTTCTCTGCATGGAATTTTTGATGTTGTCAAGGCCGAAATAGCTGAACTTATTACTGTATTTATCAGTGATTACTGTCGCTAGTAGTCCTAATCACTATGCTACTGTGAAGTCTTTATTTATTCCGACGAGGCACCATTGGTTCTTAAACGAAGGACCCAGGGTTCGGACTAACAGCTTCAGGCATCGGGTCTGTTTAATCCGCTGCATTACTTGATGTTTGCTGCTAAATGTAGTTCAACATAGTCGCATTGCATTTTTAAGCTCTTAAAACTGTTGTAGTAATCTGCTCGTTCGCTTTTTATCTCTATAGCATTGTATTTAGCACTATTACATCGCTGTGTTGTGATTATACTTTTTCTGCTAGACCTGCTCATGCATCTTAGTACAAACTGATGTTGCCTAGATTACTCCTGCTTTTTTTTTTTTCACTAAAACGCTAAGCGTTAAAGCGTTTGTACTGTGTTAGATGTGTTAAGTGTTAAAGCGTTTGCACTGTGTTAGATGTGTTAAGAGGTACAGACTAATACTATTTCCTGCTCTACTTTGTATTTCTTTCTGCCTGTACACTTATCTAGACAAGTTAGTACCTGGCCAGGCTATCGTTAGAGTTACAGCCCATTGCTACTAAACGGCATCACACACGTGGAGCTTCTTTATCGTTAGCTGGCGTGTATGCTGGTGCAAATACGCTAAGGTGCTTACAACTATCCTATGACCCGGCACTGATGGCTTATTTTCCATAGATGCCTCTGCTGCTAGCCTTATTTGGAGCTTGTTACCAACCATTTACCCATTTTTGCATACTAGGCTCGCTTAAGCCTAGCTGTACCTAAACGCCTACACTCCTTGCAGTGGCTGCAGTAGATAAGGGATGTACTCTTGGTTCATCTCTGATAGAACCTCTGCAACGCTTGAATCAGTACCTTGGATTCTCTGCTCTGGCGTACCTCTTACATAGTACCCTAATAGCTGTATCACTTACTCTACTGTTAGTAAGTCCAACTACATACTTTTAATTTAGCTTTACAAATAGTTTAACCTCCTATATCCCGCAATGACTTGCATATAATATATTACTCTGGTGAGTTACCAGCTGGTCACATGACTGTTGCTACTCATAATATCTATTGTTTAGAGTCTATCAAGTAGATCCAGGTATACATTTTTGCTTGATTTATTTCTAGCTCACTATTGATAGTTTTATGTATTTTCCGCTCTTAATGTTATCAGGGTTAGTTTTAGACAAGCTGTTTCAACAGGGTTAGATTGCTAGATAATTTTACTGTTAGACTGCTGATAATATTGCTGTTGTACCTTTGTTAATCCTTACCAATTTGGCTGTGTTTTGTACCTGTTCAATTTAACATCTATGCTAAGACTGTTATTCTTCTCTCCCCCTAGAAGTTAATAGCACCATCCCTACTGAATCTTGTCCAGCTTTAAGCCCTACTGCTGTTGGATCATCCTGGCCCTGACTACAGTGACTGAAAATCTGCCTACCTCCCATATTGATCTACAGTCAAGGAACTGAAAGTAGGTCTTGGGCTTCGCTTTCTGCCTCTTTAGCCTCTGTATAGGTCCACCTTCAGAGTCCATTACTCTGCCTGCGTTTGTGTGCCTAGCAGCCAGTACCTCTCCTCTCTTATCCCCCAAAACCCCCTCACTCTCACCTTTTCCTGCCCTCATTTTTCTTTCTTTTTTTCATTCCCTTGTCCTGTTTGTATTTTCCCCATTCTCCCTCTCATTTACCTATACCAGCCACTAGGTGGCGCTCTACTCTCTCTCTTTCTTCTTTGCTTCCTCCTATTTCCCCTGATTAGCCCTCCTCAGTCTACTCTGCTAATTTGGTTTTCCATCCCTCTACCTCCATTTTCTTCCTTACCGACTGCCTATTCTCCTTACCACCTGTGCTGATATCTCTCCAGTAACCTGCCCTACTCTCTTCCATTACACCTCACTCATCTCCTCCTAAATCCTCAGTACTCTTTTCTGTCATACTCCTCCTTACTTTTCTCCTATCCCTCTGGTATCTGGTTCCTATCTTACCCCTTCCCTATTGACACTCGCTGCTCCTATAGTCTCACCTGCTTTTCTGATTGTCTCCTGGCTATACCTCAGTTGTTTCTACCGCTCCGTTAGCCCTTGGCTCACTCCGTTCCCTCCCTACCCCCAATTCCCACCCCCCCCGGGGTCCTACATTTATAGCTCTATAGCCACACCCCTAGCCCTCCTATCCTATTACTCTCCTTCCCGCCAAATTGTTCCCCAGCCTTAGTACATCCCTTCCTACTCTATCTCTGCCCCAAGACCATACATCTTCTATTACCTTTCACTATTACCTAGACTTCTCTCCTTACACTTTCCTTCCACTCCAGCCTTTCTTTCTCTTTTCCAATTAATATCCTTTCTTATCTACCTACTGCTTTAAACTACAGACTTTCCCCTATATTGCTTACCACATTCTATTTTCTCCCCTTTACACTTTCCCCTCTACTTCCTCACCTCTCTAATTACTAAATGATGCCTCCCTACATACGAACTATGCCTGTACTCTCTATCGCAATCACAACCACCCTTCTTTCTACATACCTTCTCACCTTTCTTGAAATTTCACTAGATAACTCTCTTATCTCCACACATAAACACACCTCTACTAGACTCACATTCACAACCTACCCTAATGTTAATTCCACCCCTAGTTATCACCTATCTAAATTCCATAGGCAACATCACCTTACATACCCCCTACTATCTTGCAAAAAAACAAAATCTCTAACAATTCTAAATAAGAACTACTTAACAAAACTTATTAATCCTACTCTACTAGATGGAGACATCCACCCCAACCCTGGCCCTACCTCACCACCTCCCCAAAACTGCTTGCCTAACCCCAACAATAACTTCCTTATAGGACACCTTAACATCCAAAGCATAAATAACAAAATACCTTTCATCCATGCCCTCTTAGATATACACTCATTTGACATCCTTTGCCTCTCTGAAACCTGGCTTACCGCAGGCACAAAGACTCAGAGATTGTACCCCAGGGTTATAACATAATAAGACACGACCGCTTAAAACGTAAGGGTGGAGGAGTAGCAATACTGTTCAAAAATCAACTTAACATATCTATTCAACCAGAATGCCCAAACCTAAATAGCAAAACAGAAACAATCATTATTAAACTCCAACTTAACCCCAAAAATCTATTTACATTATTTGTTTGTATCTTCCCCCAGGTAATAACATTCCAATACTAGAAGACTTTTTAAGCTGGGTTTCTACCAACTACCCCCAAGAAACCATAATTCTTGGTGACGTTAACATAGACTGGAACACTATAAATACAGTCAATCCCACCTCCCATATTAACCTACATGGGTTTTCACAAAGTATTACCTCAACTACAAGAGTCAATAAACCCAGTAAGAAAGAGAGTATATTAGACTGGATACTAACTAATAAAGTTAAGACACATTATAAGGTAGGTATTATGCCTGATGACATCAGCGACCACTGCCTAACCTACATTTCTAGACAAAAATCAGAATTTGTTAACCTCCCAAATACAAGGCTAATTCGATCAGTCAAACACTTTAACATAGACCTTTTTAAAGCCGAACTGAGTGCATGTAATTGGAATTGCTTAAAATCACTCCCCTAGAAGAAGCAGTATTATTCTTTAATTCCACATTCCTATCTATACTTGATTCTCATGCACCAGAACGCTCTATTAGAGTAAAGACCAAATCGACCCCATGGCTGACCACCAACACAAAAAAACTCATGCTTGCTAGAAACAAAGCATGGAAATCTTGGAGATGTAATAAACTAAACCCTGACTTAGTTAAATTCCGCCAGCTTCGTAATTTAGCAAAAATCAATAATCTCTGACAAGAAAAACTTCTACTGTAACCTCCAGGAAACACATATTAACAACCCTAAACAGTTCTGGTCATCAGTAAATAGACTTCTTTCCCCAGGAACTGCGAAAACTCATTCCCCTCTAAATGCTGACCCAGAAACCCCTCTCCAGACTGCCAATGCTTTCAACTCTTTTTTCTCTGAAACTATTCAAACCCTAGCCAAACAAATGAACACTAACAACTCTCATATACCACCTAACAGAACTACCTCTTCCCTCAATTTCGCTCTAAAACCTATATCTACCTCTTTCATCTTCAAACTCATTCACAAACTTAAACCCTGCACCCTTCTGCTGACAAGCTCCTTCTCTTTTCCTTCAGAAAGCTGCTAAAGAAATTGCTTATCCTATTTCCTTACTCATCAACAGAACTATCCAAGAAGGAACCATCCCTGATATATGGAAAGTCTCCTATATTATACCACTTCATAAAGGTGGAAACTCCCTTGACCTTTCCAACTTTAGACCAATTGCCCTTCTTTCACCCCTTGCAAAAATAATGGAAAAATGTATTCTCCAGCAACTGGTACACCACCTCTCCCTCCACAACATAATAGCAAACTGCCAGCATGGTTTTAGACCCCATCATAGTACCACCACTGCCCTTCTCTCCTTTATAGATACTATCAACAAAAATCGAAACAACCATTCTCTCTCCTCCGCTCTTTTCATTGATCTCTCAAAAGCTTTCGACATGGTTAACCACTCTCTCTTAATCAATATTCTCGAATCTCTTCCTTGTGATAAACTAGCCACAAATTGGTTTAAATCTTACCTTAACAACAGACAACAAGCAGTAATTTGGGAAAATCACATCTCTTCTCTCTTGCCCATTTCCATCGGAGTTCCCCAGGGCTCCATTCTAGGTCCACTTCTGTTCACCCTCTTTATAAACGATCTTCAGACTGCTATACCACAAGCTACCTGCATACAATATGCAGATGATTCTACCCTTATCTGCTCCGCACCTTCTTCTACTGAACTGACATCCTTAACACAAAATACCTTTAACAAAGTAGAAACTTGGTTTTCTAAACGGTTTCTCCTACTAAATGCAAAAAAACTAAACTCCTCCTCTTCTCCCCCACCTCTCGGTCCCCCCCTTTAAACTTTACCATTTCTTCTAATAATGGCACTATCATCTCGCCTGATCCAACTACTAAACTTCTTGGAATAACCATTGACAATCATCTTTGCTTGAATCCGCACATAAACACCACCATCAAGGTTGTTAACAAAAAAATTGGATCCCTATATCGTATTAAACCTTTTCTAACCCCAGCAACAAGAACCAAATGTGCTCAAACCCATCTCCTATCTACTCTCCTATATGCTTCTCCCATTTATACCAACCTCAAGAAAAACAATCTTAACAAACTTGAAACTTGCTATAATAACATAGCACGTTTCGCCACTAGTAACCCCTTTAGGACTCACCACTGTATAAATCTAAAGCAACTTGGCTGGCTCGAATTTCAAAACTACCTAAAAATTCCTCAACTCACTATAGCTCACAACATATTACACCTACCTGACAACACCCCTATACTCTCTCAACTCCTAATCCCGTATAATAATCTGAACTCGCTTCGCTCCTCTAGTAAACTTATGACTAAATCAATAAAGGCAAACAACACAGCAGGTTATTCTCTTTTCACTAACACTATAGGTAAATGCTGGAATCTCTTACCTTGTGACATAACTTTGACTACATCCCTGCCTCAATTCAAACAGAAAATTAAACTGTACTACCTAAATCATTGGCTTTGTTCCTGCAGTACACCAGGCTAACCTTTTTCTTTCTCATACTACATCTCTCCTTCACTCTTCCTATTAGTATCTGTCTTATTTCTTCTCCTTTTACAGTACTAATCGACCTAGGTACATTCTATGTAAAATTGCTAATATGGTATTAACTGCTCATCGAAATGTGCTTCTCCTGAATCTATCTTGCATTCTGTGTGATGTTATGATTTTCTAATTTGTTACTTATAAACATTTGTAATATTTTGTAATGTACTTAGTATTTAGTGGAGCTTTTCTCCTCGGGCCTCTGCTGAAAATGGACATGTATCCAGCCAGACTAGCCCGGTCAACAAATGTAAAATAAATAAAATAAATAAATAAAATATATGTATTAAAAAAAAATAATAAATATATATATATATATATATATATATATATATATATATAAGAAAAAAGTTTAAATATTTATGTGCATAAGTAGCTACATAAACTTATAGTTAAAAATCATCTTTCTAAAGATTTAAGGTTTAAAAGACATTTCACATTACAGTTGTCATTTAATCCTGGGTAGCTGAAAGCATTGAAAACCAGCTGCCAGTTAAGTTCCTTTTCTTCCAACAGCAATGACTAAGGGCCACCCCGAATGTCTGTGAGAAGTTATTCTATAACCACAAATGAAACAGTGTGCCCTGGGTTTCTACTGACATGTTTGGCTAAGGCGTTAGTAGGATTTTGTTTCCCTATGTTGTATATGTTCTCATAAATGCGTTGTTTTAGCTGTCTCTTCATCTTACCAACATAAAAACATTTGCATTTATTGCACAAAGCTAAGTATATCAGTCCTTTTGTTTCACAGTTGAACCTACTTGTTATGTTCAATTGATGTTTGTTGACAGTTATTCTTTTACCAACTTTAATGTACTTGCAAAAATGGCATCTGCCACATTTATACATCCCGGGACTGTTATCATATTTTTTATTGGGTCTTTCATGTAAGGTTTTCAAGTTACAGCCTCTTTAAAAAGTTGCCCATGGTCTCTCACCCAACTTTAAACAAACAGAAGTATCAACCAGAATCAAGTCCCAGTTTTTCACAATAATCCCTTTTAAAGTGTGTGCATTGACAGAAAAAGGGGTAATAAAAGTTGTATTGAAGTCAACAGATATGTTTACAGTGACTTCTTCAGCTGTTGGGAGAAAATTGTTAGTTGAACCATCTGACATCAAACTACTACCCAAAATTGGTTTAAAGACTCCTTTCCTTCTTTTATGTGCAACTTCCATCGTTAAATTATCTACTAGAGAGACAGGGTAAGATCTTTTCACAAACATTTCTTTTAGTAAATTATATTCCAAAATAAAGGAGGTTTCTAGAGAAGACATCCTGGCTGCTCTAACTAACTGGCCTTTTACAACGGCTTTGTTCTGTTGATAAAGCTGGGAGCTTTCATAATGCAAAAAACTGTTTGAGTATGTAGGTTTCCTATATACACTTGCTAGATATCTCTTATTACTGATGTCTTTTTCAATAAGGACGTCCAAAAATGAAATGGCGTTGGTACTAAATTGAAAAGTGAATTTATAAAATCTGTTAGGGTGGAAATATAATTCACAAATACTTCTGCACCTGACCGATCACCTTCAAATAAAATAAATATATCGTCCAAATAACGGGTATACATTTTTACTTGTTGTAGAAACAGATCACCTTTAAATAAATGTTTTTTTCCCAAAAAGCAAGTACACAGTTTGCAAAGCTCCCACCACATGGGGACCCCCATCACCACCTCTGACGTCTGTAAATAAAAGTTGTTGTTAAACAAGAAAAAGTTGTAAGATAGTACCCAGTAAGGTACCCTGGCTTTTGTTATTATTTTCCTGTACCACTGTCGAGCAGAGCCACAGAAGTGATCCCCGGGCTGAATTTCCTATTTCCCATCCAATCATCAAAATTTTTCTTGAAGAGTGTTAATGAGGAGCTTTGTTTGATATAGATAGGTAGTTTTTTCCAGAAATGGGAAGTTTCTGGGACAGGAATCTGTCCCTCCGTCGTGTTCTGTTTATTGTGGTGACAAGGTTTAGGTCCCTAGAGCATGTAACTTGGGGGTATTGGGATTTCTTTAAGTGGAGTATGTCCAACAGCTCTGGGTTTGACATAGCTTTGTATGTTAGGCAGAGATCACCTTTGAGTAGGCGATATGCGATGGAGTAAAGCTGGAGTTTTTTGAGACGGTCTGTGTAGGGCATTTGTTTGAGTCTGGTAATCCTCTTTGTGAGGTATTTCTGTGGCCTTTCCAGTTGTTGTAGATATCTTGTGAGGTACATACCAAAAGGGGCATTGTACTCTATAATGGGTCTAATGAGTGATGAGTAGGGGGGAACAATGACCTCTTTTTTTCTGGATGAGAAACCTTTCGGGATGAGGTGTGCCACGTAGAAGGATTTCCTGACTACTGTGGCGATGTGATTATCAAAGGAGAGACTACTGTCCACCTGTGTCCCAAGGTCTCTTATCACACTTTCGGTGTTAAGTATACTACCGCCTATGTTGTAGTTCATGGGTACAGAGTTTTTACCAAAGGGGATGACAATGCACTTTTTGGCATTGAGCTTGAGGCCATGGCTTTGACACCAGGCATCTGTCTCGGTGAGGCCCTTTTGTAGGATGTCCACATCGTTAAGAGTTTAGATTATGGCTCCTAGTTTGCAGTCATCTGCAAACTTTGTTAGCCAAAGACCTTCTGTGTTAGCCTGTACTTCAGAGAAGTAGATACCAAACAGGAGAGGACCCAGGACTGAAGCCTGTGGTAATCCACTTGTCACTGGTCTGAAGTCAGATTTGGAGTCTGATACTTTCAGAGTGTGGGTTCTGTCAGTGAGCCAGTTGGCAACCCATCTTGTGACATAGGGATTTATACCTAGTCTAGTGAGTTTATCTATAATTCCAGAGTGGGGGATGGTGTCAAAAGCCTTGGCTAGATCTAGATAGGCTGTGTGAACTACCTTACCCTTGTCTACGGCTTTGGTGACTGCTTCAAAGAAGTCTATCAGGTTTAGGAGACATGATCTACCTTTTACAAACCCAAACTGGGTGGGGTCCAGAGTTTGGAGATCCCCAATGTCTTTGTTTATATGTTCCATGATGATATATTCCATGCCCTTGCAGACCAGGCTCATTAGGCTAATGGGGCAGTAGTTCACGGGGTCCCTGGTGGCTCCTCCCTTGTGGAGTGGGATAACCATCGCTGTGCGCCATTCAGCGGACACAAAGCCTGAGGTGAGGCTATGATTGAACATGGTACTTAGGGGGGGTGCCAGTTCGTTCTGTAGTTCATGTAGAATGCAGCCTGGGATGTTGTCTGGTCCCATGGATGCTGTATTCTTGGCTTTGGAGTGTGTGGTTTTTACCTGTGTAGCAGTGATTACTGGAACTTTGCATTCTTCCGGTATAGAGATAGGCTCTTTAGGAGGTGAGAGGGGGGTAACGTTAGCACTGAACCTATCTGCCAGGATGTTGGCAATATCAATTGGGTCTGTATATTTAGTGCCACTGTGCTGTAACTCAGAGCAGATCTGAGTGTTGCCATTGAGATTCTTGACATAGCTATAGAATGCTTTATGGTTGTCTTTAGAATCAGTGGTGATTTTGTTTTTGTAACTAGCTTTGGAAGATTTTATCAGGGATCGCAACTTCTTACTGAGGCTGACCAGGGAGCTCCTCCACTCATGGAATTTTACTCTCTTTTGCAACAGTTTCTTCCTTCTGTTGTACAGTTTGTTTATGGCAGGGGACCACCAGATTGGCTTCCTTTTTTTGGAGGATAGCATCTTGGTTCTGTTTGGGATAGCACGAACCATGCACTCGTGTAAGTGCTTATAAAGTGCAATTGTGTAGGATTCAGTAGTCATAACTGTATTGTCCATCTGCATGGGTGTCATGAAGTTTACCACTTCTGTCTTAAGAAGCATGAAGTTGGCTTTGGAGAATTTTTTTACCGTGGTTTCCTTAATGGGGGGTGGGGGCAGGATGTAGATATCTAGGGTAATTAGCTTATGGTCAGATCAAACCAATGAGGCATTGACTTCAGGTGTGAAACACTGGTCACTCATGTTGGTAATGACTAGATCTAGGATATTGTTTCCCCCTGGTGGGGATGTGGATAAGGTGATCCAGGGCATTGGAGTCTATGAATTACAGAAAGCTTTGAGCGAAGGAGTTGGTACATGAGTAGTTTTCCCAGTTAATGGTGGGGTAGTTGAAATCGACCATTATTAGGGTGTTTGGTTGAACCCTAATATTTTCCAGTATATCAAAAAAAGAGGAGTGGGAATCTTGGGGCATGGTGGGGGATCTGTAGCAAGCTACAATTTGGATTGCAGTTTTGCCCAGAGTTAGTTGCCCTTGGATAACCTCGGTTGCATTATGCTGAGCAACTAGCCTGGAGGTGTGGATATCCGTAATGAATATGGACACACCTCTGCCTTTGGTGTTCCGGTCCAGGTTACATGGCCGAAAAGTGTGGTATGAGTTATAGCCTGGTAGTGCAGGTGTGCTCTCTGGAGCCTTGAACCAGGTCTCAGTCACTGCACAGATATCGATGTTCTCCATTTTAAGGAGTGCCTCGAGTGAGTGCATTTTGAGATTTGGAGTTCTAGCATTGAGTAGCATCACCCTCAGTTTTTGCTTGCTTGCTCCAGTTATGGTGGTGAATTTGTCATTTGAACCCTGCCTAAAAAAGACACTATAGGGGCAGCAAGAACCTTAGTCAGTATCCAGAATCCCAGGGGTGACAGTTGCAGGCCATCCCTGGCAAAGCATCGTGGTCTGTTGACCATGTCATCCCAAGCAGACAGATACTGGATCCCTTTAGAATGACACCAGAAGCTTAGCCAATTGTTGAAATCAATCATTTTGTCCTTGTACTGCAGTATCATTCTGGGTGATGGCAAAATGCTACTCAGGGCTAGGGTAATACCTGCCTGGACTGCAAGATCGGAGAGCTCTTCCATGTCACTTTTCATGTAGTCCAGGGAGGTGCATCTCAGGTCGTTTACACCAACATGGACAATGACAGAGTCATATTTGTACTTGTTGTGGAGTGACCTGAGTGTGTGGGTTATGTGGCGGATCCTGGCACCCAACAGGCAGCTGACAGTAACCTTCTCCTTGATTAGCCATACTGGTAAACTTCTGCCTAATCTGGTGCGTTAGACTGCAGTTTTGATTGCAACACTGGCTGTACTGTAATTTTTGCAGCAGAAGCTGAGCTTCTGTGTTTCTACAGCTGTTTAGATTTCAGTTTTGCTGCTACATGAGTATATTCTTATTATTATTTGTCTTCATAAAGTTGTACTCCAGTGCCTTTTGGTTTGCTGCATTGCTACTGTTTTGCCCTGTTCTTGTCCCTACCCCAGTACTATTCTCCCTGCTGCTCCCTACTAGCTCTACACTAATTAGAGTTTCCTCTGCCCATGCTGGAAAAGCTAAAGCTTCTGAAATTCTAAACTAACTGCAACAATTGACCTGTAGCTCAGAGTCATAGGACCAAAATAACTGACTTGCTAGAGGTTCTGAAGTTAGAGAGCTCATTAGCTTTACATGATTGGGTCCTTTTCTATCTAGTCTGCTATAATTAGCACAGAGCACCTACCCAGGATTTTTTTTAGGACTCTGAGAAGTTTGGAAAGCCACGAGCTGTGAAAAAGTAGCTTTTCATCAAAAATGAAAGATATGCTGAGGTTCTAAAGATTAACTTGCCTAAACCTCAAAGACCTCCAAAGCACAACAGAGGCATAAAGCACTCTCAATAAGTTAGGCTTGCCTCCTCACATAGCACAAGGAGTTCCAAAGTCATGGATAATGAGCGTATAAGGTAGGCACCTACCCAACCAAACATTCCTGTTATAGTTGACTCCATTGTTTGACTTGCAGATGTACCTGTTAACAGGCTGAGCGAGGAAACAGTGACAGCTAGTTGCTTGATTGATGCCAGGATCTGCCACATTACACATGTACTCAAGTTCTTGAACAATAGGAACTGGAATGTCTCTGTTAATGTACATGTTGGTGTTAATGACTTGAGATGTACCCCCCAGACTATATACAGTGAGAGATGATGGAGCTTTCAAACTATGTCTCCCAGGCAGAAACGAACTCAGCACTAAGCATTATCCTACCTTCCTCAAGGATAATGCCATAATATGAGCAAAAAATAATTGACTTCAACAACTGGTTTAGTTTTTGGCTTCATTCAAAGGAGGTGATATATTTGTTAACCTGGGAGGATATGACCAACATACCATGCTGCTTCACCAGGGATGGCCTGCATCTGTCTCCTCCAGGGTTTTGATTACTGGCAAAGACATTGTCCACCCTTTTAGTGCCTTTTTTAGGCAATTCCATCCTGCTATACCAATCAACGTAATGAAACAAGCAAAGGAATATATGAAGGCATTACTGGTTATTATACCATGACCGCCGAAAAACGTGCACGCTGATTGGCCAGCGTGCCCGTTGTAAATCGAGTTATACTAATGGAAAAAGGTCCGGTCACCCGGACTTTTTTCCATTAGTATAACAGGGTTTTTTAAAACACTGTCTCGCTATGTTAAATGGGTTTAACATAGCGAGACAGCTTTAAAATAAGCGAGACAGTGTTTTAAAAAAAAGCAATGGAGAAAGCAAGATCTCTGTTGCTTTTTTTTTAGTGTTTCACTATGTTAAATGAGTTTAACATAGCGAGACAGTTTTAAAATAAGCAACGGACATCTCCGTTGCTTATTTTAAAACTGTCTCACTATGTTAAACTCATTTAACATAGCATAAACAGTAAAAAAAAGCAACGGAGATCTTGCTTTCTCCGTTGCTTTTGCCCACAGCTCTGATGTACTGTGCAGGCACGCAGTACATCAGAACTGCCGCGGATGCCAGACATCTGCGGAAGGGCAGTAAACAGGCATTATACTATGCCATTATTTAAGAAAAGTAATAGTTTCTTTTCTTAAATAATGTCATGGTATAATAGCAATAACCCACTTCTGGGTGTGGGTAATGCTAACTTTACCCACGGTTGGCTTTGTTTGGTCCCTCGGGCTTCGCCCTCGGGACCAAACCACGCCAACTGTGGGTAAATTTACCATTACCCACACCCAGGCGTGGGTTATTGCTATAATACTAGCAGCCTAAACAAGAAACTACACTCCCTACAAGTCTTCCTCACCCTAGTGGATGTAGATATCTGTGTAGTGATTGCGACATGGTTTAATACAGCAGAGAGCATTCCAGATGGGCAGGGCTATAATGCTGTCCACACTAGCTCTGAACTGGAGGGAAGAAATGCAGCTTTATGTCAGTCTTCATCCTGTAGACACTCACATCAAGGCTAGTAAAGCAGCATGATGCACTAGAGCTTCTTCATGTCCTGATATCCATCAGAAAGGGCCCGTACTGTACATTATCTAACTCTAGAACATCCTCTATGACCCAAGAGAGCCACAATGCCAATATACAGGAACTAGAATAATCAGTATTAAACCCAGTATCATTTTTTTGGTGTTCCAACTATCCACCTATAGACTGAGAAACCTGCATCACCACTAGTGCACAAGCACAGAGATTCCTGGACTTTGTCAGTACAAATGCCCTAGAACAGAGATGGTGAACCTATGACACACTTGTCCAAAATGACACATGCCACAATGTTTTGGGTGACATGTCAGCGATCACCAACACCCAGTTTACCAAAGACACTGCTTTTGCATTCATTGCTCATGTGAAGTGCACTGAAATATTTTGGGTCTGGCATTTCAAAAGGCTCGTGGCACACAAGGTTTGCCATCATTGCCCTAGAGCAATTAATCAAAGAACCCACTAGGAGGAACACCATCTTGGATTTTTTTCTTTACTAATATGGGCTCGTCTTGCACCATCCCTTGCATAAATTCACCACTTGTTAGGTCTGTCCATAAAACAATCTTCCTCGAAGTAAAATTGAAACCAAAGACCCCTTCCACCCAAAGTATCTTTAGAAATTTCACCAAGATAAACTACCTTGTGTGAGAGAAGATCTGTGACAGTCAGTCATTTGTGTCAAAGAAGGCAAGAGTATGGCATTGAATCAAGAGAGGTGGTGACAGTTAACATGACACCCAGCCCCATGTAGAAAATGGGATAAAGAGGCTTGATGATGGTCACGATGATGATGATGATGAAACTACCTACTCATAAGTGATATATTGGCATACTTCAGCTCCCCAGATAAACCAAGTTAACTCTGCTGAATATACGGAAACATACACCACCACATTATAACAGCAGGAGGAACAAGTACAGTGCAAACCCTGGAACCCATCCCTTTTGGTGGAAACATAATATCAACAAGCTTTACAATAAGAAGAAGACAATTTTTAACTACAAGTAAGAAGACGAATTCCCAGAATGAGACAGCCCTTGTCACTGAATCCACCAAAGTCCAGTCTGTGGCTGAAATAGCTACCCAAGCCACAGACAATCATGAGGCCTTTTTTAGTGATAATTGTAATCTCAGAGGCACACTTCAACAATGTGCTGAGCTTATTGAGAATTATCTTATCTACGCCAAAGCTGAAGATATAGCAAACCTACCAGTCAAGAAATTCAGCTCAGACTTTATCCCCCCTCCCCCTCCATCTATCTCTTGTTAAGGGAAGGTCATGTCTACTTAACCTGGTAGACTTCTTTGGGAGGGTCACCAAGGCAATGGACAAGGGCAGAACAGTGCGTACTGCGTATCTTGACCTGCTTCGAGTATTTGACACAATACCCCACTTAGGTATTGTTGAGAAGCTCTCTTTGCTAGTAGTAAACCCTTACATAACTTACTGGATTGTTGGCTGACTCACAGACAGGACCAAAGAGGTCAGGATCTGTGAGACCACCTCAACCAAGAGACCAGTCACCAGTGGAGTACCCCAGGGCTGCATACTGGGTTAGCTCCTGTTTGACATCTACTTCTTGGAAGTCAAGGCTAACATTAAAGGCCTCTGGCTCACCAAGTTTGCAGATGACAGTAAATTGGGAACTATTATAAATTCTCACCAAGATACAAACTTAAAGAAATCCCAATCCCTCAGAGCCACACGCTCCAGGGATCTAAACATTGTCATCACAATAAACAAAACATTCCGGAGGGATAGGTTCCTGACCCAGAGACTCCCCAGACTCTGGAATAGACTGCCCATACATGTCAAGCAGAGCGCCTTTTTGGCCCTCTTCAAAAAGAACCTTGATGATTGGATGGGAGAAAGGAAATTCACCCCGGGGATCACATCAGTCGCCCTGCTAGACAGGGGTCCAGGGAAGTAAATAGTGTGGGAAGAAATAGCCAGGGAATTGTTATGGCTAGGCTTGTACAGGCCCTAGGGCTGATAGCCTAGTACCAACCTATGAAACTATGAACATCTTGCAAGCACATTTAGCTCATTCAAATGACTGGTGCCAAAACAATGGCCTAAAACTCAATGCCAAAAAATGCATTCTAATGCCATGTGGGAAACTGTCAACCCAAATTAATTACTTGTCAATAAAACATCCCTAAGAGTCAACCTAGTAGCAAGGGATCTGGGAACATATGTAGACCAATCTCACCTTTAGCCTAAATGTAGCTAAGATAATAAGAAAATCATTTTATGTCGCAAATATCCAAGGAAGTTATAGTAGCACTCTGCTCAGCCCTTATCAGACTTATCATTGAATACAGTGCCCCCTGCTCTTATCAAACCTATCAATGAATACAATTCCCCCTGCTCTTATCAAACCTATCATTGAATACAATGCCCCCTGCTCTTATCAAACCTATCATTGAATACAATGTCCCCTGCTCTTATCAAACCTATCATTGAATACAATGCCCCCTGCTCTTATCAAACCTATCATTGAATACAATGCCCCCTGCTCTTATCAAACCTATCATTGAATACAATGCCCCCTGCTCTTATCAAACCTGTCATTGAATACAATGCCCCATGCTCTTATCAAACCTATCATTGAATACAATGCCTCCTTTGGCATGTATCTAACCAGACACTTGCAACAGATCGAGAGCTTACAAAGGTTTCTCACCAGGAGAATTAAGAGCATGAATAGCCTGTCCCACACTGATCACATAAAGGTTCTGTCTCTGTATTCAGTCTCCTTCAGGCTGCAGAGAGGGGATCTTTGCCTAGCTTACAGTACTTCCTCAGACCCAGATATGATGGGAAGAATACGGGGCATAAATAATATGTCCTATGCAGACAGCCTCAATGCCCTATCCCTGTATTCTGTCTCTTACAGGGTTTTGAGGGGAGATCTATGCCTGGCGTACAGGGCATTGTCAGACCCCACTCTGATGGACCCCCTGCATATCCACAAAATAAACTGCACCAGAATTACCCATTCTACAGACTTAAGCCTTGCCTGTGATACAAATAAGACCTGCTGGAGAGATAGGTATGTATCCCAGAGATTACCCAATCTATTGGACAGACTCTCCATCCATGTGAAGCAGAGTTCCTCCCTAACCCATTTCAAGTGCAACTTGGGCAATTGGATGGGAAACCGGAAATTCATCCCTTGTTTGGCACCTATGTCTCTAATGGACTAGCCTAGAAACACCTATGAACCTATGGATCTACTGCAAATGCACAAAACAAGCAGCAAAATAAACACTAGATCCAGGGATCTGAATGTCACTTGTGACATAAACAGAATGTGCTGGAGAGAATAATATGTGTCCCAAAGTATTCCACATAATGGAATATCCTCTCCATTCTTGTAAAACAAAATTCATCCCTGACCCTATTCAAATGAAACTTTGACAATTCGATGGGAAATTGTAACTTTACTGTCAGTCTGCCCCCTAAGGTCCCTTATAAACAGAGAACATCAATAAGAAAAGTATTATCCTAACACCCCCCCCAAATCCTTTGCTACCTGCCTACTAACATGTCCTAGCCATATGATACGTGGAACCCAAGTGGTTTGGGGTGTGCAGCTAGACTTGTAAGGGATCTAGTGATCATTAGCCTAGTAACAACCCATGACCCTATCCCACAAGATATACCTTAAACAGGCTTTCCTCCAGCTATCATACAAGACCATGTCCTGAAAGTGCTATCCAAAGCTAAAATACTGCATCAATGTGTACTGGCAATACCCCTGGATGCATCTTAAACAGCATGAAGCATGACTCAGCCACACCTCAACCTCATTTCCAGGTTTTGCACCAACTGAATGGAGAACAGCTACAGTCATTCTCCTACATTAGAAATAACCCAGCAATTACAGAAGCATCTGACCAGACTCATATGCAAAGCAATGGAAAGACTTATCATGGAACTAATCAATAAGAATAGGGAACCTCCAAACAATGGACCTGACTCAGTTTGGATTTGTCAAGGGTAGGTCATACTTCACTTAAATCTGGTAGACTTCTCTGAAAATGTTACCATAGCAATCGATGAAGGTAAAATGATACACACTGCATATCTTGACCTGGCCAAGGTCTTTGACATTTTTTCCACCACTCGTGGATAGTAGAAAAAATAAATAAACTGGGAGTAAACCCCTACATCGCCCACTGGATTGCCAGCTGGCTCACAGATAGAATGCAGGAGATCAAAATAGGGGAAGCTACCTCCACAAAGAGACCAGTCACCAGTGAAGTGCCACATTGTTGCATGTTGGGACCTCTCCTGCTTGCCATCCACTTCTCTAAAGTAAAAGCCAATCCCAAAGGGCTCTGGGAGCAGTTATTGATTCCCCAAGTGACTTGTCCATCCTACAGAAAAGTTTGTCCCAAACAAATAACTGGTGCCAGAATCATGGACTGAAACTAAATGCCCAATAATGCATTATTGTATACTTTGGGAAGTCATCTACTCTGGGAAACTAGCACATTGACAATACACCCCTGAGAGTTGACGCCATGGTCCATGATTTGAGAACTTATGTGTACAGTGACATAACATCTGACCAATGTGTCCACTGTCATAAGAAAGCTCTTTTTATATTGAGCAATTTATAAACAAAGGGACTAGAGATGTAGAGATGTCATTATCTCCCTTAAGTCAGTCCTAGGCCAGTAACTGAGTATAATGCACTCTTTGGTATGTCTGTCAGACACATGCAACAATTAGAAATATCTTACTAAAAGATTACAAGGCCTAAACAATGTGTCCTACATGAGCAACCACAAAGCCCTGTCACTATACTCTGTATCTTACAGCCTGCTAACAGGTGACTCATGTCTGGCATACAAGACAACCTCTGACCCAATCCTGAAGACCTACTGCACATCAGCAAGTCAAATACCATCAGAAATAATTGGTTCAGTCTCTTCTGCAACGTGAGCAGAATGGCTTAGAGGGACAGGTATAGCTCACAGAGGATGTCTCTGCTTTGGTACACACTCCCCATCCAATAAAATAAAGTTCATCCCTGTCCATATTGAAGTGCAACTTGGATTTATGGATAGGTAATAGAAAATTTACCCCATGACTGTCTCTTGTACTACTAATGGACAGAGATGGCTCATAAATGATTTCCCCCTTGCATACGTCACTTGAAATTATCTATGATACAATCTCAGTTATCTTCAATAGGGGTAATATAATTATTGACCATAGGATGGGTAAGGTCAATCTAACACCAAACAGGATAGATTAATTCAAGCACCACAAAAGAAGTTGGCTAGGTTAAAATGGCCCATAAGAGCAGATAGCCTAGTACCTACCTATGAACATATAAAAGGCTATAAGTAAGATAAGGCTATTAACATTTTTTTATTAATGGACACTGACAATAGGACATGAGTGATAAAGATGTTTTTAGTCCATCTGGTTCTTTATGTAGGACAGATTTATATGTATAAGCCAGGTGATTAGATGTGGAGGAATATGAAAAAGGAAATTAAGGCGCTTTTTAGGATAACAAAAAGAAAGTGTGCAAAGGGAAAAACTAACATTAACAAAGGAACAAGTTGCTTTAGGACTACCAGATCTGAAAGCATACTATAAAGCCACACAACGTAGGTTAATATATTTGCTTTAGGATTTAGGATACATGCCTAAATGGAAGTGCGTTATAGGCATAGTGCCCAAAGGGTAACTATAGGGTCATACATGGGCATTTGGACAGATATAGGAAAGGAATATAAAGAGCATTTTGTACAGCCTCATAAACATAAACCTATTATGCATAGTTTTCCTTGGATAGACATTAGATCTTGGAAAAATTGAATAGTATCAATAGGATAGCCTATTGGGGTAATAAGAAAGACACCAAAGAAAATGTATTGAGCATTTGGAAAAAAAATAAAGAACCAAGATTTTTAAGAGCAGATGATAAAAGGAGATGAGTTAATAATGTGGGCTGAAGCTAGACAATCATTTGTGTTATTCAACTCAGATCGAAGTGCATATACAGGTCTAATGTTGGAGTTGAATGAAGATATGTGGAAGCAGGTAATCAGTTTGTACAAGCACAAGTAGTAGAGGAGGGCAGACCAGAAATGGTAGATGAGCATAGAGTAATAAATACACATAAGGCAACAGTAGACCTGTGAAGGCAATACATATAAAATTAAACATACCATGGACTAAACAATTAAATGCAGATTTTACAAATGTTCACTAGAGGGAAATATGCTGTATCCCTAGATATGCAACTAAATTGAAAAGAAAATTAGAATTTTTATACCGAAATGTTTGCACAAGTATTTCTATACCTTGTACATGACAGACAAGGGGCAAATGTTGTAGATGTGATGGTTCAGAAAGAGTTTCTTGGAAGCACATATTTTGGTAATGAACAGAGTTAATTCAATACAAAAATGAAATGGAACAATATGCCAGGAAGTGAATGTAACCTCCATATGGAAATTTTCTTTTTCAACTGGGATAAAATGACATACTAAACAGGTGAACATGTTACTATCTTCAATGTTAATAGTGGTTAAGAAAGTCATAACTAAAAAATGGAACAGGAAAGACAAACCATCAATAAGAAAGGATAAAAAGATTATTACAAAGAATAAAAATATGTAAACGAGAAAACAGAAACATTACTCCTTGGTAAAACATGAACTGCATGGGATACTGTAATGTAAATTGAGATTGAAGACAGCATTTAGCCCAGAAAAAGCACTGTAGACATATATCTATTTAAAGAAAGTAGATTGTACTACAAGGGATGAAGTGACTGGTGCAATTGTTACAATTTGTAATATACTGATAATAAAACATATGGACAGTAGTTAATACCTGATCCCAAGTTATACTGTAAATAGTTAACTTGTGTGTTTAAATGTTTTTGTTTAAGAAGCAATATTAAATCAAAATTAAACTTAGACAGAATAGTTGTTTGTGATATGCGGATGTACATGCTTAACAATGGCAAGTTATTGAAAGTTAAATGTAAGCAGTGACTGTCTATCAAGAGGTAAGTTTATTAGTATTATATAAACATATAGTTTTTAAATGGTTCTATCAGTGATCAGTACCCCAGTAAGAAGTGCACCTCATATTGGGGATTGCAGAGTATGTAAAAATAAGAATGTTATATTTAATAAAATTTTATTCAGATGAAATATAAATAAAATAAAATGTCTATAATAAGTGGATGCTGGGCATCTGTAGTGGTGCAGCGGTTAGCGTTGCCGGCTCACAGCAAGAGGTTCTCTGGTTCGATCCTCGCCTGGGGTGCCTTCTGTGCGGAGTCTGCATATCCTCCCTGTGGTTGCGTGGGTTTCCTCCAGGTGCTCTGGTTTCCTCCCACATCCCAAAGACATGCCGTAGGTGGATTGGATACTCTAAATTGGCCCTAGGTGTGAGTATGTGCATGTGCATGCCTTCTGTAGAATGTTGGGCGCCGGGCTGGCAACTCGGCACCGTCAAAACTCCACTGCCAGTCATGAGCGGACAGGTGATCCACTGTGGTGACCCCCAACTGGGAAAAAGCAGAAAGAAGAAGAAGTCTATAATAAGTGGATGCTATTGCAATCTGTGAATGAAAATGACTGACCCTGCTTGACATTTGATCTCAAATATACAGTCATTGACTTGTCATTATATAGCTCCACCTCATTTGAGTTAGCCCCACCCTTCCAAGGCTGTATCAAAATTATTAAGCTAATCATAAACAGTGCTCTGAATAAATCTTAGAATTCAGCTCCAAACACCATACTTCAAAACTGCTATAACGACAGTGGAAAAATCAGGAGAAAAATAAGAGGATCAGATCTTAGATCTTCAAACTTCTTTTAACCTTCTGACATCAGATGTAAGTAGAAGGGGATATGTCCTTCTAGTAAAGTTTACTGGAGCCATGTAAGCATAAACACTAATTAAATTTTGGGCTGTCAAACCTTCTTGCTGCTATATAACAAGCATGTTTGATGCCTTAGAAGAAGGCTGCAACCCAAACAAACCTGTAAGAAAAAGAGCACATTTTCAAACAAGAAGAGCAAAAATGTTAAAATAAAAGTCACTTCTTACATTAGCAATTAGAAATGCTTGAAAAACATGACTGACAAAGACTCCACTAAATGCAGACTTTAAACATGGAACTTCAAATATATCAGTCAAGACTGTGAGACTTCAGTTACCCATACTGGCTGAAAATTAAGTAATTGCAGCTGTGAAAATGCTTCAAAAGTACAATGAAACTTGTTTCACGTAAGTCCAAATATGATTTTACTTGCACTGATCACAAAGGAACAGCAAGCATCTCAAGCAGGAAACCACCACATGCCTCTTTATTAAGAAAACAGTGTTAGTATTAGAAACATAAGAGGTACTGTAACATTCATAAAACATCAATATTGATTGTTTTGATAGTTGTAATGGTGTGGCTGCTCATCTGCAGATGCATTTACATGGAATAAAAATAATAGTGGCTAATCTGCAAGCCTAAATTCCAAGCAACATTTCTTTGGTAACCCTAGCAATACAATTTCTGAGTGCTGACTTTAACTAATTACATGGAGAGTGGAGGTGCACTCTGTGTTGATTACTGAAAGATACTGAATCAAAGTACCTTCTACACCAACACGCACACACGCACGCACACACACACACACACACACACACACGTGCACACATGCACTGCATCCATCTTTTGGTACTAAAAGGACTGCTGCATGCTCTAAGTTAAAACAATATCACCAGACTTGAGGGCTGAAACTTCAAAATGTATTATGTTATATCCCAGTTAGAAGCAGGCTGAAAAAAAAAGAAAAGAAAGAAAGAATGTGCAAACATTTTGTGCGATGTTAAGAATATTTTAATAACATAAGCATTACCATCCAATGTGTCAGACTGGGAAATGTGAATCACCCCTCACAAAAGGCACAGCATAGATAAGGGCGAATATTGTCTTATCAGAATACATCAGTAGTGAAAAAGATTATGTAGTCACCATACCTCTCAACCTCTTAGAGCAAGAAATCTTGACAAAGCCATAAATAATGATGGGGCAAAGACCCAAAAATAGGAATAATGTTTTAAATATTGCTCTTACAAATGTCTTGACAGAATAAAAGGTTTTCGATTAACATGGATTTTCTGAAAAGTATGAAGTTTGAAACTCAAGTGTCTCTCATTATTTTCAGACTTCAATCCTCAATGACATGCCAATGATTTGCCAGAAAAACAAAATTTTATGAGGAAAAGACCAACAATATGATGCACAAATCTGGACATTCTGCAAAAATCTGGACAGCTGAGAGGTATGGCAGTCACATTTAAATGAAAGAACTTTGGAGTATAATTAGTTAACTGGAGCAAGCATTTCAGTGCAGCAAGGATGTCCAATGCAAAGGTATCAGCAAAATCTAGGAGTGTTCAGACAAAATATTCCCAATTCTCTAAATACAATAGTCATATAACAAGGTATCCGCAAGAGTATTTCATGCTAGGCAGAAAAATAATTCCAGAATGTTTGTTTTATTGCAACTTACTTATTCATTATTATTATTCTTTAGTACCCCAGCCTGCACTGCCTTTTAAAAGGAACAGTTAAATAAGATAAGACTGGATATATTTTTCCTTACATTCCTAACCAAACTAGCAACCATCATTTCTGCACACTGTATCACATTTATTTTCACTGATTTATTCAGATCTGTTCCAGTGGTCAAACTTATTTATCAATCATTTGGCTGATATTCACTGTTATCTCAATATAAAAAAATACCTAAAATATACGCAGAAGTCAGGTCTTTGGATCAAGCAGTCAACAACCTCATTTTTTATAACAGTCTTTCCAAGTTACTCCTTTGTTAAAGTCTATGGTGTTTTCTTGTCCATAGGTACTGTCTTTTACTCTGAATGACCTATTTTTTCCAGTTTCCAAGAACAACTCCATGAAAGTAAAAGTGGGCATTTTAAAGTTCATTCGCAAGTTACAGCTATTTCATTTTAAACAATATAAACTGATCCATTAGCTCTTTCAGTGGTATTAATGCACAGCCTTTATCAGTTAGACATGCCCTTGTTAGATTTAGTGCAGAGGCTTAAGGCTCAGAACTGTTAATAACCTGCGTCCTGTACATAAGAGTACAGGATATGATTAATTCCATCTCCTTTTGCATACTTTTGACTGAGCAAATCATTTGACTAGACAGTGCTCCCAGGTTGCTCTTGAAAGTAGGCACTTGTGTTAAGTTGGCTTACCTGGTTAATAAATGTAAAATAAATAAATAAATAAAAATGGGAAAATATATGTCTAAACAAATTCAGGTCTTTTATTAAAGGATCCTGCAGATTCAGGAATAAATGAACACAGACCAAGAAAGTCCAAAGATGAATGGCTATAGCAGGAATCCACAGCAGATATGATACCACACAAATCGAACTTTTAGTACTAAAACTGAAATGCTTTTCATCAAGGTATTAAGACTTCATCAGAATTGCCTTGTATAACAATCACTCCATTTAAATAATAGACCCCAGCCTCTCACTGGTCTTAAGTAAAACATCACTTCCTCAATAAAACAATGATGTTTTTACATAAATAATTAACAAATATAAACATATAATAAAACTCAGTGACAATTAATACTGCTAAAAATACTGATTAACTTCACAAAAAAAAACATAGATTTCAACTTTAATACAGAACTAATGGAAATCCTGTCATTTAATCCAGGAGCTTGCCATGCATTAGTCTTGATCTGCCACTTAAGCTCCATAAATTCCAAAAAGTCATCAGAAGGTCCACCTTGTGGCCCCAGGTCCACTTGATCAATAATAAAAAATTTAAAAGAATGTGTTGGGAACAGGGAGCTATGCCTAAACATGGTGGTGTTCTCATTCCTCTGCTTAATGTCATAAGTGTGTTGATATATTCTCTGTCTTAATGCCCTGATGGTTTTTCCAACATAGTACGCATCACATGAACCACATAGTGCAACATAGACAACCCCCTTGGAGTAACAAAAATGCTTTCCTAATGGGGGTAATGTACCCAAAGTTGTTGATTTTGATCTTATTAATGTCCATCATCTATGGGCATTGAGGGCACCTACCACATTTAAAGCTACCACCCTGACCTGGTTTTGGAGTGGATTCACTTCAGAAGCTCGAATTACCAAAATCTCGAACAGGAAATAACCAAAACCAAAATATCGAGTTTCGGAAACTCGAACTTCTGAAGTGAAACCAACAAATAAAAAAAAAACACAAATCTCACTTTTGCAGGGGGGGCTTCGCCCCCTGCACCCCCCCCTACTTAAATATACCAACTCCAAGATCACGCTACAGTGGGGAGATGGGAAATCTCCCGTCTTGCGCTGTATGCGGAAGTGCAAAACAGGAGATTTCTCATTTCCTGTCAACACCGCAAAACAAATAAAACATTACGTACACTGTGTGCACGTAAAGTATTAAGGTAAGTAAACACTTATTTTTAAACACTACACATATTCGATTTACTGAAATCTCGATCATATGGTCTCAACCATATGAAATTCTAGATTTCAGTAATTCGATTATGTGAAGTGTTTCCGTTTTGGAGTATATCTTTCCACCAACCCTTTCAAGGAGGTCTCCTTCTTGTAAACAACTAATGGTCTATTTCCTAGTCTATCATGGATGTCTGGATCCAGGTTGAACATTGCCCAAAATTTCATCACAATGTCCTTAATGTCATAAAAATTGATAGTATATGGAAGAATAAAGGCTCCACTATAATCATTCACTTGTTCCTGTATACACATCCCACCAGGTGTATCTAACAAAAGAGTGCAAAAGGTCCCCACTTCCCTCGTGTTAATTACTTCATCAGCTATATTGTTAATGAAGTTTTCAGGGTAGCCCCTCTTAGCAAGCATATCCTTCAATACCCCACATTCTCTCAAGAAATCATCAAATTGGGAAACCATCCTGGCCAGCCTGGCATACTGTCCTTTTACTAATACTTTCTTTTGGTGTAGCAGGTGCCAGCTGCTATAATGAAGCAGAGAAATGGAATATGTGGGCTTACGGTACAAATGGGAGGTAAAGCCCTTGGTGCCATGATTCTTTTAATAGTCACGTCAAGGTAGTTCAGTGTTTCACTGTCCTTGTTCATAGTGAACCTCAAAAAACTAGTGGTCTCATTGATAAATGTGAAAAACCTGTTCAGGTCGTTTTCCTCTCCTTTCCAAAATAAGACAATATCGTCCAAATAGTACCCATAAAGGACCCAGTAGTCCTTGAACTCAGAATTCAGAGTAAATAAGTCCTCCCATTGAGCCAAGACAATGTTGGCAAATACTGGGGCACAGCAAGCACCCATCGCTACACCTTGTCTCTGTTTGAACAAATGTTCTTCAAAACTGATGTAATTATTCTCTAGGACTAGCTCCATACATGCCCGGATGGTCAGGATGGTCCCATGGTCAAACCCAGTATTGATACAAAGATAGTCATGAAACCACTCTAGCCCTTGTTGGTGGGGTATCACAGAAAAGAGGTCACAAACATCAATAGTAACAAAGATCAGTTCTTATTGATACATCTCAGGTTTTATTTTACTAAGGAAGTCCCAGGAATCTCTAATAACAAAGTTTCTCCCATCCAGGACATGGTTCATCTTCCCGTCAACATATTTAGTAAGCGAAATGGTTTTTGAAGCCTTAGCATCCACAATGGTATGAAGGGAGGTTGTGATGGACTTGTGTATTTTACGGATCCCAAATATAAGGAACAACTTGATCCAAGCATTAGCAGGTGCTAGTACTTCAAAAATATAAAGTCCAACAAAAACAATGTAAGGCAGATGTATTAAGAACCGCTGTTTATTCCAAGAGATAAGCGCTTTCGCATTGCTGCTTCATCAGATCTCAAACAAGTTGTTGTTGGATCAAGTTGTTCCTTTTACTGATTATTTCTTCACTTACAGATCCGAGTGCCAACCTACAACAAAACAGGATTTTTTACTCAGGATCCCAAATATAGTTGGGATCATGGGGTGTTTAGTCTGCAAGAACTCATAAATTTCAAGTGAAATCTGACCATTGAATAACATTTGTTCAAGATTTAAATCAATGTCTCTGTAAGCAATGTTTAACTTATTATGTGACACTTCAATATATGTTTCACTATATAAAAGCTCAAGCATTCTACTATTATAGTCAATGAGGTCCATAACTACCAATCCCCCACCCTTATCTGGCTTCATTATCCTGACCTCTTTGTTGCCCAAAATGTCATGTAGTACACCTCTTTCACTTGTTAAGTTGTTACATTCATCAGTTTTACTGTGTAAAGCTAGGTTTCTAATCTCTTTGTTACAAAGCATTTCATACATTTGGACCATAGGGTGTGTAGGAGGCATAAAAGTACTAGGCCTATCAAAAGGACAATGAATAAATGTCAAATTATCCCCAGAAAAATGTAATGCCAAATTTAACTTTCTTGTGAACAACTTAAACTGTATTAGGGTGTCAACAATATTGAATTTCTTTGCTGGAACAAAATTAACCCCTTCCGAGAATAAGTCAGCCCATTCAACATTCACCAAAATCTGACTAAAGTTGTAAATAGTGAAATCACCAGCTAAATTTTTAGCAATAGTACATTCATTATTGTCCATGTCCTCATATATGTTAATTACCTCTGATACGTGTTCCATCTCCCTCTCCACTGACGCTGATAGTTGTTCTGACCGTGTCTCCAATTCATTTGTCTCCCCAGACTCTGGGTCATCAATCTCTCTGATCTCTTCAGAGGTGGGGGGGGGTCTAAAGGCACATTGGGACTGGTGCTGTTAATCTCAACAGTGTCAGTATTAATGTTGACATCTTGCTCATCTGCCCTATTATACCATCCTGCTTGCTGCCCCTGTGGGGGGTCTGGGTATGCTCACCCTGCATCATAGTCAACCTTATCTCTCAACAATTTCCTTTCTTTTCTTGTTTTTAAATCCAATAAATCATTTTCAACATTTCTAAAAACATTGTGAAACTCAGCTTGCTTATGCTCAAACAGTAGGTTGTTTTTAGATTCATAGGTTCATAGATTAGTACTAGGCTAAGTGCCCTTGTGGACCATTTTGAGTCTAGCCAATTACCCCATGTGAGAATCAAACCTTGCACCTTGTGTCTGTAGGGTAAACACCTTAACCATTATGCCACCCCCCCTGTTTTAATACTTTATCCAGTTTGTTAATGTCTCAAATCAAAATGGCCATTTTACGGTTGTTATTAGCAATTAAAATATGTAAAAGTTCACAACCTTGCCTGTTGAAAAATGTCAGCAAGTCTTTGTGCAGTTGTGAATTCTTTTCCAACCCTGTAGGATATTTCCACATGCAACGTCCTTTAGGGATGTGTTCACGTCTTATACACTCGAGTAAATATTCATTTTCCAGTTGTAGCCTTATATTTAATTAACAAGTCTTTAAATAAATGGAACTGTTGATCCAAGCTAGTACCAACGTTGGCGTTGCTCGTACCTTGCATACTAAACTGAATACCAGTCCTGAGCCAATGCTCAACCGAAAATGCTGGCGTTACATCATGCGTCAGTCCCTGAGTGCTCTGTAGCTGAGGAACGTCACTATTCACATTGCCACCAATTGGAAGGGATAGTTCCTGCCCACTGTTGTCAGGGCAATTAATTCTTTGAGCTGGGGTAATGAAAGAACCATTGGACCTTTGTGAACCAGCGGAATTGTCAATTAACAAACAATCCGATCCATTTTTAGTTAAAATGTTATCCACTTTTTTAGATAAGTCAGCTACTGTAGTTGCCAGTTGGGAAACGGATATCAGTAGTGCTTGTACATTAATGCTGTCTGTACAAACCAGCTGTTCATATTCATCCATGCCAAAAACAAGCTAGGAATAAATGAACACAGACCAAGAAAGTCCAAAGATGAATAGCTATAGCAGGAATCCACAGCAGACATGATACCATACAAATCAAACTTTTATTACTAAAATTGAAGTGCTTTTTGTCAAGGTATTAAGACTTCATCAGAATTGCCTTCTATAACAATCACTCCATTTAAATAATAGACCCCAGCATCTCATTGGTCCTAAGTAAAACATCACTTCCTCAATAAAACAATGATGTTTTTACATAAATAACTAATACATAAAAACATATAATAAAACTCAGTGACAATTAATACCTAATTATTAATATCCCACAGATTCAAACTTGTTATACTTTTGTGCCTTCATTCCTAAATGTGGCAGTATAGGTGTTTGACAAAATAATCATAAAAGAATTATCAATAAGCTATAAAGGTTGTATAAAACACTTGTAAGCTATAATGTAACTAAAGATGAATGGGTTATTATAGCAATAACCCATGCCTGGGTGTGGGTAATGCTGGATTTACCCACGGTTGGCGTGGTTTGGTCGAGGCGAGCCGAGAGACCAAACAAAGCCAACCGTGGGTAAATACAGCATTGCCCACACCCAGAAGTGAGTTATTGCTATTATACCATGACATTATTTAAGAAAAGAAACTATTACTTTTCTTAAATAATGGCATAGTATAATGCCTGTTTACTGCCCTTCCGCAGATGTCTGGCATCGCGGCAGTTCTGATGTACTGCGCCTGCGCGGTACATCAGAGTTGAGCAAAAGCAACGGAGAAAGCAAGATCTCCGTTGCTTTTTACTGTTTTGCTATGTTAAATGGTTTTAACATAGCGAGACAGTTTTAAAATAAGCAACGGAGATGTCCGTTGCTTATTTTAAAACTGTCTCGCTATGTTAAACCCATTTAACATAGCGATACAGTAAAAAAAGCAACGGAGATTTTGCTTTCTCCGTTGCTTTTTTTTTAAAACCTGTCTCGCTATGTTAAATGGGTTTAGCATAGCGAGAAAGCTTTAAAAAAAGCAACGGAGATCTCCGTTGCTTATTTTAAAGCTGTCTCGCTATGTTAAACCCATTTAACATAGCGAGACAGTGTTTTAAAAGTAGAGTTATACTAATGGAAAAAAGTCTGGGCGACTGGACCTATTTCCATTAGTATAACTCGATTTACAATGTGCACGCTGGCCAATCAGCATGCATGTTTTGGGGGAGGTCATGGTATAATATAGCAATAACCCACGCCTGGGTGTGGGTAATGCGGGATTTACCCACGGTTGGGTAAATCCCGCATTACCCACACCCAGAAGTGAGTTATTGCTATTATACTATGACATTATTTAAGAAAAGAAATAATTACTTTTCCTAAATAATGGCATTGTATAATGCCTCTTTGCTGCCCTTCCGCAGCTGTCTGGTATCCACAGCAGTTCTGATGTACTGCGCATGCCTACACAGTACATCAGAGCTGTGGCCAAAAGCAACGGAGAAAGCAAGATCTCCATTGCTTTTTACTGTTTCGCTATGTTAAATGGGTTTAACATAGCGAGACAGCTTTAAAATAAGCAACGGAGATCTCCGTTACTTTTTTTAAACCTGTCTCACTATGTTAAACTCTTTTAAGATAGCGAGACAGTGTTTTAAAAGACACTTATACTAATGGAAAAAGTCTGGGCGACCGGACCTTTTTCCATTAGTATAAGTCGATTTACAATGTGCACGCTGGCCAATCAGCGTGCACATTTTGGAATATTAATGGGGGGGTCATGGTATAATAAGCCTTCAGATAAAGATGGTTAAGCTGTAATTTGGATATGTGCCATCTGTCCTTTTGAGACCAATAAAATTATTCAGATTTTCCTGAATATCTGAAACCATTCCATTATTATAACTTAGTAATGCTATTACAGGAGACACTTGCAAGTGGGTTATTAATATCTAAATAGAAAGCATAAGTATTAATTAAGTAATATGGATTTCTTTATTTTGTAGTACATCTACAATTTGTAATTAGTCAGCTGGGTCACCACCAGGGTGATCAATAGTTTCTTATATTCATTGTTATGTTGAGCACATAGCGGTGCTGTTGGACTTTACCTTTCTGGCATATGTAAGAAAATTCTCTATTTTGTGAAAGTTTTTTTGTGTTGGTTAAAGAGATTACAAAATGTGTATTAACAATCAGATTTCTATTTTGCAATAACTGATTTTAAAAGAATGTATATATCCCTTAAACATAATTTTGGGATGGCAGACATTTATTCATTTTGCTTAACAAAAAATGGACATTCTTCCTGCTACAGCTACTTGAGCTCTGTATGACTAGAAAATATTTTGAATTTAATGAGGAATACTATATACAACAGCAGGACACGGTGATGGAGGCAGCTTTCCCCCCAGCTACACCAAGTTCATGATGGCATTTCTAGAACTGAAGTATTTTTTGTAAGAATTCAATTTTAAGCAACATATATATGTGATTCACCTGTGGAGTTGTTCTCCTTGGGCCTCCAGTCAAAATGTGTTTTTGCCCAGAAAGACTTTTCTAGTCTACAAAGACAAATAATAAAGTAATAAATATTATTATCATTAACTGGATGGTTTATTCCTGACTTGCCAAGTTAGAATACAGGAATGTACACAATTTTTGTTAGGTATGCACGGTACTGGTTTTAAATTAATAGCAGTACAAGATTATTTTTAATTTGGAATTATATACAGAGATAAAATGGAGTTATCAATAGTTGGCCATAAAAACTTTTTGTATGCAATGAACCCCCTGCCACCACCATCATATCTGTTACTGTGATTTTCCTGAGGTGATTTTTTTTTAAGTGTATAGATTATAGAGACTTAGAAGAGAAGAAAGGGCATTTAAAAAAGCTATGAAATCAATTAAAGAGAGATTCTAAATAAAGAGTATAGTATACATCTTTTACAGGTAGCACAAAATAAATTAAGGAATGGCTACAGAGTATCTAAGAACCCATGTTTACAGGCCTTCATTGGAATATAAATCCAAAGATGTTTTTTTATAGATTTTATGCCATGCATTACAAAAGTTGTTCAGGTTTTACATAAATATGGCCTTATGTTACTAATGGACCCTCAGCTGTGTCAGATACTTTTCAAAATGTTGAGGGGTTCTACGGGAAAACTAAGAGCTTAAGGATAATTTACTGGCTGCCAATTCCTGAAAATGGGATGTTTCAATCTGGAAACTGTTCAACCCCAAAGTATTTTATGCAGGATAACAAATTATATGAAATGGGAAATAATGTTATTTTATTTTATTTATTTTTATTTTACATTTGTTAACCAGGAAATTCTGACTGGACCAGGTCCATTTTCAGCAGAGGCTTGGGGAGAAAAGCTCCAGCATCTAGTTGTACAAAAACATTACAGCAAATATAATACAAGTTATATTTCTGATCACTATCACAATGCAATTTCTGGGGAAGCCACATCTGTCCCTGTTCTCTTCCTAATTTTTATATAGAAGAAACTATTCATAGAGTCAGTTTGATGATCTAGGAACATATGTGGGACAAAAGAAACCTGCAACATGATGTTATATAACAATATAATAACAGTTATAAATAAAATTGTGCTGTGATTTAATTTATATAGACAACTTCAGCATTTAATAGGATGATAGGATTATACACAAAACACTGATCAATAAATTAGAACAACTAGATATTCATGTAGTCTCAATAAGATGGATAGCTGTATGGCTTACATACAACTTGATCTGTCCAAATTGGACAGGTGAACTTCTAGGTTATGCTCAAGGTGTTCTACAGGGTTCTGTCCTAGGCCTGTACTTGTTTAGGTTGTATTTTTCAGATCTATCTTTTTCTTCTTCTTCTACAGTCTGCTTGCAGATTACTTGAAAATGGGTAAACTGGTTACATGTGTTACAGATAGGGCATGTCTGAAAAAGAACTTGAGTAAATCGATCATTTGGTCACACGAGAATAATATGCTGATCGATACATCATATAAGATCTGGGAGACATGGAGCGAAAGTTGATTATTTAATACAGCACACAGCGTTGAAACTCTTGATTCATTTAAGGACCTGGGTATATAGGTAGATCCAGCTTTGAGTTTTTCTAATCATATCAACCAATTGGTTAATTATAGTTATAGAACTGTAGGTTGTATATAAATATTTATAAAGTCTAGGAAATCAAAAATGATGAAATCATTGTTAGTTACATTAGACCCTTAAGTATGGAATAGCAATATAGAAACCTTATAAGAAAACAAGCACAAGTAAATTAGAAAGAGTACAGCAAAGATATACCAAGGGCATCCATAGATGTGAAAAATTAAGTTATTATGAAAACCAAAATATCCAAACTTGTACAGTGTTTCATATAGACATTTAAGAGGAGACCTTATTCAGGTACGTAGAGCATTTAGAGACAACTTCCTCTTGGAATGTTTGGGGTTATCAAAAGGTAGTAGAGATCATCAGACAACCTATGTAGACGATTATATAGGAATGATAAGTGTACCAAATGGTTCTCTGAAAGAGTATCTGATGCATGGAATAAACTACCAAATTACATTAAATTAAAGCAAGCACTAGTTTATATATTTTTAAGAACACCATGAGAATAACTGTGTTGGTATATTGGCAGACTAGAAGGGTATTATTGTCCATGCCTGAAATATTGGTATGTGTAGTGATTAACCATTTTTAATCAGATATTTGCACAAAATCTTCAGTAGCTAAAAATTTTCATGTCAGTTTTTTTTTCTAAAGTTCATAATTTAAAAGCTGTTGCAAAAAATGAATTTTCAAATGTCTTAAAATGTGCTACCTGCTAAATACAACACTTGAGTAATGAAGTAATCTGGATGACCTTCTTATAATAATGTGATTGTTAAAATCTACGGCCCCAACGTCCATATATATCTTTAGAGTCTGGGTTTTGTCTCTCAGGTTACAGTATTTATTTAACTAGAAAAATGTTTAATAAATTACTTATTTAATTATGGCTGTATGGGTT
The DNA here is from genome assembly GCF_019279795.1 of Protopterus annectens. NCBI lineage: Eukaryota > Metazoa > Chordata > Ceratodontiformes > Protopteridae > Protopterus > Protopterus annectens. The sequence goes on from NC_056736.1 coordinate 457,894,241, forward strand.
TATGTCTTCTTTGTTATCTTATTCAGCTGTCACTTTTTGAAGGAAATGCATGCAGGTGGGTTTGGCATAATGGTTAAGGCATTTGCCTTCTAAGCACAGGATACAGACCTTTATTCTGACCTCAGGTTATTGTCTAGGTTTAAAATGGCCCTTCAGGGAAGTTAGCCTATTACTCACATATTAACAAATATATTAATGACAAAAAAATAATGACCATGTATGTTACAACTGAAACAACATTATGGAATTATATTTTTGCCTGTGTGAAGTGCTCCTGTGGGTGAGTTATCATCTAATATATCTGATGTAATACAGTTTTTGAATTGAGTAGCCATGCTTGTAGAACAGGTATGGGCTTTATCCATGGCCTGCCATAAATCTGACAAGGGATTCAGAAGTATCAGTTAAATGTCTGATAAGTAAGTTAGACCACTGAAGTAAGTCTGAATAAAATAACAGAGCAAAAATATTATCTGAACAATAAGACACAAGCAGTGACAGTAAGTAAAGATGGTTACCAGAGGGTTCCTTAGTAGGTACAATCCTTTCTAATATCTTTCTAATCTTCCTCTTTCAGCTGTTCCTGTTAGGGGTCACTACAGTGGATCATCTCTTTCCATTTCTTCCTGTCCTCTGCATCTTGCTCTGTCACACCAGCCACCTGTATATCCTCTCTCACCACATCCATAAACCTTATCTTAAGCCTTCCTCTTTTCCTCTTACCTGGCAGGTCCATCCTTAGCATACTTTTCACAATATACCCAGCACCCCTCCTCAGCACATGTCCAAACCAATGCAATCTCCCCTCTCTGGCTTTGTCTCCAAACTGTCTAACCTGAGCTGACCCTGTAATATACTGATTCCTAATCCTGCCAATCCTTGTCACACCCAGTGCAAATCTTAACACCTTTAACTCTGCCACGTCCAGCTCTGACTCCTGCCTTTTTGTCAATGCCACCGTCTTCAATGCATATAACATAGCTGGTCTCACTACCCTCTTGTAGACCTTCCCTTTCACTCTTACTGGTACCCATCTGTGACAAATCACTCTTGACACTCTTCTGCACCCACTCCACCCTGCCTGTACTCTCCTCTTTATTTATCTTCCACATTCACCATTACTCTGAACTGCTGATCCCAAGTATTCAAACTCATCCACCTTTGCTAACTCTACTCCCTGCATCCTCACCATTCCACTATCCTCCCTCTCATTCACACACATGCGTCTATATCACGTTATCAAAAGTTTACTTAATCGAATCAATAAAGGTCGAACTTTACTGATCGATTAAGTAAAACATCAAATAATGTAAAAAAAAAAAAAAACAAATTAAAAATAAAAAAATAAATGGCGTAGGAAGGGGGCCAAGCCCCCTGCACCCCATGCCTCTCTGCCATGCCTGACTTCCTCATACGATACCACAACTCCTCTCTAGCCACCCTGTCATATGATTTCTCTAAGTCCACAAAGACACAATGCAGCTCCTTCTGATCTTCTCTTTACTTCTCCATAAACACTCTCAGATCAAACATCACATCTGTAGTGCTCTTTCCAGACATGAAATCATACTGCTGCTCACTAATCATTACCTCCCTTCTTAACCTAGCTTCTACTACTTCATGCTGTGAGTGATCAATTTTATCCCTCTGTAGTTACTACAGCTCTGCATATCACTCTTATTCTTAAAAATCGGTACCAAAACACTTCTTCTCCACTCCTCAGACATCCTCCCACTTTCCAAGATTTTGTTAACCAATCTGGTTAAAAACTCCACTTCCATCTCTCCTGAACACCTCTATGCTTCCACACATATATCATCTGGACCAACAGCCTTTCCATTCTTCATCCTCTTCATAGCTGTCCTTTCTTCCTCCTTGCTAAGCCATTGCACTTCCTGATTCACTATTCCCACATCATCCAACCTTCTTTATCTCTCATTCTCTTCATTCATCAGCCCCTCAAAGTACTCTTTCCATCTATCCAACATACTCTCCTATCTTTAAGTACATTTCTCTCATTATCCTTTATCATCCTTACCTGCTGCACATCTTTCCCAGCTCGGTCCCTCTGTCTAGCCAATCATTACATGTCCTTTTCTATCTCCTTAATGTCCAACCTTTCATACAACTCTCCATATGCCTGATCCTTAGCCTTTGCCACCTCTCTCTTCACCATACACATAATTTCCTTATACCCCTGTCTACTTTCTTCATCTCTCTGACAACCCCACTTCTTCTTTGACAACCTCTTTCTCTGTATACTCTCCTGTACTTCTTTGTTCCACCACCAGATCTCCTTGTCCTCCTTCCTATGTCCAGATGTCACATCAAGTACCTTTCTAGCTGTCTCCCTTACCAGCTCTGCTGTAGTTACCCAGCTATTTGATAAATCTTTACTACTACCCAGTGCCTATCTTAACTCTTCCCTGAACTCCACCTCACAATCACCCTTTTTCAACTTCCACCATTTAATCCTTGGCACTGCCCTCACACTCCTCCTCCTCTTTTTGATCACCAATGTCATCCTACAGACCAGCATCCTTTGCTGCCTAGCTACACTTTTCCCTGCAACAATTTTACAGTCTCCAATCTCCTTCAGACTGGCCCTCCTACATAGGATATAATCCACCTGTTTGCATCTTCCTCCACTCTTGTACATCACCCTGTGCTCCTCCCTCTTGTTAAAATACGTATTCACCACAGCCAGGTCCATCCTTTTCACAAAATCCACTACCATCTGACCTTCTGCATTCCTCTCCTTAACACCATACCTACCCATCACTTCCTCATCCCCTCTGTTCCCTTCACCAACATGCCCATTGAAATCTGCTCCAATCACCAGTCTCTCTAATATCTTTCTAATGAACATATAATTAACATAATGTGACATGCCAAAATTAGAGTGTGCTAGAAATATGTAATTTAGCATCAGTGGAAAAATGAGTATGAGAAACAAAAATCTGAGAACATAGTACATGGACATCATATCAGTATGATAACTGAAAAAAATATGTGATCATACTAAACTACTTAAATACAGGCAAGCAAGCAAGCAATGTGAGATACTAGAGGAGGTCTAGTGTAATACAGGGTATGAAGGCTGCCAGCCCAGCTAGCTAGAATTTTGCAAATAATTCTATGTCATTTGTGAATATTAATACGATCCATGTGCTTGTCTTACAAATGTAAGAGAACAGTATGTGATGTGCTGAACTTCAAGAATGTAACCACAGTGTGCCCTGCTGGAGAAGGGTAGAAATGTATATGGACTATATACCTATACAAATGTATGTTTTCATGGTAGAAGTTGAAACATACAGAGTCAACTTGCAAAACTCTAAGAAAATAAGTTGAAAAGTAAAGAGTTTAATGATGGGCTATAAAGTTAGTTGATACAGCAAAGAGACAGGATGTCTAGAGATAGAGGGTTTTCTATTGTCTGGAAACAGAAATAATTACAGGTTTCAAAGGTAAAAGTTTTTATCTGTTTTACGACTTCCAGTTCCAGGCAAACTTCTGAAAAATAAGTATTTTTGACACAGAGGTGACAAAGAAAGATGTAATCTGAGATAACTCAGCAGAAATGTTTGATAGTAACTTAAGAACTATTTTTTTGTATCTTGTCTTTGGACCTGTAAACATCCATTCAGCACTTGCATTTGTCTGGCCCTATAAGTAAGATTTAGATCATAGTAACTCTCTTAGAGATAGATAGGAATATAGTAAGATTAGTTTAGATGTTTTCTGTATTTTTGTGAGACTGTCCTGTAATGTTGTTTTAAAATATTTCCTGTGATTCTGAACTCTGCTGTCACTGTGTTGAGTTATTGAGTACTGTCTTGTGCTTTTATTGTTTATTATTAAATATATTTAAACCTTTTAATTGTGGCTGGTTTGTTTAGAGATATTTAAATTCTTAGAGTACTTGCATATGTATTTTGGTGACACTGTAAAGGCCACTCTAATACCTTGCTGTTGGTCACACTTACCATTTTGGATAATAGTAACATTACACTGTAGAATTGGTCACCCTTTGTAAGGGCCTTATAGTAGCTGATATAGAGCTGGTTGGTGGCAGTGATAACTACCTTCTAGCCTGGGCAGAAGGGGGCATAGCGAGTAAACCTGTGCCAGCCTTTCCCAAGAGTGTGTGTGTGTTTGTATATAAATCAAAATCTCAAAGTGTGTGTGTGTGTGTGTGTGTGTGTGTGTGTGTGTGTGTGTGTGTGTGTGTGTGTGTGTGTGTGTGTGCCAGCTACTTGGGCAGGGACATGAAGCACTGGTTGGACAGAGAGGATGCTGGAGATTTTGGCTGACCACTCGGCTGAGATCTTAGCCCTATAGCTGTGCCAGTGGGGAGTCTTATTGGCAATCTGGAGAAAGAGAGAGAAACCAGCTCCAAACTGACTGTGATCTCTGTGTGCTCTTAAGAGAAATTCTACTTTACTGTGTGTGTGTACTTGTCATCTTCCCAATGTGCATGTCCCTCACTGGTGCTAGAGGTGAGGATTGAGGGTCCTTGATTACTGTGCCAGTGCAGAGGTATCACATATTAATTGGTGTCACTGTCCATGATTCTTGCACTAAGAGGCTGTTTTTTATCACAGTTAGATGTGGTATATACAGCAAAGTGGCTATAACTGCTGGGTAGAGGTAAGTTTTTTTGTGGGTGAAAGTAATGTGCCTTCTTGTCATTTGATTAGTTAAACATCTGGCTTTGTAGAACTTGTGTTAATTTGTGTGAAGTAAGCTTGAATGCTTGTGTCTACCATTTGCATGAAATAGGTGAAGTTAGATCTTATTAGTTCCTTGTTTTTCAAAATTCCCTGCTTTTCCTTTGTATTTTTGCTCTGCATCTCATACAATTTGTGGGGTTTTTTTACAAATCGTTAAGGGTTGCAGTCACTAAATAGTTTCAAATGTATGAGTTTCAGTCTTCAAATCTTTCAAAAAATGCATGATAATCCAAAAATTTTTAATCTGGCCATTTTCAAAGTATGCAAGACAAATATTTATCATCAGAAAATGATTTGGAGCTTTTGTCCCTACTTCTTGTACTAATAGGTGTAGACATATTTTTATTACAATCAGATGAAGTGTTCATAGGATATAACTGTTGGGTGGGGCTCTGGGCTGTCTGTAGATGAAAGCAATTCTGCTCTTGTTGTGTGTACAGTTTAAAATGGAAAATAACTAGAGATACTTGGGATACAGTATGTTTGTGTGAATAAAATTAAAACTACATTATTGTGCCCAAAATTATTATTTGTTTTACTACAATCAGACATTTGGGGTATACACAGTCAACAATAGTGCTATAAGTGCTGGGTAGGGGGACTATCCGTGGATGAGAATAGCTGATCCTGCTGTCCTGATCAAGTTAAGTAGCCATTAGTCTGGTTTTGCAAGACTAGTGTGCATTTATGTAGAGCAAGATGGACTACTTTACTATGGCCATTTTTTATTGCAATTGTTAGATATTTGAAATGTAACTGATGGGTATGAATGTTAGTGGATTGTAATGCTAGCTATTTCAATGTTCTTTTATGGTTTCAAACCATCCAGTAGGTGACTCTAAATGAACATGTGCTTTTATGTGTGGTCTAAAAAATGTGTGTGTGTGTGGGGGGGAATCATGGTTTGAAACCTGCCAACAGCCCAGTGTACAATTCATCTGCTACTGAGGACGACAAAAATCCAATCTCACTTTATTGTTGCTATAAACAGACTTTAACACTTTGATTATTTTATCACTTATGTTATATTTTGTCAAAATGTCCCACAGTGCTTCATGCAAGATCTTATCAAATGCTTGACTTACATCACCTACTAATATTTTAATTCAGTTTCCCTATTTATTAAATTGTCAACCAATTCTCTTATTAACATTAATAGTTGTTGACTTCCTTTTTCTTTTATTCCAAATATTGTTTCAGTTAGTAGTTTATTGGTCTTACTTATTATTTTTCTATAATTTTCATTAAAATCTTATAACCTACGTTATTTAATACTAAGGGTCTCCAATTTTTATGTCTGTTTTTCTCCCTTTTCCATATCATTAATTGCTCCTATACATATTCTTTCATCATTTACATCCTTTTCAAACCATTCATTCACTACATTTAGAAAATACTCCTTTTGCACTCTTGCATGTACTTATACATTAAATATTCAAGTCGATCTAACTCTGTGGCTGCTTCTACATTTACTGTTTTAAATACATCTTTAAATTCTTTCATTGTAATCTTTTCTTCCATTTTTTATTATCCTCAATAATTAGTTTTTTAAGTTCCATCCTTGTTTTCTTCTAGTTTTGCCTGTTGAAAATGTTTAAAAAATATGTCCTTTAACTGAATCCATAATTTCTTTTTGTGTATTCACTATATAACCTTCCTCATTCCTCAATTCTCTTATTATTCTTAGTCTTTTCTTTAACCATTTTACTTAGGTATGGTGCTGCTTCTTTCTTTCTTCCTTTTAAAAATATTTTTGTTTACATAAAATGTATTTAATTTGCCCTTGGCTCATTTCATATAACATTCTTTCTTTTTCAAGAAATTATTCTTTATTGTCTACTATACATCTAAAAACTTTACTACTGATTTTTTTATATTTGTCACTTTCTTGTGTTCTTTTTGTCCTTTGCCATTCTAATATCTCTTTTTTATATTTTTCTTTTAAACTAACCCACCAGCTTGTCCAGTCTTTATAAAATCCTGTCATGTTTATATGATCCAGCAATAACTGATATATTATTTCCTTCACTTCCTCATTTAGGACTGATTCATTAATTCTTTTTATACCTCTGCCTATTCTTACAAACCTATTCTTTCTTAAATTTCTATCCAGATTGCTACATGATCTAAAAACCCTGTAATTTTGACTCCTTGGTGTAATATATTTAAGCCTTCTGATATTATAAAGTAATCAGTTTCAGTTCTTAGATTACTCCTTTTGTATGTCCAATGTTTGCTTCTCCACAAAAAACATTTTACAGCTTTTAGTCATATCCAAAATAACTTTTACATCCACCCCTTCTTTTTGCCTTTGTCTTATATCACAATTAAAGTCTCCCACTACTATTACTTCCATATTTACACTCAGATAATCAAGTTTTTTCTTAAACATATTCACTCTTTGTTTTTGTATGGTGTATGTGTATAATGCAATGATCCTATATATTTGAATCCTCCACCTTATATCTAATACTGTTATTCTTCCTAATATCTCTAACGTGTAATCCAGAATCTCTATACTTTCATTATATAGGATTACTATACCGGAACAGTTTTCCTCTCCTAGGTTCCATATTGCTTTGTCTCCCCATAACCCACTAACTTGCATTCTTTCATCTGCTGTTGTTATTCTAGTACTATGATATTAATATCTAGCCTATTAAATCATTCACAAATTCCTCGCCTCCATTGAACACCCCTTAAACAGTTTACATTAATGGCTAGGATTCTTACTTTATGACATAGTGGGCCAGATTCAGGAAGCCTCCGTGTAAGAGTTATAACTCTTACACGGAGGCTGCAGTTAAACGGTGTGATGTCAGCATGTCATGCATATGCATGAGGTAAATGAGGCATGCTGAATCACACTAGTAACTCTTACACGGTCCGTGTAAGAGAGTAGGGGGCGTGTCTGTAGGCTAAGCCCTGCAAGCGGACACGCCCCCGGAAGACTAGAATGGCTGAAAGTAAACAGCCACGAGAGAGGCCATGGAAATGTGAATAAACACACCACACAACACATGCCCCGACTGACCATCAGTGTATAAAGTGAAGAGATGTTATAAAATTAAATTAAAACCTGTTTTTTTTAAACCCCGTAAATGTTTGCTACTGTGTGCGCTCGTGTGCACGGGTGTGCTACTAGCGCAATCACAGTTAGCAGTCAGTGGAAAAGGATATAAGAACTAAATATGCAAAGTAAGCCAAGAAGTAATAGCTTAGCGGTAGAGTTGCCGGCCTAAGAGTAGGCAGGCAGGGTTCGATCCCCCACAACAACCTTTTTTTTTTTTGTAAATAAGCACTAAAAAGCCCCCTGACAGTATTGTACAAATGTAAATGTATTCCCTTTTGTAAAATGGAATGAAATGGAGCATATATTTTGAAGTAACACAATAATAAAAATAGTCAGAAATGTACTGATAGCTAAGCTGCTGTGAGACAGACTGCCCGTAGCTGAGTACTGTTTAACAAGCTGCAAACTGCATGCCCGTTGCTAAGCACCGGTTTAATAGGCCGAAACTGTTTGCAACTAGCTGTGCTTAGCTGAACATGTGTGTCACTAGCCAGTTAAGATTTATCCCAGTGCACACCATTTGCGCGCCGCGACCACAAGCTAACTGCCAGTGCGCATGCGTTACCTCTGCGCAAATGAGCACAGACCTGGTTTTAAGTGCTTAAAAGTGCTTTTGGCATGTTTGATTGACAGGTTCTCAACTCAGTTCTGTAAGGAAAATCAAAAATCAGTTGCCAGATTTGAACCCAGGATACCATGCACTAGAGTCAAGGTACTAAACCACTAAGCCATGACAGCAATACCTAGAAATGCAGAAATAGCATATATATATGGGATAAAATCCAGAATGGAGCATGATAAAGCATTTTCAGTGAAGTAGATACAATTCCAAAACGGCCAATCAGAGAAATGTGTGGGAAAAGCGGCATATATAAGCCCCATAGGTGGGAATACACAGCAGAAACGATTGTAGAACAGACCTGGAGTCAGAATGAGTGGAGTAGGTGAGGGACGTTGCTTTCGAGCACAGCGTTGGGGCGTTGAGGAGTCCAGATACATGGTCTGGCTCCTTGTCCATCATCACGAGGCCCAACTCATGCAGGGCCAGGTCTCATGGGGAGCGTATAGGGCAGAGGCATGGGACCAGTTGGCTCGTGATCTGACCAGTGCTACTGGCATCCCACGCACTGGTGAGCAGGTCCGTCACCACCATGCGGACCTGAAGCGACGCAAGCAAGACCAGTTGACCGAATGGATCCAGGAGGCCCGGGATATGCCCAACGCCCCACTACTGAGTAAGTTACATTTTACTTATGTATGTAAGGATTTCAACTGGCTGATACTATGGAGATGTGTAGTCCAATATTACTTCTTTCGTATTACAGCTGCAGGTGTCCGCTCTATGAACCGTGAGATGCATGCCCGTAGGCTGGTGCGGCTGCGCCACCATGCAGGTTAGTAACCGCACCCAGTACTTGTAAATAAATATTATACTGTAGCATGTATCAGAACACTGCAGTGTATTGATTAAAAGTAATATAATGTGCAAGCAAGATTTGAAAGTCTGCAGGTATGGCTGCAACAAGTTCATCAGTATGCAAGTGTAACTGGAAATATAATTGATAGAATTAAACAGTGCTGTAATACAGATGTCCCACCATTAATTAAATATAGTGTAACCTGCAGTAGTCTCAAGAGTACAGCTTCAGAATCTGAGGTAGTCACATGTGAGATATATCCCCTGTTGAAAGGCTGAATCATGACAGAAGTGAGGCTGTTGGAAAGTGTTTGAATCACCACCAGTCTAACATGTGAACAAAGCCTAGAAGTAGCAACCTGAACTGTGAAGTTGCAGGATGTGTGAGAGTGACAGAAAGGGTCATGTATGAATAAATAAAGTAGTAATAACCCCTGAATATATTAGCCCCAGTGTGTTTCTACAGAACTAAATGCATGTGGGAAGTACAACTTAATATCCCAAACTGATTTCAGTGTGTCAGAATCTGGAATGTCTAGGCCAAATTCTGTATATGGTGATCACAGTAAACAATTTGCAGATAGAATGAATGATTATCTGACAGACTAAACAGCCATAGTTGTCCCCTGTCCTGTCATCAAAGTGTAGCAGGATGATGTATCTGATCAAATTCAAAATAAGTAGGATAGTGATGTATTTGTAACAGGTCTAGCATGATAGTCAAATAAAAATTATTTTGAAACATCAGCTTCAACTTAATTGTGTACCTATTACAAATGTAAATCAATGTGTAACATATGAATGTGTCATCACTTTCTATCTCCACCCAACCCTATAATTCCATATAACAATACCCACTAAATAATGGTACGTGAACATTTCATTAATCATGGACATTTGTCCGTTCCAAAAATATATGCATGTCTGTTCGTGCATGTGCCCTGTTCATACCTGCAAATTTGATGGCCTGTTGCCATTAATCAACCCTGCTGTTTGACTGTGTATTTCTGTTCAAATAATGCATGTGATATTGATATGCCCCTTGTTCAATGGTGTTAATATCTGGGTGTTTGTTTGATGGGAATACCAATGCATGCTGTTACAACTAATCTGAATGGAATAAAATGCCACTAACCCAAACTAACATAACTACTCACAAACATAGAACGCTTGGGAAGGCAGGTCCCAGCGGACCCACCTCTCCCACCTCAGCTGGCGACTGCACCTGGCACTAGTGCCCAGGCCGGACCCCCCTCCGGTGGCCCTGTGCCACCTTCGGGTGGAAGCGCTGCAGGGGATGGGGCCGGTCCCCCCTCTGCAAGTGTGGCCGGAGGGGTTCGTCCACTCACCCTCCAAGGTGTCCGGTCTGTGGTGCAAAGGGAGATCCAAGACTCCGTTCTTGGGCCCCTACGCCAGCTTGAGGCTCGTGTGGCACAGCTAACGGCCCCGGCCATTGCCCCGCCTACACAGCCCCCAGCACAGCCCCATCCTGGGCTGTGAAGGAACAGTGGCAACTGCCTATGGGTGGGGATATCAGTTCCACTGTTGCCATCTGTGGGCTCATGCATCTTGGATATCCCAACCTCCGTCCCCGTCAATTGGGTAACCCCCCCACGTGTGTCATACACCGCCCCTGTATGCGTCTTGTCTGTCTTGTCTGTTAACCTACCCAACCTACCTCCCCAGCTATACCGACTTCCTTCACCTGACATACCACTCTCACCTGAAAAAAAGGGCACTCTGTACCCACAAACTTATTACGCCCCATACATAGCTGTCCATGTCGCACACATGTCTGCTTGACATTGAAACAGTTAATTACAATTGGCTCTACAACAAATATTAATGTTGTCCTGACACCTCTCTCAGGGGTGAAAGGTTTCCAATGTCTCACCAAAATACATGGAAATGCACAGCTGTTGCTACCAAAGACATGGGCATCTATGGGCCTTACCTACATCCCTCCTGCAAATCCCACGCTTGTTTCCCTACTGTCTTACCCTCTTTGTGACCCCTTTTCACCACTTTCCTGTCACCCCTTTTCTTTTCTTTCAAAGAAATTAGCTGGTGTGCTTGTGTTAGCGGAGCTCACCGCCAGTGCAAGATCGTGAGCTCCGCGCAAATGAGCGCAGACCTGGTTTAAAGTGCTTAAAAGTGCCTTTATGGCACTTTGATTGACAGGTCCTGTACTCAGTTTGAAAGTTTGCAAAGAAAAACAAATTCCCACTGTCAGTCTCGAACCCAGGACCTTGGTAACATTAGTCTGTATGACCTACCACTAAGCCATGCTTGCCTTACAAGAACACAGTGCTAAAATAAATATAACATGTAATAGTAAAAATCAGTATAGAAGCAATATAGGAGATGTACTATCTGAAGCATGTCAGGCAGAGTTTTAATGGCCAAATTACTGGATTCCCATACTAGGTCAGTGTTAACAGAAACAGCCCTGCTACTTGTTAGCTTGTACATAATAAAGTAAGGTAATGTACATATATGAAGGTACGTATATCTACACATACAGATATATAAATATATATAAATACATATGAAATATAGTTGTAGGTGTCAGTATCCATACACACTCACTACAGGAAACAGTGAACATAAATGCAGCAACCTGAATCTGCAACACAGCCTGACCCCTGTGTGACCTACTTACCCTTCTAACTGCTTAAAGGTGGCCTCAGCACTTTGAGTGACAGGCCCTGTACTCAGTTTGAAAGCTTGCAAAGAAAAATAAATTCCCACTGTCAGTCTCGAACCCAGGACCTTGGTAACATTAGTCTATATTACCTACCACTAAGCCATGCCTGCCTTACAAGAACACAGTGCTAAAATAAATATAACATGTAATAGTAGGAATCAGTATAAAGGCAATATAGGAGGTGTACTATCCAAAGCATGTCAGGTAGAGTTTCAATGGCCAAATTACTGCATTCCCATACTAGTTCAGTGTTAACAGAAACAGCCCTGCTACTTGTTAGCTTGTACATAATAAAGTAAGGTAATGTACATATATGAAGGTATGTATATCTACACATACAGATATATAAATGTATATTAATACATATGAAATATAGTTGTAGGTGTCAGTATCCATACACACTCACTACAGGAAACAGTGAAGATAAATGCAGCAACCAGAATCTGCAACACAGCCTGGCTCCTGTGAGACCTACTAACCCCTTTAACTGCTTAAAGGTGCCTCCAGCACTTTGATTGATAGGCCCTATACTCAAGTCACAAGCAGAATATAAGCATACTAGTAGGCCCTACCCCAAGACCATTGTAACACTAGTCAGTATGACCTACCACTAAGCCATGACTCTCATACAGGAATATAGTGCTAAATAAGTGGAACATGTAATAGTAGGAATGAAGATAAAGGCAATATAGTATGACTACTAACTACAGCATGTCAGGCAGACTTTTATAGTCCCAATTACTGGATTTTCCCATACTAGTGTAATGTTAACAGAAACAGCCCTGCTCATTGTTAGCTTGTACCCAATAATGTCAGCTAATGTACATATATGAAAGTATGTATATGTACACAGATATATATATATTTATATAGCAATACATATGACATATAGTTGTAGGTGTCAGTATGCATACACACTCACTACAGGGAACAGGCAAGAGAAATGCAGCAACCTGAATCTACAACACAGCATGAAGCATGGGAGATGTACTAACCTTCACACTCACAGAACACTGTCAACAGCATACCAGCATGGTCCATGCACTACAATCTGAAAGGACAACGCCTATCTCACATACCCTTTTATAGCAGTGTCCTGAAATCACAGTGAGACATGCAATCAGTACACACCTGGCTGCATGCAATTAGAAAATGCTGCCTTACAATTGGTGCAGAGGCCATCACATGGACCTATGCAGATACCTACAAAAGCAATGAGTACCCACACTACACTCATGCAATACATTCATTGCACAAAACCGACAGAGAAAGAGAGAGAGAGACAGAGAGAGAACAAAACAGAAATAAAGACAGCCAGCAGCAAAACCAGCAGCAGCAGCAGCAGCAGCAAACTTCAAGCAGCACCAGTGACACAGCAACAGCTGCCACAAACACAGGTAATGCAAAGTAGCAGGTTAATACTGCGTTTACTGTGACACCTCCAAATGTATCATAGTTCACTATCTATAGGTATGTGCATGAGATAGGTTGTGTGTACATAGTCCTGAAATATAAACATATGTAATATTGCTGTACATGTTACCCATACTTAACACTTCCATAGCTTAGAACACAAGGCCAGTTGTGCATATGATGCAGTAGTTCCCAGGGTCAGTAGAGGTTCCTCCTCATTGGTGTGGGACCACTGTGTATGTATGGCACTGTTCAGGTACATATCCTGTAGTATGGCCAGGGATTAATATCAGTCTGTCATGTGGTGCTATGTCCTCCAGGGGTGAATGTAGCACACATCCAGGGATACCATTTCGTAACAGTGATGCTATGTGTTCTGCAATGATGAAGGTGGCTCTCACCTGGACATGTGAGAGGATAGGGAGGTGACAGTCATTTGGGATAACTAATACCACATGTGTAGGAGACTGGGGGGGGTACCTGCACCTAAACTGTCTGCAACAATGTTGCCAATATCTGTGCATGTGGTGAATGTGAAGCATCTTAACACTGCTGACCACAGATGCCTTGCTGTCATGTGAATCTGCCCTGTGCTGCAGTAGCCTCCTACTATTGTTATACAATATGCCTGTATCTGTACTCCACTGGACAGGATTAATAAGTGGTGTGCAGTTGTTCTGGGTTAGATATGTGTGTGCACAGTATATGCAGTATGTGGGATGTCTGTGGTAAGCATATGCAAAGGTGCTGGCGGTGTGTGTTGTGGCTTCCACTGGCCCAATGGGCTGCATGGATAGCATCACTGTCATAACTACTGAATAACTGTGTAATTAAATGCATACATAGCAAGGTAGTGTACTGTGCTTGTGGTGTTGTTCGGATATGTAAATCCAGGCTGAGTAATGTGTGCACATCACAGGGTTGGGTTGGATGGCAACACACATCCAGTATGTAGGGATGAACACCCAGAATGTGTCAGACGTGTCGCCTGTGCAGAAGTATCCGGCCATTACCTGTGCATCCCCCACAACACACACACATGCAACATATGGCAGAAGTACTATAGCAGTACACACATGTTCATAGGTTCATACTAGGCTATTTGCCCTAGGGCATTGGTAAGCCTAATAGAATGTGTTTGTCTTTCACCACCCAATTACAAGTTACGATGTTAGTATACTGTGCCTCTGTCTAACAGTGACATAGAAGTGATACCTGGGGTACAACTATGATCTACATCCAGTCATCCAGATTCCTATGGAAGAGAGTCAATGAGGGACTCTGCCTAACCTGTAGTGTCAGCTCATTACAGAGTGAAGGGAGCCTCTCAGTCAGGAATATGCCCCTCCAGTATGTCCATGGATGTCAGTGCTGAGGTCCAGCTCTCCTGAGCATGTGGCTGTATGGGACTCTGATTGCCTGAGGTGCAGCATGTTCATTACTGCTGGGTAGGACATGGCTGTATATGGCACGCACAGATTGCCTCTGAACCGGCAATAAGCCACTGAGTCCAGCTGGATTTACTTTACCTGGGCAGCATATGACATCTGTGTGAGCCATTGCATCCCCTTGATGAGATACTGTTGTCCTGTACCAGTTGCTGTAGGTGTCTGGTTAGGTACATCCCAAAAGGTGCATTGTACGCAATTATAGGCTTGATGATGGATGAGTAAAGAGGCACAATGACCTCCCCTGCCATACATGTGAATCCCTCATGATTAGCTGGGCTATATAACATGTCTTTCAATCCACATTGGCCATGTGGTTGACAAATGACAGACCGCTACCATGTTTCTACCCCAGGTCCCCAACTACGTCTTCTGTACTCAATGGCCTAACACCTATGTTGTACTGTGCCACCAATGTGGAGGCGTGGGAATCTGCATTGAATACTGATACTCCCCTCCTTTGTTCAAGTGTTGTGGCCGACAAGAATGGTAACAGCTATAACCTGGTAGTACTGGTGTGCTCCTGTGAAACCTGAAACAGGTTCATGTTACTGCACAGATATCGATGTCCAGCATGTCAAGTAGGGTTTTGAGTGTGTGCATCCTTAGGTCTAGACTTCTGGTGTTGAGTAGCATCACTCTCACTTCCTCATCCTTTGTGATAGAAATGGATGTGGGTTTGCCTTATGAGCCTTGCCTAATACAGGCACTATGGGTGTAGCAAGAGTCTCCGCCAAATTCCAATGGGACAGGGGTGACAGGTGCAAGCTGTCCCTAGCAAAGCATACCACCCCAAGATGGCAGGCATTGGCACACCTGTGAATGACACCAGTATGTCAGTCAATTGTTGGAAGGGATCATCGTGCCTTGATATTGTGGCATGGTTCTAGGTGAGGGTAGGATGCTACTCAAGGTCAGGGTCAAACTGTCTTGGGCTACATGCTCAGAGAGCTCTGTACTGTCTCATGTCATGTAGTCCAGGGAGGAATGTGTCAGGCCATTCACACCAGCATGGACAGTGACTGAGTCATACCTGTACTTGCCTTGGGGTTACCTGAGTGTTTGTGTTATGTGGCAGGTCATAGTGGCCGACAGGCTGCACACCGTGACCCTCACCTCATTAAGCCTGGTGAACGTGATGTTAGTGTACCTGATGATAGAGGCACCTAGTACAGGTGTATGAGGTGTGTTGTTTACTGTTAATGGCTGTGAGTGTTCAGCACATTGGCTTTGTGTGATATGTGTTGCACATGTTCGTTTCCGTGGTAGTGGTTGCATGGATGTCTGCTTAGGAGGTCTCTGCTGCATAGGCATAGCTGTGGTCCGAGCCTACAAGTATGTTTATGTGTGATCATGTGTTAGGTCCGCTGTTGTGGTAGGTCTATGTGAGACTGGAAGTGTAGTGTGTGGTCTCCTTGGCCACCTGACTGGTTATGGCGGTATTGAGTAGACAGAGCCTAGCCTCCAGTTTGGTATATGGTTGCATCACTCACATGAGTTTGAATTTGTTGTTAGGAGGAGGGGTTGTCTGTGTACATGCATCTGTTCCAACATTGTCTCTGGAGTACCACACTCACCAGCTGGACTGGGAGGGAACTGACAACTGACCTCTGGACATGCTAGAATACTATTCTGAATTCTGTAATAATTAATGATTGAAAACAAGGTACAGTGGGGAGTGAGGGTGTACTGACATTACCTACAACTGCTGACTGATATAAAAGTGTCAGTGAGCAAGTGCCAGGTAACCTAAGTGCAATGTGTCAAAATTAAGTAAATGCAACAATGAGAAGCAGTCACTTGCTGTCATGTGTAACATGGAAATACGTACAGTAAGCAATGCATATATCAGTAGTGAGTCACAGACGTGTTGACAAGCTGTGTACTATGTGGAAGTAGCATACCAGTGAAATAACAAGCTAACAAATAACAAGCATATAAACAAAGGTAGATCCAGGAGGCCTGGATGTAGTGGTTGCTACAGCAAACAAGGTGTAGCAATGTCAGTAAGATACAGCTCAGATATGCAGGCACTATAAACCTGAAACCAGATGTCCCCAGCTATGAATGGCAGAGTACAGCCTATTGTCACACACGAGTGCAGACCACAAACCTTGTTAATGTTAAATAACTGGCCTGAAGGCCAACTGCCCATACCAGAACTAATACACTTGTACACTGGGCCCTCAATCAGCAGTGCCCAACTTCAATGGATGAAAGATATGTGTCCTGCCACCACAGTGCTTGCCACCAACCTCCCTAATGTAAAACAACTGGTCTGAAGGCCAAGTGCTTAGTACAAATGACATAGAATGATAGCTACACTGTAATCAAGTTTTAACCAAGCAGTAATAAGTAGAAGTTAATACTCCCTGTATAGAATGTGTACCATGTATTGTTGAGATACTATGCTGATAACCTATTTGTGTACCTTTCCAGCTTGACATGGCTCCAAAAGGAACCCATCATATTCTGCTGCAGAGGATGACGTGATTCACCAGAGCCTGGTGTGTGACTATGCCATCCTGTTCTCACGCACCACCCAGAATCAGCAGGAGAGGTCTGCACTGTGGCAAAACCTCGTTAGCAGGATAAATGATGTTGGCATGCATGATAGGACATATGAGCAGGTGAGACATCACTGCAGTGATTTGATAAGAAATGTCCGCCAGCGTGCTGCAGATATCCGCAGGCAACAGGTTGCCACAGGTGGGGGTTGGCCACACATCCCCCTCACCAGACAGGAGGGGCTACTGCTAAGTGTTGTGGATCCAGCCCCAGAACAACAACAGCAACACTCATGCATCATGATGGAGGTTGGATCCACACAGCAGCAAGACACCGAGCGTGCAGGTAAGATGCCATATTCATTTATTGTTATTACTCTTACATTTGTTGACCCAGATAGTCTAGCTGGATATATGTCCATTTTCAGTAGAGGCCTGTGGAGAAAAGCTCCACACATAACGTAATAAAGGCAGACAGACAAGTTGTTAATACAGACAGCCAATATGATAGAATTGTACACCAGCCTGTTAACTAAATCAACATACATGTAAGGAACTCAAACAGTTTAGAGTCATACACAATGTACCGTTGGTTTAAAAGCAATCCTACCTAAAGCATAACGGTTATGCAATAAGGTAAAAGCCAGATACATAATAGTTAGGGCTCAGAAGGGTAGAGAAGTAGAAGGAGTATGAAAGATACAATGATATGGAAGAGGCAGGAGTCAAGAAGGGAAGTGAGGAAAAGAAGGAAGACAGTCAAGAGGATGTGGGAGGGATGGGAGAAGTAGGTCAGAGCATAGAAGGACATCAAGGTGAAAGAAACAGGGTAGAAGCTAGTTTCTATGCACAATGAGGGGTTAAAGGTAAAGAGAGGGTAGGGAGAGGGACGTTAGCCTGTACTCCAATAAGAACAAAGCCAGTGGTTTTGGAAGTACAGTTTGAGGTGTCGTTTGAAGAGAGGTAAGGGTGAGATTCTAGTTAACCCCTGGTATGTACATATGACTGTTCTGTACACTGTTACTTCATGCACGCATAAGGTGTGCATGTGGTATGTATCTGTCATCATGATATATATGCAGATATTATGTGCAGCTGATGTGTATAAGGGAACTAGTGTACTACTGTACTGTATCATGTGCAAAACAAATGGCACACATGTGCCCACTGACATTACTCTCTTCACACTTCCAGGTCCCTCCCATCTAGCAACGAGGCAGGCCATACATGCTGGTGAGTCTTTTTAACATTATCTGTAAAGCAATTAATAAAACTAGGAATAGTAGTGTAACTCTGTAGTAGACTTGCTGGTGACTGTGTTCACAATACCCGTAATACAGTTGTAGTAGATTGAATAGTGTAACACGGTACTGATGTGTGTGTATACTGTGGGGTGTGCATGTGTGCAAGCGTGCCTGTGCCCAAGTGTGCATGTGTGTTAGTGTCCATGTGTGCATGTGTCCATTTCTGAATGTGTGCATTAGTATTGAAATGCATCTCTGTCAAATATGTATGGAGACTGTAATCTGTGTTCCATGTTTTCCTCCTGTAGGTTCTGGTGCTGCTCTGGTGACCTGCAGCAGGGAACCTGAATCTGCCCCAGGTACTGATGATGATGAAATGTCTGTAATGGTGCAGGAAGGTGTGTCTGGGTCCACCATTGGTCAGCCAATTGACAGTACACAGCTTTCAACCCCGTCAATGCGCACAGTCATCCTGCCGTTACATCCTTTGTCACCATTGTCCCTAGGTGATGGACAGTCTGCAGTGGGCATAGATCAGGGTAATGTGGTACCTGTGGTACATGCATCCCCACAAGGCAGCCATGAGCAGGGGCCTCCAATGGTACCACGCAGTCGCCCATGGGTTCTCGTGGGGGCATCCGTGGCCGTACTGCCTCTGGCCGACATGCCCAAGGAGGTATGTCAACCTCCACTATGTTTCGAACTGTCATGCAGGCACAGGCACATATGGAAAGGTACACCAGACAGGGTCTGAGGGAGCTGAGAGAATGTCGCACAGCCATGACAGATGGCATGCGTGACGTTGCGAATGCTATCCACAACTTCACAGATGTCATTGACAGACGTTGTGGGGGCATAGAACAGCTGCTCCACAACCAGATGTCCATGGGCCAGGGCGATGGTGTGCGTTTGCGACGTCGACGTGGCCGTATGCCAGCAACAGCACCAGCTGGCAGTGACCGCGGACGACAACAGGCCCACTCGCGCACCTCAAGTGCCAGCACCAGCCCCAGCAATGCTGGGTCTGTGCTGTCATCAAGACGCCCCAGGAGACCACGTGCACGTGGCTCTGGACAGTCCCAACAGGGAACTGTGTCCAGTCAACACACCCCTGCTTCCGATGACAGTACCCAGTCTGGGTTAGTACCGGATACGGCCCGTAGCACCCCTGCCAGGCACAGGTACCGTGTCCGTGCCCACAGACACTGATCTGGATGATCTGACAGGTGCAGTCTGTGGCTGTCCACAAAACCCTGTACATGGCAGCCATTATGTGGGACTGTGTGCGTGCTTACACACATGCAGAATCCTAACACCTAGGGCAAACACTTACACACACACACTGCACCAACACCGCTCCACCCTGTACTGCTGCCCCTCACAAACACACATACACACACATGTCAATTGGTGTTACCAGTGGCTGGCTTGGGCATACCTAACCCACACCCTGTGCATATGATGACACTGTGCCACCTCCTGCATACTACAACATCGGTGCAGGTAAAGGTAAACACGTTGCTGATGCACAGGGTGACTACATAGATGTGTATAAGTAGTAACATGTTGGTAACTGTTCACTGTTCCAGTATAATTGTGTGTATATCCCAGCAGTCCTGCTGCAGTAACTGTATGACTGTCCTCAATTGTTATATGCACCCATACTACTTACCAAAGTGTACCAGCTGCACACCATCACATGCTAACATTGACTATGGCAATGCGCATCTTGTGCTGTTACGTAGATTCAGCTATATGTAACTGTTCTGTCACACATGCATTTATACACACCCTGCTACCCACACACATGCACACGCTCACCTGCCATTCCCATTATTTATCACCCTACATGAGTAGCTGTTGATACATGACAGGTACACATTTGAGAAGTGCACTATGTTGTTTACTACTGGCGTCCCCTTCTCTACCTGTACTCACAGGGTGCAGGCAACCTCATCGGTTGAAAGATGTAATGTGCATCAGGTACTGTAATTCCCTGATTGCCACATCAAACATGTTTCCCATATGGAAATGCACACACAGACACATCCCACATCCACACACGTGCCACATTCAGGCTTCAGAGCACCATCTAGGTATATTTGGGTACATGTGCGTGTTACAGTAGCATGTAACACTATACTGAGTACTGTAACCACAAAGTACAGGAACAGACTAGCGAAACAATGCAAACAGATCCAAACAGGAGCACACCAGATGTAAAAGTTCCTTAACGCAAATTTATTTAGACACAAAATAGCAGCGTTTTCGCTACTCAAAGATGGTAGCTTCTTCAGAGTGAATGAATACAAGTTAAAACACCCTCTTAAGAAGGTAATGGAATGTCACAATAATTTCATCACTTCCTGACTACATTTGGATTTAAAGCGCTAATGTCAACGCAAAAGCTGAAACATGCGCTCTGTAGATGTAACAAATAAGAATACATCTCAATTTGAAAAAATATAAGAATACATCTCAATTTAAAAAAATGTATGCTAAAACATAATTAAAAAATACAATGCTCAAAACATCAGTATACATTAGTCAAAGCTCTTAGTCAAGCTAATAAGTATCAATTCAGTAGTATACGAAGATAGACTGATTTCGACTAGTGCAAAATGCAAATTATGTAAAAAGTTTTTTTATGTGTATTTATAACACCATCAACCAGCCTAAACAAGTTAATACAAAATATACCCACTGAATTGGACTTACATGTAATAAATATACATGTCAATAGAGCATAACCCCTAGCAAGTATAAAAACAATGTTATCACATTGGTTCTTCTGGGAAAAGAAAGATATGATATATGTAAATTAGGAGGCAGGGTAAAGAAAATAATGTGGAGAAGAAATTACAAGAGCTAATTTTTGAGACAATGGGATGTTAGTAGAGGAAGGACAACTAATTAGACATAGAAATAGGAAAAAACATTAAAAATACCCTATTGTCCACCATTAAGTTACCTCAAGTAAGATCTATATTTAAGGTAAGCAGCTATATTACAACTATCATTAAGGCCAGGTGTATTAAACGCATCCAGTTTAAGCTGCCATAACAATTCACTATTTTCTAAAAGAATAGAAGTGGGCCCCCCTCTAATAGAGACAGTAATATGGTCAATGCCCATAAATACAAATGAATGCCCCGGGCAGCTTACTGAATGTTTGGCCAAAGCGTTCTCACATTTCTTGTTTTTTATAGCATAATTATGCTGGTAGATCCGATCCTTGAATCTTCTATCGGTCTTGCCAACATAATATGCTGGGCAGCAAGAACAGAACGCTACATAAACAATGGATTTTGTGTTACAAGAAATCCTATGGAAGATGTCAAATTTCTTCCCCTTGATAGAAAAGGAACTGCCGGTCCTTATAAAATGGCATTGGTTGCAAAAGCCACATGGGAAAGACCCCTTAGTTCTACTCTGCGTTTCGTGGCTTGGGTGCTTTTGCAATAGTTCCTTAAGATTCAAGCCTCTTTTGTAAATAGTACAGGGTTTTTCACCTAATTTTTCCACCAGCAAAGGGGTATTAGAAATAAAGTGCCAGTTCTTATTCAATATTTCTTGTATTAAATAAGAGTTGATGTTAAATGTGGTGATAAAACTACATGGATACTCGTTAGAGGCAACCCCTTCTATAGTTAAAACACTAGACTGGGTAAATAAAGTGGCTTGCACTTCACGTGTAACTGCCAAGTCAGCAACCACAGTTCGTGAAGGAACGAGGATAGGGTTGTAAAAACCATTAGTTCTCTTGAAGTCCACTTCTTCTATCAGATCATCAATTAATTGAAGTGGATAGCCACGATTCAGAAATAAGCCTTTTAAAAATGTGCATTCAGATATAAAGTCAGATGGATCAGTGCACATTCTAACAGCCCTCACCAACTGACCTTTGACTATGGCTCTTTTGAGTTTGTAAGGGTGTGCACTTGAAAAGTGCAAGAAAGAATTGACATAAGTATCTTTTCTAAAAATGACTGATCTTAACTTGTTGGACATAGTGTCCCTCTTTAACCTCACATCAAGGTAATCAATAGTATCTGTGGCAAAATTGTGAGTAAACTTAAGAAAAGTAGTAGTCTGGTTCAAAAAGTGGACGAACTCAATGGCCCGTTCAGAGTTACCCCTAAAAAGGATGAATACATCGTCAAGATAACGTGTATAAAAGACAAGCTCATCCTTCCACTCAGTATTGTTTAAAATAAATTGTTTCTCCCAATGTGCCATGAATAAATTGGCTACTGAGGCCCCGCAAGGGGACCCCATAGCCACACCTTGTTTTTGGATGTACAAGTCCTTTTCAAAAAGGAAAAAATTGGAAGATAGTACAATGTCCAATAGTTCTGTGATGTTATTGATGTCATTTTTGCTAGCTCCCAAATTTGTTAGGAGCAAGTCAATCCATTCCACTGCCTCCTGATGGGGAATGGAGGTATACAGATCGACGACATCAATTGTAAGAAAATTGACGGTGTCGTCTATGTTGATGGCGTTCAAATTGGCCAAAAATGTCCATGAGTCCTTACATATACTCGGAATACAAGCAAGGTATTTCGAGAGCAGAGAGTCAATGTATTTAGAGCAAGGGTAGGAGAGTGATGCTCTCCCGTCAATCAAGGCTCGCATCGGTGGGTCATTGAGGTTTTTGTGTACCTTGGGTATACCGAACATTATAGGTAACTTAGGATGCAGAATGTCTATGTAGTTGAAAGTGTCTAGATCTATTCTCCCTTCAATAAACAAGTCTCTAAAATATCCCCGAATTCTATTGGAGATAGTGTTCAACTCGTTTACTGTAGTAGCTTCATATGCTGGGGAGTTCAACACTTTATACATTCTCTCTATATAATCAATCTGTTCGAGTATTACCAGCCCACCCCCTTTATCAGGCTTTATAATTCTAACAGAAGTGGACCGCACATTGTTAAGAGCAGCTAACTGTTCCTTAGTGATGTTAAATTGGTTTGTTTTAGCTATAAAAACTTTATCCATATGTCTAATGTCTATTTCACATGCATGCTCAAACATTTTCAATCCCACATGTAGAGGGGGATTGAAAACACTAGGAAGTTTAAGTTTAGAAACCTCATTTCTCGAGGAATCATTAAACAACAATTTCAGGTTTAGTTTTCTTACATAGCACTTCAGATCTAGAAGGACCCTGGCCACATCACATCGTTTAGATGGGACAAAAGTATTACCTAGGGCCAAGAGTTCTACTAGTTCAGGTTCAAGTGTAAGGGCGGAAAAGTTATATATAGTAAAATCTCCCTTTGCATTTGTTACAATACTGGGCAAATCTGTAACTGAACTAACTTCCTCAATTATTAATGAGTCCACTTCTTGTTCCCCCTCCGGGTTCGATTGTTCTGTTGTCCTAAAAAAGTGTTATCAGAATTAGGTTTGTTGTTATTACCCCCATTGGTGTTATCACCAGAAAATCCATTTAAACTCTCATTATTAGGATGTTTATTTTTATTCCTATTACTTCTCCTAGGACCAGTTTGATTATTAGTACTTGGAGAAACAGTATCTGTATTCGAAAAGCAGTCAGGGTCATGCCTATCTGTATCATCAGAATGGGCATCCTTCCTAGTCTCCTGCTGTTTAGTAAATAGCTTAGGGTAGGCTTTTTCAGAAGAATACGCTAGCCTATCCCTATACAATTTCTTAGATTTATTAGATTTGATTTTTACCAGATATGTGTCTATACTAGAAAATATACGTGCATAATCAAATTTAAATTTGGTGAAGGAATCGTTCAGCTTGATTTCTTCATCCAAGGCACATACCTCTTTAGTCAAATTAGTGATACACGCTGAATAATGTTTCACAATTAATTCAATAAGTTGCATACCCTGCCTTTGAAACAAATCTTTTAAATCTACCAAAAAGTCATTGCTGTTAATTAAACTTGAAGGTGAAAAACTGTTTGATGTCGTCGATCTGTATACCTCCATTCCCCATCAGGAGGCAGTGGAATGGATTGACTTGCTCCTAACAAATTTGGGAGCTAGCAAAAATGACATCAATAACATCACAGAACTATTGGACATTGTACTATCTTCCAATTTTTTCCTTTTTGAAAAGGACTTGTACATCCAAAAACAAGGTGTGGCTATGGGGTCCCCTTGCGGGGCCTCAGTAGCCAATTTATTCATGGCACATTGGGAGAAACAATTTATTTTAAACAATACTGAGTGGAAGGATGAGCTTGTCTTTTATACACGTTATCTTGACGATGTATTCATCCTTTTTAGGGGTAACTCTGAACGGGCCATTGAGTTCGTCCACTTTTTGAACCAGACTACTACTTTTCTTAAGTTTACTCACAATTTTGCCACGGATACTATTGATTACCTTGATGTGAGGTTAAAGAGGGAGACTATGTCCAACAAGTTAAGATCAGTCATTTTTAGAAAAGATACTTATGTCAATTCTTTCTTGCACTTTTCAAGTGCACACCCTTACAAACTCAAAAGAGCCATAGTCAAAGGTCAGTTGGTGAGGGCTGTTAGAATGTGCACTGATCCATCTGACTTTATATCTGAATGCACATTTTTAAAAGGCTTATTTCTGAATCGTGGCTATCCACTTCAATTAATTGATGATCTGATAGAAGAAGTGGACTTCAAGAGAACTAATGGTTTTTACAACCCTATCCTCGTTCCTTCACGAACTGTGGTTGCTGACTTGGCAGTTACACATGAAGTGCAAGCCACTTTATTTACCCAGTCTAGTGTTTTAACTATAGAAGGGGTTGCCTCTAACGAGTATCCATGTAGTTTTATCACTACATTTAACATCAACTCTTATTTAATACAAGAAATATTGAATAAGAACTGGCACTTTATTTCTAATACCCCTTTGCTGGTGGAAAAATTAGGTGAAAAACCCTGTACTATTTACAAAAGAGGCTTGAATCTTAAGGAACTATTGCAAAAGCACCCAAGCCACGAAACGCAGAGTAGAACTAAGGGGTCTTTCCCATGTGGCTTTTGCAACCAATGCCATTTTATAAGGACCGGCAGTTCCTTTTCTATCAAGGGGAAGAAATTTGACCTCTTCCATAGGATTTCTTGTAACACAAAATCCATTCTTTATGTAGCGTTCTGTTCTTGCTGCCCAGCATATTATGTTGGCAAGACCGATAGAAGATTCAAGGATCGGATCTACCAGCATAATTATGCTATAAAAAACAAGAAATGTTGGAACGCTTTGGCCAAACATTCAGTAAGCTGCCCGGGGCATTCATTTGTATTTATGGGCATTGACCATATTACTGTCTCTATTAGAAGGGGGCCCACTTCTATTCTTTTAGAAAATAGTGAATTGTTATGGCAGCTTAAACTGGATGCGTTTAATACACCTGGCCTTAATGATAGTTGTAATATAGCTGCTTACCTTAAATATAGATCTTACTTGAGGTAACTTAATGGTGGACAATAGGGTATTTTTAATGTTTTTTCTTATTTCTATGTCTAATTAGTTGTCCTTCCTCTACTAACATCCCATTGTCTCAAAAATTAGCTCTTGTAATTTCTTCTCCACATTATTTTCTTTACCCTGCCTCCTAATTTACATATATCATATCTTTCTTTTCCCAGAAGAACCGATGTGATAACATTGTTTTTATACTTGCTAGGGGTTATGCTCTATTGACATGTATATTTATTACATGTAAGTCCAATTCAGTGGGTATATTTTGTATTAACTTGTTTAGGCAGGTTGATGGTGTTATAAATACACATAAAAAAACTTTTTACATAATTTGCATTTTGCACTAGTCGAAATCAGTCTATCTTCATATACTACTGAATTGATACTTATTAGCTTGACTAAGAGCTTTGACTAATGTATACTGATGTTTTGAGCATTGTATTTTTTAATTATGTTTTAGCATACATTTTTTTAAATTGAGATGTATTCTTATATATTTTTTCAAATTGAGATGTATTCTTATTTGTTACATCTACAGAGCGCATGTTTCAGCTTTTGCGTTGACATTAGCGCTTTAAATCCAAATGTAGTCAGGAAGTGATGAAATTACTGTGACATTCCATTACCTTCTTAAGAGGGTGTTTTAACTTGTATTCATTCACTCTGAAGAAGCTACCATCTTTGAGTAGCGAAAACGCTGCTATTTTGTGTCTAAATAAATTTGCGTTAAGGAACTTTTACATCTGGTGTGCTCCTGTTTGGATCCGTTTGCATTGTTTCACTATACTGAGTACTGGCAGTTGTCTGTTGTCATGTTGTCTGTATAGAATAAAAGAATTGTTTGATTATCCCACTCCGTTTTGTGGACATTACTTGAAGAAGTGTTACCTTACATGTGTTATTGGTACCACCACCTTCTCTTTTGTAGTTTTGTTTGTATAGGGTGCTATCAACATCACTGCTTGTGAAGGGTAATGACCACCCTGCAGTGCATAGCCCCATGTGTCAAAAGCCACATCCCACCCCATCATTGTGCACACACACTAACCCCACCAACAGTAAAACACACACTTTCCATTTGCAAGATTCAAACCCATACCTAACTGTGTTATGACAGTAGAAACAGACACATTAGCAGAGTGCGCTATCTGCAGTAGTTGGAGAAATCCTTACTAACGCTGTACTTAGAGGGTGCTGACATCATCTGTGTGTAGGAGGAGGGATGTGCACCCTGTAGTGTGTTCTCCCAGTTGTCAAAAGGCAGTTAACCCTCCCAGCATAGTGCACACACATAAACCCCACTCATACTAACACACATACATTCCTTTTGCAGGATTCAAAGCCCTACCTAACTACGTTATGACACTGGAGAAAGACGCATTAGCAGAGCGCGCTATGCGAATTACTGGAGGACTTTACTGCAGGTAATATAGTTATACAGTCCTGACATCATCAGTGTTTCAAAAGGGGAATCTGCATCCTGTACTGTACTGTCACAGTTGCTAATAGGGACATTTCCAACACACACATCGATGTGTTTGAGGTTTGCATATGTGGGGGATCCAGTACTCCAGTGTGATGAGTATATGGTTTGATTGCAACAATGAGGGATATACTCCCAGTGGTGAGCAGTTTGTACTCATGGTTGTGATGCTCAGGTCTAGTATATCTGCCCCTCTTGTGGGAAGGTTGGTTACCTGTTCCATAGACAAAGAATGTCTGACCTATGGGAACCCTAGAGATTGGGTATTGTAGCTAGTGTAATGTTCACAGTCTATGTTTGGGTAGCTGACGTCACCCAGTATGATGGTGTTTGCAGAGTAATCTAAACTGTCCTGTGTCAGCATGAAGGCTGTGTGGGAGTCCTGAGTTTGAGAGGGTGCTGTAAGAGCTGCTCTGTGTCTCTTGCCATGTGGTCCAGGGAGGTACGTCTCAGGTTGTTTGCACCAGCATGGACAATGTCTGCCTCATAGCTGTACTTGCTGTGGAGTGACCTGTGTGCCTGTGTTATGTGGCACATGCTATCACCCGACAAGTAGCTAACTGTGACCCTCACCTTGCTCTGTCTGGAGGGCGGCACGTCTGTCAACAGCTCATGTCAAGCAAGTTCACACCCCTCATAAATGATGTGGAAACATTCAAAGGCCCAAGGCTTGTTGACAATATGGACCAGACTGCAGATACCTGTATAAAGGCATTCTATGGACACATTCAGGAATGCATGGATCATGAAGCCACATATGAAAGCATGACCCAATTCTCCAAAGGCAGATGTCCTGGGTGCCGGACACCAGCCATAAACACACTATACAATAGAAGGATGACGCCACTACATGATACAACAACCTCCCAAAATGTGAAGGCACCACTGATGAGTATTGGAAGACAACTACAGGCACCCATATGATTGTCTAAGGCCATCTCTGAGAGAGGGTTCCACAAGCCACTGAGGATAATCACAAGGCTGCCTGTAGTTATGTTAGTAACCTGGGTGTTACTACCCAGATATGCTCAGAGGTAATCCAAGATGTCACACAAAATACAAAACATGCAGACATTGCCATCATCCTAGTGGGCAGGTTCAATGCTGCCTTCTCCCCCCACCACACCAAAAGGGCAAATATGTCTCGCGGCACAGTGCTGCCCCCCCTGACATCGCAGATGCTCAGGTAAGAGATGCCCTTCTCAAAGCAATAAACACTGCATCAATGGGACCAGACAGTGTTCCAGGCTGTGTCCTACATGAACCACGAGAAGAGCTACACCCAGACATAACACCACTGTTCAATCCCAGCCTTAATACACGATATGTGGCCAGAGAGTAGCATACAGCAACAGTGGTCCCTCAACATTCAGGTGGTGCCTTCACGGATCCTGGACACTACTCAACCCATATGTCTGACTAGCTTTGTCTGCAAAGCTATGGCAAGGATCATCATGAACCTCACATATCTAGATATTGTGGACCTACAGACATGTCACCATACACAGTTTGGCTTTGTCAATGGCAGATCCTGCCTCACCAACCAGTTTGATTTCTTTGAAACAGTCACCAAGCCCACTGTCAAGGGGAAGGAGGTCTACACAGCCTACCTGAACCTTGCATAAGCCTTGGATACAATACCCCAGTCATGCATTCTTAGGGAAGCTCACCAGTGTACATATTAACCCCTATGTCACTATGGGTATTGCACAGTGGCTCAAGGGCAGAACACACATGGTAGAATTGCTGGAGCCATGTCAGCCTCCAACCTGGTACAAGTGGTGTCCCACAAGGCACAGCCCAGGGAGCTGTCATCTTCATTATATATTTATCATAGGTACAGGCCAACATGGAAGTACTGTGGCTCAGCAAGTCGCAGGTGACTGCAAACCGGACACCATAATCAACTCACCAGCTAACACACGCACCCTCCAAAAGGGACTCTTGCAAACACACGACTTGTGCCACAGCCATGGCCTCAACGTGAATGACAAAGTGTATAGTCATCCCCTTTGTCAAACACAGAGTGACCACAATGTACCACATATGTGTTAATCCAGTAAGTGCAGACGAAGGAATTATGGACCTTGGGGTACACAGGTTGATAGCATTCTACCATTTGACAACAACATGGACAAAGTGGTTAGGTAAGCATGTTATATGGGCCACATCATCATGGGATCCACATGTAGATCAGGGGTGGACATTGTGCCCCTTTACTCATCCCTCATCATGCCCATAATTGACTATGATGAACCTGTCGGCATGCACCTTACCAGACACCTGCAGCAACTGGAGATACCACATATGTACCTCGACAAGGGAATCAAAGGGCTCAAACAGATGCCACATACTGACTGGTTAAAGTAACAGCAGCTCTACTCAGTGACATACTGCCTCTTCATAGGCAATCTGTGCCTGACATAGAAGGCCAGGTCATACCCTCAGTTAATGGCCATGCTGCATCTCGGAATATCCAGATCCCACCAAGATACACGCTGGAAATTCTTGAACCTCAGGAGTGATATACACAGGACATGCTGGAGGGGCACATTCACAACTCAGAGGCTCCCTTCATTCATGAATATTATCCCAATAGAGGTTAGGCAGACTGACTCAGTGACTATCTTCAAGAGTGATATTAATGAAAGGATGTGGCATTGTAGGGTTACCCTGGGTATCACTTATGTGTCACTGTGAGACAGAGGCACAGTATACTAACCTTGGAAAAGGGCATAGCAAGACAGATTCACAATGCATGTTGAAAGGCACACACATTCTGGCTAGGTGGATACATGCCCTGGGCAGACATCCCTGTACGAACCTATGGACCTATGTATCTTTATCATCATTGTCCCTATGTGCTGTTAATCACCAATGTAATCTCAATACTATGGTAGCATGTGCAAAGGTGAGTTGTCAGTCACCTCTATGGTACAGTTGTGGAATATGTGTGTCATGTAGTAATGTCACAGCTGCCACATGTACACAGTCAACCCTATCCCCTACCCATGGATGTACATCACATGTATGAGATGGAAACACATGGCCAAACTGTGGACTAAGCACTCTGAACCCAGTACTGGCATAACCTGTCTGGTGGCATGAAATACTACAGTGACAGCAATACCAATCTGATGTGGACCTACACAGACAGCGATACAAGCATGGAAACACAACAGGTCAGTCGTGAAGCCTAAGGATAGCATCTTGCATGACTGGCAGACATCTCTGCAGCTGGCACACAGGCATACATTAGGCCTGCACACAGCACGCATAATACATAGCACCCAAATCCTGTGTGTCAAACAAGCACAGTCTGTACAGCTATACAACACTACTGCCACAGTTGTGTTAGGTACTTTTATTGTCCAGTACAGTGAGACAATGCTCACCAGGCTGGAAAAGGTGTAGGTCACAGTGATATGCTCATGGGGCACTATGGTTCACCACATAACACAAACATACAAGTCAGTCAGATTCATGGACACATATGACTCAGTCATTGTCCATGCCACCACAGCTGATGTGGGATGTCCCTCACTGGGATACATGATAGGGAACATGGAAGGGATCACTGAGCAAGTGACACAGGCTGGTAGACCCCTGACCTTGGTTGGCATCTGACCCTCACCAGGGATTCTGACAAATTACTGAATGCTAATGACTTAGTGTAGCTACAACACCCTAGCTGAATGGTTCTTAGCATGCAGTCACTGCATTGCTATGGAATACTGTCTTACCACTCCCACAACAGGTGAAAACATGCAGCTCCTGTACATCAACAACATGTAGACTATATGCCCCAGACCAGGTGTGCATCCCTCACTACTAGGTTGATAGCATCTACATCTCACACTCTATATACACATCCCACATGCTGCACCTGCACAGAAGACCACGGTCATAATGTTACTCTGTGCAAATACCATGTATTCACATGTGGCAGGCATCACACATGGTAACTATTGAAGGTCACAGGTACATATGTGTATTTGGTACACACATACATCATGTGTGCATTGCCATAACTGGTTTAATCAATGTCATGCATTATTGTGAGTGACAACCCACACACATGGGCATTCTGTGTGTGCAAAACACACGTGGCATGTCTGTAATCAAAAGCCATACATAATTGTGATATAGTTTAGAAAGGGGTATGTGCATCCTGTGGTGTGTTTTCCCAGTTGCCAAAAGGGATGTTTCTTTCATACACATACACTTACCCCCCTTCACACACACTTGCCACCTGCTGGATTCAAACCCCTACCTAACTATGTTATGACACTAGAGACGGATGCATTAGCAGAGCGCGCTATTTGCATTACTGGGAGGTTTCCTTTCCCCTGATATACTTATAGGGTGCTGACATCATCAGAGTTTAGAAAGTGGAATGATCATCCTGTGGTGTGTTTTCCCAGTTGCCAAAAGGGATGTTTCTTTCATACACACTTACACACCTTCTGGATTCAAACCCCTACCTAACTATGTTATGACACTACAGACAGATGTATTAGCATGGCGCGCTATTCGCATTACTGGGAGGTTTTCTTTCCCCTGATATACTTATAGGGTGCTGACATCATCAGAGTTTAGAAAGTGGAATGATCATCCTGTGGTGTGTTTTCCCAGTTGCCAAAAGGGATGTTTCTTTCATACACACTTACACACACACTTACCCCCCTTCACACACACTTGCCGGATTCAAACCCCTACCTAACTATATTAGGACACTACAGATGGACGCATTAGCACGGCGCACTATTCGGATTACTGAAAGATTCCTTTTCTCTGATATACTTATAGGGTGCTTACATGATCAGTGTCTAGAAAGGGGGATGAGAATCCTCTGGTGTGTTTTCACATTTGCTAGGAGTAACATTTGGACCAAGTGTGTGAGCATGCCCAGTTCAGCCTTCCCATGGCATGTTGTGTGAAAGATGTCTCATTTATCTAAGTGTGTGAGCATGCCCAGTGTGGGCTTTACATATGTTGAACTCTGCAGCCCATCACATTTGTGGATGAGTGTGACCTTCAACAAATCCCTCCAGTTTATGGTTGTGTGTTCTGTGCCATGTTGTGTAGTTACTGTCCAAATGCTTTTTGTGTGAACAAAACAGGGAGTATACTGTGCCTGCAGGTTTTGCATGGGATACTTTGCACACAATTGTCAACATCCGTTCATACTGACCTAACACTGTAGCACTGTATAGTGTAGTGTTTCTGTACTTTCAATGTGGTGGTCAGTATCCTGGGCTTTAGTCCTATCACCGCTTTACATTTCCATAGTGTGCACAACAGCCTGGTTAGGGTCCAGTTGTGCACATCTGCACAAAGGCAGTGCCTCTACAGACCCTGGTAATTACTGCCCCATAAGCTTAACAAGTGTAGTCTGCAAATCTATGGAGAGGATCATAATTGAGCTCATAAACAAAGATATAGGGGACATGCAGACATTGTACCCATCCCATTTTGGCTTGGTCAGGGGCAGATCATGCCTTTTGTACTGGGTTGATATCTTCAAATTGGTCACTTAGGCCATTGTTGGGGAAAGGCAGTCCATACAGCCTACCTTGGCCTTGCAAACACTTTCAACACAATACCCCACTCAGGTATTGTGGAAAACCCTAACAACTGAAATGTAAACCCATATGTCACAAGATGGGTTGCAAACTGGCTTAAGGACGGGACCCACAGGGTTAGAGTTGCTGGCACTATGTTAGACTCCAGGCTGGTCACAGGTGGTGTCACACAGGGCTCAGTCCTTGGCCCCCATTCTTTGTCATGTACTTCCCAGAAGTACAGGCCAACATGGGAGGACTTTGGATGACAATGTTAGCAGATGACTGCACACTGGGCACCATAGTGGACAGTGCATCACACACGGATATCCTTCAGAAGGGACTCACAGTAACTGATAGCTGGTGCCAGGGCCATGGCCTGAAGTCAAAGTGCACAACATGTGTAGACATACCCTTCAGGAAAAGCAAGGTGACCCCAAGCTACCATATAGGTGGCAATCCTCTAAGCACAGAGGAGGTTATCATGGACCTGGGGACCCAGGTTGACAGTCGCCGTTCTTCTGAGACTCACATTGCTAAAGTGGCTAGAAAGACCTTCTACATTGCCCACCTGATCAGGATGGGATTCACATCCAGATCTAGTGGGTCATTGTTCCCCTGTACTCTTCACTTATCAGACCCGTGATCAAGTTGAATGCCCTATTCTGGCTGTATCTCACCCAACATCTGCAGCAATTGGAGACACCCTGAATGTCCCCCACCTAAAGGATCAAGGAACCCCAACAGCTGTCATATGCTGCCAGATTGAAGACACTCACACTCTATTCACTCACATACCGTCTGCTTAGAGGTGACATGTGCCTGACATGCGAGGCCATGTCCAAACAGAGATTAATGGACATGCTCCACCTCAGAATCGGCAGATCCAGCTGAACCACTAGTGCAGGTGACTTACACCTTAGCAGGGATGTATGTTGGACATGTTGGAGGGATGGAGTTATCACTCGGAGACTCCCTATGCTGTGGAATACAATCCCGGTCCATGTGAGGCAGAGCACCTTGCTGGCTGTGTTCAAGAGGTATCTTGATCTGTGGATGGAAGGTCATACGTTTAACACGGGGATCGTCACGGTGTCACTGCTGGAGAGAGGCATGACAATATAATGGGCACAGTACTGTTTCCATATAAGGAGTGGTGTATGCCAATGAACTCTGTGCTAGGCTTATACCTGCCTTAGGGAAGGTAGCCTAGTATAAACCTATGTACCTATGAACCTATCTGACCATGTTGCATTTTGTTCAGATGTGAACTACTTACAACAGCCTCATCCAACATCAGTAGTGTATTCCACAACTTGGGTGTACATTGGCGAACACTACCGATGTGCCCTAGGCCATTTCTAATGCTAGTCGGAGAGTGTGTTTGTCCATCAACACATTGTAAGTGTAGTTTGCCATGTCATATGTCTTGTTTAGTATACTGTGCCTTTGTCTACCTGTGACATAACATTGATACCCAGGGTAAACCTCCCATCTCCCATCCACTCATTAGGATTCCTGTTGAGGGGACTCAACCAGTGTCTCTACGGACAACCTGTACTGGTAGTTTACTCATGTGTGGGGGTGGCTTCTGTGTTTTGGATAATGCAGTACAGCCTGTCCTATATATGTCAGTGCTGGGGTTCAGGTCCCTCATGTGCATAGCTCCCTGCCATTCAGATTGTACAAGGTGCAGCATGTGCATTGATTCCAGCTTGGACATGGCTTTCTACATCAGGCACAGCTTGCATCTGGGTGGACAGCATGGCAGTGTGTGGAGCTGCACTCTGTTTAATCAGACTACACATTACATGTGTTCCAGCTCTGTCATACTCCTGGTGAGGTACTGTTGTGGACTTTACAGGTGCTGGATGTGTCTGCATGAGGTACACCCCACAGGGGCTGTTGTGGTCATTTCTAATGCTGATGAAAGATAACTGCAGAACCACAATGACCTCCCCTTAGCTAGATGTCAGACAGCATGGACCATGCAATCACAAATAAAAACAGGACCCTCTCCACAAAGGGAAAGTGTCCTGTCTGGTGGACCCCAGCCATAAACAAAGTGTATGACAGATGAGGGTTACTAATGCAAGACAGAGCTACATCTCCTAAAGGGAAGACAGCTGTGATCAGCACTAGTAGAAAGCTACATTATCTCATAAAGTCATGCAGGGTCAACTTGGGGACATAAATCACCAAAGACAATGAAGGTAACCACACTGCTTTCTTCAGTTATGTCAGACACCTGGTTGTGAACCCTCGGATATGCTCAGAGTTGGTACACAACAACATATATTCCAGTGACCTGACAGATATTGGCAACATTCCGGCGGACAGCTTCAGTGCGATTTCCCCCCTCCCTCACCCCCAAAAGAAGATAGTTATCACTGCTGTATGTAACCTCACTGTCATCTTGGATGTCCATGTGAGAGCCACACTCAGCAAAGACAAGTACACAGCATCCATGGGACCTGCTGGTATCTCCAGTTGCATGCTATGTGAACTCCAGAAGGGGCTGGACCCATATATACAACTGCTATTTAACCTTAGTCTTGCTACAGGATATGTACCTGAACACTGGCATATGGCAACAGTGGTCCCACTCCACAAAGGAGATGCCTCCACAGAACATGGCAACTACCACCACACAAGCTTAACCAGCCTTGTCTGCAAAGATATGGGAAGAGTCATTATGGAGCTCTTACACAGACACATTACTGACCTACGGACCCTTGTTCCCACCTAGTTCAGCTTTGTACAGGGCAGATCCTGCCTTTTGCACCTTTGCACCCCAAAAGTACCTACCATGAAGATCAGGGTTCTTCAACCCATGTCATATGCTTCCAGAATAGAGGAAGTCCAGCTTTGTTCAGTGTCATACCGCATACTTACAGGTGACCTATGCCTGACATACAAGACCATGTCCAATCAGGATTTGGTGGACATGCTCCACTGCAAGCAATCCAAATCCACCAGAGCCATGAGAGCTGAGTATTTGAACCTCAGCACATACATGTATAGGACATGCTGGAGGGACAGAGTCATAACTCAGAGGCATCTCACACTTTAGCAGAGTATCCCAGTTCATGTTTGACAGAGTCCCTCACTGACTCTCTTCAGGAGACATCTGGACAACTGCATATGAGACGGAGGCACAGACTAGACAGAGACACAGTCATGTTATTCAATTACGTAAGGGGTCATAATGTGTCACTACTAAGTCAGAGGCACAATATTCAGAATCTATTCTGTACACTTATTACCACTATAAGGGGTGGCAATAGCCACATCACTATGGCTAGGCTTATACATGCACTAGGGCAGATAGCCTAGTAGTAGACTATGACACAATGAAACACCGGTGTATGTGTAGCTATTGTCAATCAAACAGTATGATGTGGTTTGGGGGGCTTGATATCTCCCTGTATTCCAACATTGTTTTGTCTATTCCTTCTAGCATGTCTAGGGATCAATTGCTAGTGTCCTCTCCTGCTCAGCTGGTGAACCTGGGAATATTGAGGCAATGTTACACTTGCCTCATGTACACTGACAACCCTCTCCTTCTGCCATAAAACACACATACATGTGAGAGATGCAACTATATAGCCAAAGTGGAGGCTGAGCTCTCTCAACATAGGACTAGCAAGACCAGAGAGAAGGTGAAGGTAACCACACACACATCACAAATCCAGTCTCACATGGCACTGTCGCAACTTAAGATCATACACATAGACACACAGAGACACTCTCGGAGGCTCTGATCAGAATTCTACCAGAATGGCAGTGGCCACCGCAGCAGACACTCACACAACTGCCTCCACAAGGCACAGCACATGCAACACATTGACCACAGAGTCGGTGTGCCAAACAGTCACAGCCCTTAAGGCCAAACACAATGCCAGACACACTTGTCATAGGTGACTCCATAGTCAGACACACTGACGTCCTGCTCACCAGATCAGGTACAGAGGAGGTCACAGTAAGCTGCCTATCAGGCACTGGAATCCACCACATAATGCAAGCACTCAGGTCACTCAACTGCAAGTACAGGTCTGACCCAGTCATTATCCATGCTGGTGTGAACGACCTGAGATGTACCTCCCTGGACTACATGGAAAGAGACATAGAGGATCCCTCTGATTATGTAGGCCAGGCAGGTATGACCCTGACCTTCAGCAGTATCCTACCTTCACCAAGTATGATGCCACATAAACAGAGACAAGATGATCAGCTGTAATATTTTGCTTAGACTATGGTGTCATTCAAAGGGGGTCCAATGTCTGTCTGCCTGGGATGACATGCTGGACAGGCCACGGTGATTTGCAAGGGATGGCTTGCACCTGTCACCCCTGGGCTTCCGGATTTCGGATGATGCTCTTGACGCCCCCATTGTGCCTTTTTTATGCAAGATTCAGATTCTACACCTACCACCCTAGAACACAGTAAAGGAAAGACACTAAGGGTAATGCTGCTCAATGCCCGAGGTCTCAACCTCAAGCTGCACACACTCTATGCCCTTCTCAGTATGTAGCACATTGATGTCTGTGCTGTGCCTGAAACCTGGTTCACAGCTTCTGACAGTACCCCGGCACTATCAGGTGTTACCTCATATCATGCATTCCGGCACCAGCATCCCGACAACACCAAGAAGGATGGTGGGTGTCCATATTCATCAAGGACACCCTCACCTCATGGTTGGTGGCAACACACGATGCATCGGAGACCATCCAGGTGCCAGAGACCGTAGGCAAGACTGCTCTGCAGTTTGTAGCATGTTACATGCCACCCTCTCAAACTCAGGTACCTCACACAGCTATCCTGAAAACACTGCAGGGGATAAATGTATCTCCAAACACCATCCTACTGGGTGATTCCAACTATCCACATATAGACTGGGATCACTAATCATGCCACAACACTCTAACACAAAGGTTCCAAGACTTCATACACTGAAATGCCATGGAACAACTGGTCCCAATCCCCTCAAGTGGAGGCAACATACTAGAACTCATCATCACGAACATGGGGTCACACTGTTCAACACCAGAAGTATACCCATCATTGCTGAGATCAGATCATGGACTACTCTCAGTGGGAGTCCACATCCCACCCACACCCCAGATGGAAAAACAAACAGTGAAGACCTTCTCAAATGCCGACTTCACATTTCTGAGGACTGGTGTGGTCTCTTTCAAGGCCCCCAGGCCAGCGGACACCATTACCCAAGCCACTGTATCACTTAGAAATGCCTTCTACCAGCACCTCCAGGACTGCATGGATCAGGCAATCCCAAAAAAAAAAGACTCTTTGTACCACAGGCAAGCATCCAGTCTGGTGGACCCTAGCCATAAACAAGCTCTACAACACAAGGAAGGAGCTACTACGAGATAGAGCGTAATCCGTAGGAGGGAAGACACCCCTGCTCATTGTGAGTAAAACACTGGGTTCCCCCATACAATCATCCGAGGCAAGTTTTGAGAGTAAACCCACTCAGGACTCAAGGGACAATCATGAGGCCTTTTTTACCTATGTTTGAAACCTGGGAGGGAACTCCCAGATATGCTCAGAATTAGTTCGGAATGATGTAGATATCACTGCACCTACAGACATTGGCAACATACTGGCTGACAGGTTCAGTGCAGATTTCTCCCCCCCTCCCCCCAACTGGAGGGGTATCTACACCAGAGGATTGTAGCCCCCCAAACATCTCCAATGCTGGGGTGGGAACTGCTCTATCCAAGGCGGAAAACACTTTATCCATGGGACCAGACGGTGTCCCCAGTTGTGTGCTCCATGAACTCAATGAGTAATTACACCCGCAGTTAGGGCAGCTGTTTAATCTTAGCCTCACCTCAGGATATGTGCCCAAGGAGTGGCATACAGCAATGGTGGACCCACTTCACAAAGGAGGTGCCTCCACCAACCCCGAAACTACCATCCCATCAGCTTGACAAGCCTGTTCTGCTAAGCTATGGAGAGGATCATAATGGGAATTATAAATGAAGACATAGGGGACTTGCAGAGATTGGATCCAATCCAGTTTGGCTTTGTCAAGGGCAGATCATGC
Source organism: Protopterus annectens (assembly GCF_019279795.1). Classification (NCBI taxonomy): domain Eukaryota; kingdom Metazoa; phylum Chordata; order Ceratodontiformes; family Protopteridae; genus Protopterus; species Protopterus annectens. The sequence goes on from NC_056736.1 coordinate 457,933,355, forward strand.
CTTTTAAACTTGGTTGACTTTTTCAAAACAGTCACCCAGGCCATTGACGTGGGCAAGGCAGTCCACACAGCCTACCTTGACCTGGCAAAGGCTTTCGACACAATACCCCACTCAGGTATCATTGAAAACATCACCAGCTTAATTGTGAACCCATACATCACAGCATGGGTTGCAAACTGGCTAAGTGACGGAACACACATGGTCAAAGTTGCTGGTGCCAGTTCACACTCCAGAGCTGTCACAAGTGGTGTCCCACAGGGCTCAGTCCTGGGCCCACATTTGTTCAGCATCTACATTTCAGAAGTACGAGCAAACACAGGAGGATTATGGCTGACAAAGTGTGAAGATGACTGCAAACTGGGAAGCATAGTTGGAAACCCATCTGACACAGACATCCTTCAGAAGGGTCTCATAGACACGGATAACTGGTGCCACAGCCATGGCCTTACATTAAACACTAAACAATGCATAGCCATACCCTTCAGGAAGAACAAGGTTACCACTACTTCCCATCTAGGTGGCAATCCTCTAAGCACAGAGGAGGTTATCAGGGACCTGGGCACCCAGGTTGACAGTAACCTTTTGTTTGACACTCACATTGCCAGGGTAGTTTGGAAGGCCTTCTACATTGGCCACCTCATCATGCAGTGATTCACATCTAGATCAAGGGAGGTCATTGTTCCCCTGTACTCATCACTCATCAGACCAATGATTGCATACAATGCCCCATTCAGAATGTATCTGACCCAACACCTGCGGCAATTGGATGGGCCCACAAATTCCTCAACAGGAGGTGAAAGGGTCTCAAACATATTTCTTATGCTGCCTGACTGAAGGAATTCCAGCTGTATTCAGTCGCTTACTGTCTGCTCAGAGGTGACCTGTGCCTGACATACAAGGCTATGTCCATCCCAGAATTAATGAACATGCTTCACCTCAAGACCTCTACATCCATCAGGACTACAAGGGCAGGAGACTTAAACCTCAACACAGATATTAATAGGATGTGCTGGAGGGACAGATTCATCACCCAGAGAGTCCATATGCTGTGGAACAACATCCTGGTACATGTGAGGCTGAGCACCTCACTGGCTTTGTTCAAGTGAGATCTTGACCAATGGATGGGAGATTGCAGGTATACCCCAGGGATAACCTCAGTATCACTGCTTGACAGAGGCACAGCAAAATAATGGGCATATTATCCATCAACTTGAAGGGGTGGCAGAAGCCACAAAACTCTGGGCTAGGCTTATTAATGCCCTAGGGCAGATAGCCTAGTATGAACCTATGAACCTATGAACATAGGCCTGGGGCAGTTCCTGCTATTAGGACAGTGGTCTGCAGCAAGCTATATAGTAGTAGTCAGTTTTAGCCATTGGTTTTTGACCATGGCTATTCCATGTTGCTTCTTGTTGTGGTACAAACATGGGTGTGTGGTTATCCATGCTATTTATTGCTAGTCACCCTCATTTTGTATCTTGTTCCATGTTTTTGCACATGTACATCACTGTATGACGTGTGACCTGGTAGTCTCAGGGTGCTGATGTGGGCTTTGACCCTGTTTTCTATTACAGCACTGATATCTACATTCTCTATACTGTGTGTGTTTACACTGCACACATCTTGATGTTTATACTTCTGGCATTGGGTAGCATTACATCTAGGTTCCTATCCCTTGTGGTACCCATGAGGTGGGTTTGTGTTTTTGTGGTTTATGATTCTTGAGGGTGGATGTTAGTTGGGGTCCTCAGGTGTGCATATGGTACATGATATTACATTACTTAACACATGGCATTCATGCCTCAGGTGGTGCTGCAGGGCCACCTCTGTCGGATACACATACTACACTCCCTGTACATGTTTGGAAGCAGGTTGTGTCATGTTAGGCATCCCTGTTACTGTATGAGTGAGTCAGAGCGGGTATCAGTCCCAGTGTTCCTACTGACCAAGCATATGTGCTATGCGTTGCCTCTTTGCCAAGGCCAGGGCATACTGGGCACGCCTCCTTCTGCCTACTGGGACAAGGTCAGGTTGTTCCTCCTCCGAGTCACCCCTGCCTGTGGTGGCCTTGGCAATGGTGGGGATGTTTGGCCCAGCCCTGTGCTGGTCCTGCTGCAGCTGTTTCCGCAGGATCATATTATGTAGCATAGCACATATCATGATCATTTGGGTACATGTAGTTGGTGTGTACTGCAAGGCTCCACCAGACGTGTCCAGACACCGGAACCGTGACTTGAGCAGCCCAAACACACGCTCTATGATATTACGTGTTTGTGCGTGTGCCTCATTATGGCGTTCCTGTTCAGGTGTGTGTGCATTTCTGATGGGTGTCATCAGCCACGGCTCAAGTGCATAACCTGCATCCCCCACTAGGTGTCCATGTGGGAAGTCCCCATTGGCAAATGATTGGTACAGCTGCGTCAGATGCCAGATGTGGGAATCGTGGTAGCTCCCAGGGCAGCCAGCACACACATTCATTATTATGCCCTGGGCATCACACACGACCTGGCAGTTGATGGAGGGGTATCCCTTGCAGTTAATGTAGGCTCTACCCCGCTCACCGGCTGGTGCTTTGATGCGTATGTGCGTGCAGTCTATTGCACCCAGCACCTCAGGGTATCCCGCTATTTGCTGGAAGAGACGCATATTGCTGGCCACAACCTCACGATCATTAGGGACATATATATGATCACTGACATGTGCTGACATGGCATCCAGGAACTGGTGCAGTACTCTGGAGGCTGATGCCTGTGATATCCCCATCATATCACCAGTTGGTCTCTGGAAGGTACCTGTTGCTAGTATTCTTAGGCCAACACATACCTTGGTTTCCACTGGGATGGGTTCCCCTCTGTTGGTTCTGTGTGTGAGATGTGGCCTGCACAGCTCAACAATCTGCTGCAGAAGGTCTCTGTCCACTCTGTAGCGCTCTACTATCTCCAGCTCATGTAACCCATGGTAGGTGACCCTGGGCCTGTATACTCTTCTCCTTCTCCTCACTCTGGTTTGTCTGTCAGCATCTGCATTGTCACCACCCTCAGCAATTCGCCTATGCCTGATTATAATAGCTATGGCAGCCCCTAGCATTTCTGCTCTGAGTTCAGCTTTTTTCAGTTTTCAATTTCTGATAGCTTAGTTTATGGCAGTATCGCTTGTGAGAAACAGCCTGCACTGCTCTTTGTTGTGTTTTAAGTGCTGGGTTGGGCTTCTAGTCTGCCTGTGTAATTGCCTGCTTCTAATTGTTTCCACCAATTAACTCTAGTAGTATCTTCTGGCAGTTTCCCTGTATTTTAGTTGTTTCCTGTTTCCTCTCTGTTTCCTGAGGGGGAGCAATGTGCACACCAGCTTAAACACGCTCACAGTCACTTAAACGCACGCACACATCCCTACACGGTGTTACACGCGCGCACACATCCTTACACGGTGTGAGCTTGGCTGATTCATGTTAAAACGCGCGCACACTGCCTTAAACATGTGCACGCCCGCGCAAACCGTTGCAATCAGTCTGCAACACGCTCCCACATGTTGAACCTGCCTTACACGCGCGCACACGCGCGCATGCACGTATTTCAAGAAACTTTGAGTGTAGGGATAGCGTATACCCTCAATTTCTTGACTTTCCTAGTGTTCTGTTGAGACACACCTCCCTCCCTGATGTCTGTCTGTCATCTGTTACCTTACATTGCCCTCCAATCTGGTACATTTATTACTATCCTTCCCCCCCATGATGTCACCTACCTCTTACTCTGTTCCTCCCCCTTCTCTAACTCTTACACTACTCAGAAAGTGCTCATTACCTATGTGGCAGTGTGATTCAGTATTGTAACCCTCATTTACATAGGATTGCCTAGTAATGACTAGTTACATGTCTTACACGGAGCTTCCCCCTCTTGACAACCACTAAACGGAGGCCATATTGTTTTTGGTCTGCAAGTCCCTCCATTGACATTCCATGTAATACATAAATCCCACATTTGTGGACTTATAAGCTTCGGTTTTTAGTTTTAGGTAGCGCACCCCGTTTGCGCGGGTGTGCGCTGCAGTTAAACCCAATAATCCCGTGAAAAAAAAAAAGTTATATAACTTATTTTTGCAACAGTTTTTCATGCCAATGGCCACATATTTGGCCATTGGCATGCTTAATGAAACATATGCACCCTTTATTTGGAGCTGACATAGCTCCGTTTTTAATTTTGCAGAAATGTACTCAGTTGTCAGCTGAGTACATTTCTGCAGCTAACGCGTCCGTTACACGGACTGGTTTCTGCTTCGTGGATCGCTCAGATACCTCATTTGCATATCTTTCAGCTGCAAATGAGGTATTGAGCATTTCCACGCCCAGTCCGTGTAAGAGACGTGTTAGCTGTCTCTTACACGGAGATTTGGGCTGTTCCTGAATCAGGAGGCTTACACGGAGGCTTACACTACTCTTGAACTCCGTGTAAGCCTTCCTGAATCTGGCCCAGTGTTTATTACTTTTATCCTTTCCTTTTTATTCCTTCCTATAACTATATTTTTAAATTTGCATTTTCTGTTTTTCACTCCTTTTCCAATAGAATTTATTTTACTTTTGACTTTTATCCATTTATCATCACCTTTAGCAGTTGAATTACTTCTTCATCTATTTCCCCTTCTTTAATTTTTGTTTCCTTTATATTTTCATTTACTGCCATTCCTATATCAGTTTCAATATTTTTTTCTTGTTGTGTTGCTTCTGTATTATCTACCAACACATCCTCTCTATTTTGTTCTGCTATTGTTACCTGTGTACCTTTTTCCATAGCTTTACAATGCATCCACAAATGCCCTATTTTTTCACACTTTATACATTTTTTGTTCACATTTTTTTGCTTCATGACCTATTTTACCGCAAATAAAACATTTCCTTTTATCACAGTTGTTAATTAAATGATCACCTTTACCACACAAAAAAACACATCTTCAGTTGTTGTCAATATCTAACAAATCCCTTATTCCCTTCTACATTAATTGTGCTTAGCAAATACATTATTTTATCATTTTGCATTTTCAATACACCACATTCTCAACCCCCAGCCTATAACCCTCTCTTATCATAAATTTGTTTAATGTCCAATACACCTCTACACACAGATCTTAAATAGTTTTTTAAATCGTCTCTTTCAATTTCATTTCAAAATTGTATAAATATTCTTTTTTTGGCTTCTCTATTAAAAGCCTGCACCACATACATGTTCCAAGGGTTTTCATCTTTTCTCTTTTCAAACTGTTCTACAAACATCTCCATAAACTGCGCCTCTTGAAGAAAATATCACGAAATGTATCTTTATTTATACATATAAATGCTCTTACCTCTCTGGGTTTGACACCCAGTGGTGAAATGATGCTGCCCCATACTTTATATCTATCCATTTTCTTCTCCTTCATATTGCTTATTCTTACCTGGTACTTTCTTCTGACTTCTGCCTTTCCTCTCTTCTTGCCTCTCGCCTTCTCTTACTGTCTGTGTGTAGGATTTTTTTCTCTTCCTTTCTTAATTCCTGCACTTCTTCTTCCTGAATTCTGTCCATAATCTCTCCTCATGATGCTGCCTTCTCACTTTCTGGTTCAGTCTATTTGACTAGATCTTTTAAGTAGACATCCTGTAACCCTCCCAACTGGAGGGTTGTAACAATACACTCCTATGTTGTAGATTCGGACACAAACAGATTTTGTTGAAAGATTACCTCAGAATCTGCCTTCTCCACTTCAATTCAATCATTTTGCCTCTTACTTACTTTTGCCACACTCTCCTTACTCTCCATTCTTTCCAGCTCGCTCTGCTTCACTTCTAACCCCTTTTACCATCATGTTTGATATATCAGCTGTTCGATTAACAGCTTATTTTGCCTCATATACACATAAAACACACTCCTTCTCCTCCACTTGCAAACTTCCTGTTTCTCTGAGCCATCTACATACCTGGACTAGAAGACAGTAAGTGTAATGCAAAATCATGTCCCTGCACACTCCAAAAAGAGTAGGAGAGGTTCCCCAATGCCCTGGCCAAATTAACTTTAGTAGTATAAATAAAACCTTGGGACTCCCCTGAAAAAAGGCTTTTAGCCTAATGGGATTAACCTGATAAACAAAGAATAAAAAAATACATGAGAAGAGCAAAAGAAAGTAAAGGGAATTATGGTTTATCAGAACACCAAATTCAGCACATCTAATAAGGTAAGATGATATGTAAGACACAAATGTTTATAATGATTATTTAGGTCTTTGATGAAGAAGAATTTTAAGAAAAAATACTGCAACTAGTATAGGTTAACTGCTTAAAAGTAGAGCAAAATGAAAACAACATAACACACATATCATTTTTGTCTGTCCTGTATGTCCATTGTAAAAGTAAAGATAGCATATTCTGTATCATGGGTTTCTCCAAATGATTAAGCAACTGGCTCAGGGATTTAGGCATAGTTTCATAGTGAACAGGGCATCTATTTGAATTGTTGGGAGTCTATACTGTCACAATATGTGCATTTGTCTGAGAAGGAAGCAAATTAAGGGTTTCATTAGGAATAATTTAAACTAACCACTGGGAAGTGCAGTAAAGTATCCATGACATTTTGGGTTTCTCCATCTCAGAACACCAATGTACTTACTGAGGCAAACTCCAGTAGTGGTAAAAACATCAGAAAATGAGTGGTTAATGAGAAACGAGATGAGTACAATATACATATAGATAGACAAACAGGGAAAAGCCAAAAGAATAATTAATGGAATTGAGCTCCTGTTTCACACTCCAGGCACAGTGTCACCTAAACTATGCTAATAGAAGAAGAAGAAGAAGAACTGGTGTGGCAGTAAAAGAAGCATGCACTGCTTTAAAGAACAATGACTGGGTTGCAGATATAGCAAAGTATACAGTTTGCAGGAGAGAGAGTAGGTAAAATAAAAGGAAGCCCTATGTATAAAAGGAAAAGATCAAAACAGCAGGTTATAAAAGCAAAAAGTGGTTAAGGTGTTTGCCTTACAAACACAAGGTGCAGGGTTTGAGTCTCACAAGGGATAATTGGCTAGGCTTAAAATGGCTCGCAAGGGCATTTAGCTTAGTACTAAACTATGATGAGAAGAAACTGGGAGAGGCACCATGGGTCACACTAGAAAAAGTTGTATAGAAAACCTTCCATCATGAGAAGATCCAAAAAAGATTAAAAGTATACTTTTTATTTTATACATTTGTTAACTGGGTAAGTTCATTAGAAAAAAGTGTCCTTTTTTTAAAGATGACCTGAGGCACTGTTTGATCAAATGGCTTAGTCAAAGTCATACAACCAGCAAATAAAGGTGGAAGGAATCAATCTCTGTGCCTACGACTACAGGAAGTAGGTCATTAACAGCTGACAGCCTCATTCATCTGCAGTGACTTCCAGACTATTTTGAATGGAAGAGATTAGGTAAGTGTTCATGAAGAGCTTTGAGATGCCAGAAAGGGAATACTTTACCTGCAGCAATACCTGAAAGCAGGAGCATTCTCGATGCTGTACTAGGTGTAGGCATGAGAGGGCTCCTACTGCAATCTGCACAGAAATGGTAGTCTTAAACCAGGTGGTCTCAGATGTAGAATCAATGAGGCTATCAGACCCAAGTGTGCAGCACTTTGCGAACATGAGATTCTCACAACTAGAGAAAATCATTTGATCAGACAATCAGAAACAATCAAAAGTAAAAACTCTGGATTTCAGAAGTGGAATTGTTATATATAAGTTTGGAAGGTGTTGGAAGTGGAACTTGTCCTCCACATTGTGGGTGCAGGAAGACCAAAACACTTGCAGTGTTATATTTCACCCTTGTGTATTTAGAGAATTTAACTTGTACTAGAAAAAAAAATTGGTGTCATTTTAAACTTAGTGTGATTCTATCAAATATGATTTAGAATATTTTTTCTACCAAATTTCTATGTGCAACTAAAGGCTATATACTCATGTATACACAGACACACACACACACACACACACACACACACACACACACACATACACACGTGTGTGTGTGTGTGTGTGTGTGTGTGTGTAATACTGCGTGTGTGTACTACACACACACACACACACACACACATATATATATATATATATATATATATATATATATATATATATATATATATATATATATAATTTTTTTTGATTGATTGGTTTTATTTATTTATTCATTTGCTGACTGGTGTTGTCTTTCAGCTTTTCCCGGTTAGGGGTTGCCACAGCAGAACTCCGGTCTGCTAATGACTGGCAGTAGATTTTGATGAACGCCGAGGTGCCAGCTCAATGTACAACCTTCAACGAAGGCACGCCCATTTACGCATGTCTTTCGAACTCCCACCCAACTGCGGGGAGGACATGCAGACTCCACACAGAAGACACTCCCCACACTCCAGACGAGACTCGAACGGGAGAACCGATAAAAAGGGATACACAGTAAAAGATGATTGCATAGTAATTTACATTAAGAAAACACTAAATGGAATCAAAGATACAAAAGCAGTTATAGGTTCATTGATTAGTACTAAGCTAACTGCCCTTGCGAGCCATTTTAAGCCTAGCCAATTATCCTTTGTGAGACTCAAACCGTGCACCTTATGTTTGTAAGGCAAACACCTTAACCATTAGGCCACCCTCCCAACCCCAGTGCAAAGATGGTAGTAGGTTCTAAATGCCTTCCAGTAGGAGTACATAGACTAATAAAGGCATTTTACAGTGTAATGAGTATTGTACTACACTATGAACTCTAATGAGGGAATACTATTTTTGTACTAAATAATTAATCTACAAAACTATAAAGACTAGTAAAGTCACACTATTTTACATTGAGATATGTACAACAGGAAAGGGAGGACACTATGGGAAGAGTTTCTGGATGTAGTAAGTGAGAAGGGAAAGTATGCATGTGGTGAGTGCGGGGGAGAGTTGAAGGTTGTAAGAGGATAGTTTTAGGGGAGTGAATTGTTTTGTCTGAGAAGTGGAGGAAGAAGGAGCCATTAATTAAAAGAGTATGAAAAGGAGTTATGCTGAAAGTGGCATAAAAGTTATTAGAGAAGTATTTGTTGTATGGCAAATAATAAGAGGAAGGCCTGAGCTTGGGTGGATCTGGGACTGTGTGTGTGTGTGTGTGTGTGTGTGTGTGTGTGTGTGTGTGTGTGTGTGTGTGTGTGTGTGTGTGTGTGTGTGTGTGTGTGTGTGCGCGCGTGTCTGTGTGCGTGTGCGCGCGCGCGTGTGTGTGTGTGCACAAAAAGCTGTGGAAGGAGAAATCGTGTCATATCTGCAATGCACTGGGATGTGTAGCTGCTGCAGTAGGTTCAATATAATAATGTTTAATTAATTAGGGCTAGTGGCCCTCAAAGTATTGGCAATACTTAGAGTGTGGGGAGTGTAATTAAACTGTGCTGTGGAATAGATTAAGTGATGCTGCTGGGGAATAGGTTAAGAGATGGTGCTGTGTAATAGATTAAGTGATGGTGCTAGTTCTAAAGCAATTGCATTTGGATTGTTTGAGGAGAAAGTGTTTCAGCTTATTATGGAAATTAACCAACGGCTGTAATAACTTAATACTTTGGGTATGGTTTTCAAAATGTTTGGGGCAGTTTTAGAAAAGTGTGGTCTGTGCATTTCAAGTTAAAGTAGGGTTTGCAGATGGGGTATAGTTTCAGAAAAAGACCTTAGTTTATAAGGCAGCAGTGCATTTTCTGGAATTCTCTAAGCAATGGAGGGGAGGATTTCTTCCTATAGCAGTTTGTATAACAGGGTACCCCTAAAACCAGGATACAGGGTATTTATTTATTTGCTTTTTTTTTTACCTTGCTTGTTTTTTGGGGTTTGCTTTGAATTTGAACAGTGAACCATGGATTTTTTTTAAAGTTTTGGAGAATCATGATAAGAAAGGTGGTTATCTCTTATATTTTTGTCAGCATGCTTTCACAAATGCTACATTTTACCACCTAAGATTATATTACTTATTTTATTTTGTTGTGCACATATATCCTACTAAATCTATAATATTTGTTTCAGACAGGGCCTGAGATGATACATATAATGACTGTGAGAACTCTAACTAGGATACTGAGAAAACTGAGTACAATGCGTGATTCAAAGCTCGAAAAACTGACTCCAAAACAAACAAAGCTAAATCAAATAAATGAATTACCACATCACACAGTGTTTAAAAGTGTTTAAAATAAGCTGTTCAACTTTATTTAAAGATTCATCAGATCTGATATTCCCTAAGTAAATGATGAAAACACAATTTAAACACTGATGTTGATATGGGGATTATTTTATTTAATTTAAACTGAATAAGCTCATCTAATGTATGTCAGTAAATGTCACAGGCTATTTAGCAACCATCCAGCTATCACCAATTCAGGCCGATGTTTCTTGGTTTAATGTATAATTCAAAAGGATGGTACATCTGTGTATAAAACTCCTCCAGTCATCTCGACCCAGTGCTGCACTGCAAGGTCAGTAATGAAGTATAAATCCAAGTGTTGGGGAGGACATACAACCTTCTGATCTTCCAGGTATCAGAGGTGAGTGGTCTATCTGCCGATCCATTAATATTAATTCTGCAGTATTAGAACTTATTAAATGAGGTCCATATAAGTAATTCAGTTGGTATGATGATCTGAATTTTAGGAAGGCTTGCAATTCTGCACCATATTAGTGAATGAAAATTGAATTAATCTGGAAAAGGACAGAAAATGGTTTAACTTACTGTCATTAAAGAATCATTGTATGACAGCAAAAGGGATAGTGTTATTTGTTAATCAAGTAATGTGTGGGATCTGGCTTTTTATTTCTGGCATATTAAACAGACCAAAGCACTAAGGGGAATCTGTTTGCAGACAACAACAATGAAACTGATACAGTTAAATGTAGTACTTCTGAAAAAGCATTTATTTCTCAAAGATGAGTAATTTCTAATTAGAACAGCCTTTGTGATTAAACAGTGCCTAAAATATGGAGAATGAATTCAAGAATGAATGAAATAGACATGACATAATTATTTTTAATTAAGCATAGTTTACTGAAAGACTTTGGTAGGTATAGGAGAAACATACATTGTGTGTGATAAATATAGGCTTGCTATTAGAAGAGCAAGACCCAATATTGCCATTTGCAGCATTTCAAAAATTAGACTGTGATTCCATCAAAAATAATGAAGTCTGAAACTTGCTGTTATAACTTTAAAGCATGAAACATTCAATCTACATGTGATTTAATATCTTGTTATTCTGAGGATTAAAAAGTCCTCAGACTTTTAATAGGCATCCAGAACATTTTTTGAAGATGCTTGTTGTAGTCCAGGTACAGGGTTTGATTCATTTCCTCTCCACTGGTCTGTGATGTTCGTCTGTGCAATTTGCTTAATCACTACTCATACATTGTCCCTGAAAAGTAATGTTTCAACCTCTTAGAGCAAGAAATGTGGACAAAGCCATAAATACAAGTGGGACAAACGCCCCCAAATAGGGACAATTTTTAAATATTGCTCTTACAAATTTAGAAAGTTGATAGAATTAACAGGTTTTGCATTAGCATGACTTTTCTGAAGGATATTAAGTCTGAAACTCGAATGTCTATCATTATTTTCTACCTTCACACTTTAATGATTTGCTACTAATTTTCCAGAAAACCACAATTTTATGAAAAATGGAGTAAAAACATGAGGCAAAAATCTGGACATTCTGCGAAAATCTGGATAGTTGAGAGGCATGCCAGTGAGCTTTCCTGATCAATACATGTATGTAAAGAAAAAACTCCACACAAGGAATTCACTTACCATACTCAACAAAAACAAAACAAAGCTAAGCAATGCCAGTGAGCTTTCCTGATCAATACATGTATGTAAAGAAAAAAATCCACACAAGGAATTCACTTACCATACCCAACAAAAACAAAACAAAGCTAAGCAATGCCAGTGGGCTTTCCTGATCAATACATGTATGTAAAGAAAAAAATCCACACAAGGAATTCACTTACCACACTCAACAAAAACAAAACAAAGCTAAGCAATGCCAGTGGGCTTTCCTGATCAATACATGTATGTAAAGAAAAAAATCCACACGAGGAATTCACTTACCATACTCAACAAAAACAAAACAAAGCTAAGCAATGCCAGTGGGCTTTCCTGATCAATACATGTATGATCAAATTGTCATTTTGTGTATATTGGTTGCAGGAAGTACAATAAAGAATATCTGAACCCTTAGATTCATTAACTTGTCATTCTACTAAAATAAGAAAAAAAAATAGTCTGATTCATATACTGTTTCATTTCTATGTCAGGGTCCAAGTTGTTACCTAAATCAGTCCAGAGATTCCTGACACTGTGGTATTCATACATAGTAACACTTCTTACTTCCCCATTGCAACTGGCACTGATCAGACTTAGCATGACCCAGTTTTTTGTCTGTAAGAGGAGTTTCATACTTGCAGTGTTAGTTTATCCCTGCTGGTACTATTACATTTGAGAATACCTTTGCCATAATTTACATAGCCTGGTGTGCCACAGACCATTTCCTGATTCCATTTCCTTTTGGTATATTGCTGATTTCATTTTTTTCTCGTGTAACAGCGTTGCAAGCCCCCATTTCACAAATTGCAAAGTTATCTGTTTTATGAAAAACCAGTTTGACCCCAATGTTTACTTTTCTGAAATGCTCTAACATCAAGATGAGACATCTATAACATCACAAAACATATACCTGTTTCTGCAATATTAAAACCTGCTAGGTCTTGTGCAGTTTCATTCATTAAGCAGCACATGCGTCACCTATGGTAAGTTTTAGGTGACTATGTAATTCATTGCAGCTATATTTCATAGTGTATTTATAATAGCAGGGCTCACCACATCAGAGATAATGAATTTCAGTGCCCATATGCTACATTTTGTTTCTACTGCTTGTTGTGTTTACAGTCTATCTGGGCAGAAGTTACATGGTGTATTCCAAAGGGCTTTTGGAGTCAGCACTAACAATCTAATCAGTTTGCATCCAATAACAACATTTATAAATCTTTCTTGTGAAGCTGATATACCTTAGCATGATACCTTGCACATGTGTGAAGCCATTTAATGCCATGAAAAAAGTCAGAAATTGATGACCTCCTATTTCAGTGTGTGTGTGTGTGTGTGTGTGAGTGTGTGTGTGTGTGTGTGTGTGCGTGCGTGCGTGCGTGTGTGTGTGTGCGTGCGTGTGTGTGTACGTGTGTGTGCGCATGTTGTCACACTTATGCATGTTCTATGCCTGTGTTGCCTTTCCACATTGACTAAGTATCAATCCCTATCACCTGTCTGCAGTTTAGGCCAAGCCCAATGTTTCACTCATGAGAAAAAAATAATGAGCCAAGTTAACCACTGAAAGTTATGTATAGCATCAGGCAAGAATGGAAGGTAAGGCCTACCATCAGGCAGGAATGGAAAGTGAAGCACACCATCAAGCAGGAATGGCAGGGCTCAGTGCTAGTAACCAAAAATGTACTCCCTCAGACATTAATCTGAAACCACTGTGTCAGGTTTTAACCACTTTACTGCAGGTGATGAGTTATCTTGGCAATCAAAGACAATGACAGAATGTTGGGTACCGGAATAATTGTTTTCCAGCACTTTATTCTAACATTAGAGTAAAAAAAGACTATAGATTTGACCTCAGAAAGGTGTCCTCACTCTAACAATAAAGATTAAGTGCAATTATTTTTTAGTACAACTAATGTATAAACTACTGACATAATTACTTCTCCATAAGACAACAAATGAAGTGTAAGTTGACCAAAATTTATCAAAGCCCATTGTTTTGCTGTTTTACTAAAGTGCTATTATTGTATTATGTAATAAAATACTAACCATAAACCTTTTCAAAGAAAATGTTATCCCAGAATGAACCTGGAAGTAAGACAACATGCTACATATTAATAATCTGTCATCTTTCTCTCCCTGCCAAATAGCTTTGTTTGAACAGAGATGAACCGAGCTGAATTAAGGTGGGCTACCAGCCACAACTCTGAGCTGAAATACCACCCGACTAGAGGCTTCTGACTTCCCAAAAACCATAAGTTGCCTATCTTTTTGCTTGATTATACTATTTACTGCACTTGTTATTGCCTTCTGTTTATTTAATACTGTATTTTAATACTGTAAACTTAACTGCACTATTTGTACTGCATTTGTCTGCTTTACTGTGCTTGTTAAATCATATTTTGTTGCTGTTTTTACTGTTTTAAAAGCTTTTTTTTTGCTATTTTCACTGATTATATACTAATTTCTTACTACTTGTTCACTGTTTGCAAAGCATCTGTTCTGCTTGTTCTGTTTTCCCAACAAGCAGTGTTTTAAATAACTGATTTTATAACTGTTTAAATTATTCTTTATTGTCTCCTTGTTGTTGTTTTTTTTTTTTTTTTTGCTGTTTGAAACATTTTTAGTGTCTCACTGCTGTTTCTTTCTGATGCATAAAACATTTTTTAGTGTTTCCCACCTAAATTAGTGTACCTAGTAGCTGTAGCATAGGCCAGATACAGGTTTGCTGCATCTGTGTCTGTTTGTAGTGGCTGTTGTATTCTGAACACATTTTTCAAGCCATCTTTGATTGGAAGGGCCCCTTCTGCATCCTTATGAGAGAAGTATGCTGATTGGAACCTGTCTGATAAAGGGTGATTTGGCTAGGGCTTTGAGTAGCACTCTTATTGGTTCTTTGGATTTTTTTATAAGTTTTTTTAAGTTTTCAGCTTCTGGTATTTAAGTCCCACATTTGAGCGGGTTTCTGCTTGTTTGCAGTTGTCCACTATAGAATAACAGGTGTGCTGTACCTTTAAGAAGCATTTACAGGATCTGTGTGTGCATATAAATACCAAGCATGTGTTAACTTCAGTACCATTTTGAAGGTGCAGCCAGAGTGTTAACATCTAGCTGGTTTGTTTATAAGTTAAAGTTGCTTAATCTCATTTGTGATGTGCTTGTATACAATAAAGCTCCTTGAACAAGAACCCACAATGCTCGCCTGTTTTATCCTGACCTGGTGAGCAACATGGTGTCAGAACCAGGATGACAAAGACTATTATTCAGACCCATGGGGTGTAGAGGTAATGGCGAAGGCAAACCAAAAGAACCGGGAGCAAAAAAGGGCCAGAAACAATTCAAAGGTAAAGAGAACAAACAAACGATTTATTTATTAAAAGAGGTAAAATTCAGCATTACAAGGGCACAAAACATATTGTTAAGCAAATGAATAGCACATAAACGTTTATTAAGCAAACAAGAAGAATAAAAGAGCTCATTAATCAAACAAAATGTTTGAAACTAAGTTATTTGATAAAACAAGCATTAGAAAAGTACATAAAGGGTTCAGAATTACCTCCAAATTGTAAAACGAGCAAGTGAAACAGGCATGTTTAGAGTTAAAACAAGCAGAAGAAAGTATATTAGGCATGAAAAGAGATTAAATGAGCAAAATTAATATAACAAAAGGGCATAAAGGGCACATTAAGAGATTCAATGAACAAAACGACTATAACAGAAAGGGCAGAAAAAGGCACACTGAGTATAAGTAAAACAAAGGCAACTGTGTGTATTTTGGCAAATTACTGTGTTTTGGCACAAATTGCTACTCTGCATTGATTGAAGCCTTGAATAGCATAACTAGAGTTGTTTGAAGTATTTCAAAGTGTGTAAAAGTCCTTACAGTGTGTGCTTATTACTGTGCACTTATTCTGAAGAGTTTGTTGTGTGTAAAGTGCAACTATTTTGTGAAGTGCAGTCAAGTGCAGCCATTTCAAAAGTTTCTTATGCCTTGGTGTGTCTGTTTGCAGAGTGCCACCATTCTAGACTGTCTCTTGCACTGTACAGAGTTATTTGGCAAAGTGCAGCTGTTTTGGAGACATTATAGTGTGCTGTGTACTGTTCATTCACAAATTGCAGTTATTTTGAGGTGTTTCTCACTCTGAGCTTCTTCTGCCCAACACATTTGCAAAGTGCAATTACTTTGAAACAGTTTATTCACAGAGTGCCATTACTTTGAGATAGCTTATTCAGAAGGTGCAATTACTTCAAGACAGTACATTTGTAAAGTGCTGTTACTTTGAGATAGTGTATTCACAAAGTATAGTTACTTCAAAATATTTCTTGGCCTCAGTTTCTATTGCCCTGTTTATTTGCACTGTGCAGTTGTTCGAAACGTTTCTCAAAATGATGATAAATTACTTTGGCATTAAAGCAATTACAAGATAAAGACTTGCACAGTAAAATAATGATGCTAAATGACTTTAACATTATAGCCAATCCAAGATAAATGTCTCATATAGCAAAGTCATTTCAAGGCAAGTGGGTTTTACAGTAAAGAGATTTCAAAGTGTTACAGTGCCTAGGAAACTTATTTTCTGAAATTCAGTTATACATATTCTTGTTGTGTTAGAAGTACTGGCATAAATTTCAAGCACATGTATACGTGTATGTACAAGTATGTGTGTCTGTGCATATTTGCAAGAGTTTTCACTGAGGTATGTTAATACGGCAGACGGATTCCGCAAGCCACAGCCACTTGTATTTGATCAGAACATTGCAGAGAACTGGAGAATATTTGAGCAAGAATACGATATATGTATACAAGCAGCTTATTCTGATAAAGATGCACATACCAGGGCATTCATTTTGCTGAACCTAGAAGGGTCAGAAGCCATTGAAAGGGAGCATTCATTTGTCTAAGCACCAATGGTGTATGAAGGTGAAGGAAAAACTCATTGTGTTGTGCAGGCGGAATCAAGGGAGGACCCTGAGAGGTTGAAGTGGAAATTCAGAGAAATGTGCAACCCCCAGACTAATGTTACACTAGAGAGGCATTTGTTTTACTTGAGAGATCAGAAGTAAGGGGAAGCTTTTGCAACTTGTATTACCGACCTGAGAAACAAAGCTAAAATGTGTAAGTTTGGTGATTTAAAGGATGAGTTAATAAAGGACAGACTCATGTGTGGTATTAATAATGCTGCTGTGAAAAAGAATTTGCTTCATGACAGTGATTTAACACTGAGTAAACCCATTGAGATTTGTCAAATTCAGGGGCGGCTCGTGGCATCGGACTGCCGGTCTGCAGCCCCCTCAGTTGTTTTGGTCTTGTGATTTACTGTAAAAAAAAAAAAAAGAAATCTTTTTTTTAGTTTAAATTTCGAGTCCGCGACTCGAAACTATGCGCATGCGCATCGCACCTTACCCGCGCGGTTGTAAACAGGTTTTTTTTTTTTTTTTGCAGCCCGGAGGAGCACATAAGGCATCATTGTGATGCCCAGAAGTCTATGCGGCAGCGGTTCCAAACCGCATAGACTTGGAAGGGGCTCGGACTGCGACGTCCGCAGGCACGTCAGTCATGATGTGCCTGCTGGGCTAAAGCCTAAATGCTGCTGATTGGTTGTCGCTCTCTTCCCGGGCTTTATGTGCTGGGAAGAGAGCGAGAATCAGTTAGTTCAGTTTGGCTTAGGAATCGAGCAGCTTTAATTATTTGTGATGATCATCATTCTATTTTTTTTTCATTTCTGTTTCGGAATCGTTTTTGTTTTTGGTGGATTTATTTGGACAGCGGAAGAAGAGCAGAAGAAAGAAGAAGGAAGAAGAAGAAAGAAGAAGAAGAAAGTACAGAGTGAAGGACGGGTGCAGAATAGATGTAAGTATGTTAATTGTTAATATCCCTTCACATGAGGTGATGGGACAATATGCCTTTTCAGTTTCGTGTGCAAGGTGTGGACTGGCAAGTTGTGGTGGTGGTCAAATTTTCAAAAAGGAGAGCAGGAAGGTTTGATCCAATTAGAGATCATGTGGAACTTTAAACAGGTGCAGAAGCCATGGAAATAACTTACAGTGAATTTTCAGTGAACTTCAAAATATTTATTTATTTTTCTTTTTATAGGGACAGACATACCTACACTCTCCCATGTGGTGATACCATGTGACTCACATAATTATATAAATCCCATGTTTGCACAACAGTGGGGAAAATGACAAGCTCCACTGGCACTGAAAGTAGCTTTCAGGAAATGAATTTGCTAGCATCAGTTATCACCAAAAGAGTGTTTGAACAAGTGAGGGCCTCCCATTGATTTACAGACAGGTCAGACTCCTCAGCCTTCCTGGGGGAGCCTATGCTAAGCCGCTTGAAAACATTTTCCATGCAGTAGTTTTCTGATTCAGGAGAGTTTGTGGAGGTTCCAGCATAGCTGCACAACTCCTCCTTCTTGCACAGGTATTGAAGTGATGGTGTCAGGGTCATGCTTGCAAATATTTGGTGGACTTGGAGAAGACAGATGATTGCATCTGCAGAATGTTTTCTGAGGGGTATTATAAGAGTAAGGGGCTTCAAGGCAGGGTCGATGCTACATACTGTTCAGTCCCTGTATATGTGGTGTGAGAGTTGTATTTGCATTCTTGGTGTGGAGTTAAATACATTCAAGGTGGGTAGACTTGCTTGAAGAATGTACATCATCAGAATGCAGTAGACATTGGAAGATGTGACACCAAAGAAAGATAAAAAGGGGTGTTCAAAATGTGAAAACATCTTTTCTTTATTACTCTGCTTTCAGCCAAAAAAAGTTGAAGTAGCTTGTTTTATGTGCATAAATCAAATGATTGCTAGAGGTCCCTGCATTATCATTTTTTTTTCAAAAAGCCTGATTAACAAATGTTAAATAAAATTGGCAGGCATTTGAATTTCAGACTTCACATTCTTCAGAAAATACATAGTAACACGACCTTTTATTCTAGCAATTTTCTAAGTTTATAAGATGAATATTTGACATTTGTCCTTATTTTTGGGACTGTATTGCCCCATTATTGGCTTTGTCCAGTTTTTTTGTGCTAAGGTTGACAACTATGGCAAGAACTGAATTCACTGAATATGTCTGAGGGCTGTATTCCCTCATTACTGGGTTTGTCCAGGTGTTTTGTGCTAAGAGGTTTACAGCTATGGTGAGAACTGAATTCATTAAATGATAGCCATTTAAGTTTCAGTCTTTCTCTCTTTCACAAAGCAGCTGATATGGCATAGTGGTATGTTGCTCTGATTGTTTTGCACAGGGACCTTGGCAGTAAAATGTATGGTGGTAACACAGCATTTTTCTTTCACAAAGCAGGTGATTTGGCATAGTGGTATGTTGCTCTGACACTTTTGCACAGGGACCTTGGCAGTAAAATGTATGGTGGTAACACAGCATTTTCTACAACTTTCCAAGATTATACAAGCAATGTTTAATGTGTCCCTGGTTTTTGGCCTTTTGAGCCCCCCCCCCCCCAATACATTTGGCTTTTTCCAGATTTCTTGTGCTGCAAAGTTGAGATGCAGTTGAGTATTGAATATATTTTACAAGGAGCTGAGAGCTGCAGGGGAAGAGACGTGTAGTGCTGCTTATGGAAACTCAGCTTGCAATGTTAATAGCACAACAGGTTGTGTACTTGCTTTTGATGCAGAAGGTTGTTGGTTCTACTCCCACAAGGGGTGAATGCTGCTGTACTGAAAAAGTTGATACTAACTATGAGCCTGTTATCTTGTTTGCCATCCATTTCCTATTGCAGTATTACTAGCTTATAATTTTTAATGTAATATAGGCAATTTATTCCTCAGGGGCATCAGACACTTCGATGAAACCATGAAATATAAAGGCTTTTGCTAGCAGCAACATCTTCATTAGTTACAGATTTATTTAATGTGGAATTATTTAGATGACTTTTTTACTTCAGAGATTGTGCATATTTACTGATAATGGTGGACTGTAGAATTGTGCATATTTACTGATAATGGTGGACTGTAGAAGTTTGAGTAGACTTTGATGAAGGAAATGTTCTGAATTGGGCAGTTTTGTCATTATCGGTGCATGCATTTTGTTTCATTGTTTACTGGAAAAATGTTCAAAACAATAGGAAGGTGTATCAAAGAGCATATGTATGTTTCATATGCAAGGGGCCTATGATTTGAAAACAGCCCAGAATTAATCTTTATCTGCCACAGGTAAAATGTATTTTCTTTGAATGTGGGTTTCAATGCTGTTTCAATGAATGTGAGTTTCAAGGGCAGAGAAGTTTTAATGCTAAGTTTGTTTAGCAGATGGCTTGGTGTTTGTGCTGTAAAATGCAAAATAAAACTTTCAAATGAAGTCCAAATCATCATAGAAGTAAATCAGTATGTGCATTAGTGTTTATGGTAAATGGAGTGAAATAGCCAAGTAATGGGATCATTAGAATGGCAGCAGCAGGAGGCTCCATTTGATCATGATTTTGTGAGGGGGAAGGGCGGCAAACTTAGACAGCCCCAGCTGAACTATACCTCCCAACTGTCCAGATTTTCAAAGAATGAATAGATTTTTGCTTCTTATTTTTGGTTTGTTCCTCATAAAATTTGTGGCAAATCATTTAGGAATTAAGTCACTAAATAATGACACACTGAGTTTCAGACTTCATAACCAATGCATGCTAAAGTAAGACTTGTTGTTCTATCAACTGTCTCAGTTTATACAAGAGCAATTTTTAGTACTGTTTATATGTTCCCCCAATATATTTGGCCTTGTCCAGATTTACTGCATTAACAGGTTGAGAGGTACATACATGCAAATTACTTTATAGAATTAGGCATAGCCAAACCTCTCAACTGTCCCTGATTTTGGCTCAAAATGTTGCTCTTCCCCTAATAATCCCTCTGCAAAATAGCAATTTTGAAAGAAAACATGGAGGGTTTACAATTAAGAAATAACTGTAATCATAGTTATAGATTACTTTTATTTCAGAAATGCATGTAGATTCTTTTATTTTGTCAGCTGCTCAAGTTAGCAGTACTAATATTAAAGTGTCCCTTCTTTGACAGGTTCCCAGGGCTATTTTATATTTTTACATCACATTTTTGGACCATTTTTCATAAAATTGTGGGGTTTTTGGCAAATTAGTGACAAATCATTAAAGACTAAAGTTAGAAAATAATGACAGACATTTGAGTTTCAGATTTCATACCATTCAGAAAATTCATACTAATGCAAGACCTATTCTATTATCTTTCTAAGTTTATAAGAGCAATATTTTTAAAAAATTGTCCTTGTTTTTGGGCCTTTGTCCCACTTCTTTGTATGGCTTTGTTCAGATTTCTTGATCTGAGGTTGAGAGGTATGACAAATGTGTTAGGGTCATCACAGTCAGCCAGAGACATTTCAAATTGTGACATACTTGTTGCACCCCACTCTCCCATGTAGTGACTCTGGATGTGTTGAAGCAAGGCAAGGAGTAGTTATGCAGTATAAATGTGCAGAGTATCCCCCCCAGCCAAGGTAGACACAAGTACTAGAGTGGCTTTTCATCTGTCCTTGATTTTTGCAGAATGGTCTGGTTTCTGTCATATTTTTTGTACTGTTGATTTATGCTTATTATTCAAAGTGCCTGTTGCTCTGTGTTTAAGTAGCAATACTTTAATGCCCATCAGTTAAGCTTGGCTGAGATTGTAAGATGCAAGTAAGCTTTAATAAGCATACTGTTAAAGAATTGCCAACATTGAAAGCCTTTCTGTTGTTGCCATGTAGAGAATACTTAACTAGATAATGTATAAGCCTTGGGTATTGAAATGCATATGACAGTATTTGTAATAAAGGACAGGATTATATTATTTTAAGAAGCTCATTACATTTGGAGACTTCCAGTCATCTCTGCAGGCTTTAACCGTAAACTAAACAGAATGCCAATCGTGTGGTCCATAACCTGTACAGTAATCCTTGTAAGCAATGTATCTTGAGCTTATTTCTTGTTTGCTTTTCATTTTTTACTTTGATCATGTTTCCCCATGAAACAAGTAGATAGTTGTCAGGCAGTAGGTCTTTTTTGGATAAGGAACATTTTTACAAGTGGGGGCATCAGAGATTTCTACTTTCAGCATATTACTTGGTACTTTAATAAAGCTGAATATAAATTATAATTAGAACTGCAGTGCAAGAAGTGGTTTGAGTTGAGTGCTGCTTGTTTTTCTTATACTTGATTTTGACTGGCATTCCATTAATGTATTTAAAAAAGTAATTTATTTTTTCATGTCTCACAACCTTTTTGTTTCCATCTAGATATTAAGTAAGCTGTCATGCAGCCAATGCATTGAAATATTTTTATTCTTCTACACTTCATTTTGTCTTGATTGGACTCTCATAATGACGGTTTGGCACCCACGGCAGTGTATTTAGTTAGTTTTTTGTGGTTTTGAGCATAGCTCCCCCCTTTCTAGTTGGCCACACCCCTTCCCATTGACCCCACCCATTCAGCTGTCTCCTGCAACCCCCCTTTGATTTGAAGTCACCAGCCGCCACTGGTCAAATTCATGAAGTTACAGAAAGGCACACACATATGCTTGCTAGTAATAAGAGCATGGTTTCAGTAGGCTCCAGAGCTAATGTAGTTAGTATGCAACATGTGACAGGCAAAAGTAGGCCTAAGCACATGGCAGCAGCAGCCCTTGTTGGACTTCTAGTTAAAATCCGTAGTTGTCTGGCACATTCCAAAACCAGTTCAGTTAAAAGAGCATGCTCAATGCAGAACCAAGGGTACCTAATGCAAAACAAATGTTGCTCAGTACAGCATAAGCGTGAATCAGCAAAACCCACATCAAGCTTTATTGTTAACTGTTGCAATTGTGGTGCCAGCCATGAACCCAGAAGAGAAAAGTGCATAGCATTTGGGCAGCAATGTCATACGTGTAAGAAATGGAACCATTTTCAAAGATTTTGTAAGTTGAGTAAGCCTCATACAGTTACAAAGAGGGGTCACTTCAAAAATCAAGTTAATCAAATACACTTGCAACAATCTGCTTTCTATGTAGATGGTGTGTCAGAAATTGGTGAAAAGTTTGATGCAGTAGATTTATTGGAAAGAAATGAAGTGTTTTGTACTGTCTGGATCAATGGTAAACCTACCGAGTTTAACATAGACACTGGTTCAAAGTGTAATGTCATGTTTGCAGATACTTTTGCAAGAGTCAGAACTGGTGAACAACTAAATATGACTAGTTATGTGAAACTTGTTGCTTATGGAGGTGAGGAGATTCATACCAAAGGCTCAGTAGTGCTTTCATGTTATGTGGCCAAGAACTGTTATAGCCTATTGTTCTATGTGGATCAAAGACCTGTGCAGTCATTAATGGGTCTCAGAGACAGTATGAAAATGAATCTGCTTTCTTTTACCAAAGAAGTTCATCAGATAAGCACGTGTCCTAGTTCCAGCTTCACCAACACTATTGTTTTAGATTATGCTGATGTTTTTGATGACAAGTTGGGCAAACCTCCAGTTGTGTATTCTATAAAATTAGACCCAGAAATCAGTCCATTGGTCAGACCAGGAAGAAGAGTTCTGATAGCTATGCTCAGCTGGACAAAATGGTGCAACAAGGTGTAATTTGTCCAGTTACAGTACCTTCTGATTGGGTATCGTCCATGGTAGCAGCTCATAAGAAAGGCTCAGATGGAATCAGAATACACATTGACCCAAGAGATTCGAACAAAGCATTGAAGAGATCGCATCATCCCATGCATACAGTTGGAGAGGTTGCAGCCCTGATACCAAATGCCACTGTTTTTTCTGTCGTAGATGCAAAGATTTCATTTTGGCAAGTGATGAATGATCATGAATCTTCATTACTGACTACATTCAGTACCTCGTTTGGAAGATATAGATTCCTTAGGAAGCCATTTGGAATAAATTCTGCAAGTGAAGTCTTTCAGTGTGCAATGGAGTAATTTTTTTCAAGTTATCCTTGTGCCATAATAGTAGATGATATATTGGTCAGAGGCAATGGTGAGGCAGAGCATGACAGAAATCTTAAGAAAGTTCTAGACAGAGCATGTGAAGTTAATTTAAAGAACTGAAATGCCGCAAAACAAACCAAACTTGAAAAAGGAAGCCGGCAAGACGATAAACCACAGCAGATGCACCAATTTCAGACACAGTGATGCTGATAAACTGCAAGTTAAAATTTTATTTTAAGCTCAACAATAATAGGCTTTTCATAAGTGTCCCACACCAACTTCATCAGAAAAACCAACAACACATTCCAGCTTACACCTTGATACAAAGCTCATAAATCACATGACTACTTAGCAATTAAGCCAATACATTCACAACACCTGCTCAAACCCTTCCCTAAGGGCTCAACCTTACTGAACAAGCAGTAAAAGGAATATCCATACTTTTGTAAGCCATGCTGAAATAGATAAAAAATAGATAAAGAAATTAAAATGGATGCAATCTACAAAAATAAATACAATAAAATTATCTAACCAAACTTCTTAATTTTAAAATACAAGAAATGGATAACATTCCATTTAAGCCTGGATAATGATAAGCTTCTAGTTTTAGCTGCCAAATTAATTCCTTTTGTTCTAAAAGTAACGTATCTGGACCCCCCCCTATTGGAAGGAACTACCTGATCAATGACGAATGTGTTGTTTGTTTTTCTGATGAAGTTTACAACTTTACAACAAATGCAAAAAGTTGCTGTCTTGGAAAACTAAGGCAAGGTCCCAACAATGGAAAAGCACCCTCCTCAGCCTCAGCAGGCAAATAAGACAACATGCCAAATCCTCTAAGGGTAACTTTGAGAAATACTTAGCAATCACAGCCAAGGATAACCATAAGGCCTTTTACAGCTACATACATAGCCTAAAAGGTGGGACCCAAGCATGTGCCGAACTAGTGACTAACGGTATCACACACATTGATCCCACAGAGATAGCAAACTGGCTGGCAAACAGATTTGGCAAAAATTTCACTCCCTTATCCCCTCCAAACTTATCACAAACATTGCCCCCAACTTTCCCCCAGTGCTACATTTCCAAAAAGCAGGTCATTAAATCTTGTCTAACGCAAAAACCACAGCCTCTGTGGTGCCAGATGGCATCCCAAGCTGTCTTCTAAACAAAATAAAATATGAACTAGCATCACCATTAAGTACCCTATTCAATCACAGCCTATGTTCCTGCAGAATGGAGAGCAGCAACAGTTATTCCCTTCCACAAAAGTGGCTTTGCAACAGACCCGAGGAATTATAGACCCATAAATCTGACCAGCCTCATCTGAAAGACCATGGAACACATCATCATGGACCTCATAAATAAAGATTAGGTGACCTCCAAACCCTGGATCTGACCCAATTCAGCTTATTCTGGGGCAGATCCTGCCTGTTAAACCTTGTGGATTTCTTTGAAAATGTGACCAAGGCCATTGACGAGGGAAAATCTATGTACACGGCATACCTCAACTTGGCCAAGGCCTTTGACACAATCCCACACTCAGGCATTACTGATAAACTTAGCAAACTGAATGTAAACCCCTTTGCTGTAATATGGGTTTCCTTCTGGATCACAAACCAGTCACACACTATCAAAGTGGGTTATTCCACATCAGCCAGCAGAACTGTCACCAGTAGTGTGCCACAAGGGTCAGTGTTGGGCCCCTTACTGGTTGCTATATACTTCTCAGACGTTCAGGCCAAATGAAGGGGCTGTGGCTGACCAAGTTTGCAGATGACTGCAAACTAGGTGCAATTATTGAATCCCCAAATGATGTCAGTATACTCCATGAGAGTCTTACGCAGACCAATGACTGGTGTCTTAGTCACAAGCTGTCGCTGACCAAGTTTACGGATGACTGAAAACTGGGTGCAATTATCGAATCCCCAAATGATATTTATTTTATTTATTTAACATTTGTTTACCGGGAAAGTCTGACTGGACACAGGTCCTTTTTTAGCAGAGGTCTGGGGAGAAAAGCTCCATGAGTAACAGTAAATTTTCATGCACACATTACAATAATCAATAAAGTATAAAGTATACAAAATAGTATACATAAGAACATGCAAATTTGTTACATCTTGACAACAAAACCTAGGCTTTGAACATAGCTAGTACTATTTGTAGGTATGACTTATGATGTCAAGATATAAGGTTAAGACAGGTCAGTAGGAACAAAGGATTAAACACTGGGGGAGAAGTTGGATATGTTTTGGGTATACTGTGATGTATCAGAGTACTCATGAGAGGTTAGTACAGGAATATAGCCACTTATTTTTAGATAAGCTTTAAGTGATGGTTAAAATGGTTAGTGGATGAGATTGAGAGAATAGAGTTAGGAAGGGAGTTCCATATACGAGATATATAGTTGGAAAATAAAGATTCTCCTGCAATGTTGTTGGCTTGGAGACGGTGAGAAAGTTCTTGTTGTCAGAGTGAAGTGGTCTGCTGGAACTGTAAGGAAGGATAAGATTTTGTAGTGCAGGGGTTCTAGTTGGTTGTGTTACAATTTTGTGAGTTACAGAGAGTTGGTTGTAAAGAATAATGTTGAGAAGCTCAATCCAGTCTAGTATCCTTAAAGCTGTACAATGATGTGTTTTATATGGGCAGTCAGATGCAAACTTAGTAATTTTATTATAACATGCTTCTAGCTTAGATAAGTCAGTTTTCCTTAGATTAGTTAAAATTGGAGAGGCATATAGTAGAGTGGAGAGCAGATGGGTTTGTGCTAATTTAATTTTGGCCATTGTGGTCAGGGACCTTTTGTGCCTATATAGACTTCCAAGTTGAGAGGGTGGCCTAATGGTTAAGGTGTTTGCCTTACAAATACAAGGTACAGGGTTTGAGTCTCACAAGGGATAATTGGCTAGGCTTAAAATGGCTCGCAAGGGCAGTTAGCTTAGTACTAATCTATGAACCTATGAACCTAAGTTTCTTACGGACTTTTTTTTATAGTTAGGGAGACGTGCAAGTCAAATTTTAGGGTATTGTCTATTTCCACTTCAAGAAGCTTTGTATGGGTTGTTGGAGAGATCACAGTATTGTCTTGGGCTATTATGTTAAATGTTGGGCATGAGATACATGTCTTGTCAGGTTGGAAGAGTAATAATTTAGTTTTGTTTGGGTTCAGGATTAGATGGGCATTGGCTAACCATGTTTCAACAGAAGTGAAAGATTCCTGTGTTTCAGAATGAAGAGTTGATAGAGAAGTGGCAGCATAGATAGGTGTTGAATCATCTGCATACTGTATTATAGAACCACGTGGAGTAGCTGTGTTTCTTGGTGTCTGCATGAAATGTTTTGGCGAAGTTTTACGCCGGATGCCCTTCCTGACGCAACCCTCCCCATTTATCCGGGCTGTGGTGAATACGTATTTTAACAAGAGGGAGGAGCATAGGGTGACATACAAGAGTGGAAGAAGATGCACACAGGTGGATTATATCTTATGTAGGAGGGCCAGTTTGAAGGAGATTGGAGACTGTAAAGTGGTGACCGGAGAAAGTGTAGTTAGGCAGCATAGGATAGTGATTTGTAGGATGACGTTGGTTATCAAGAAGAGCAGGAGGAGTGTGAGGGCAGCACCAAGGATCAAATGGTGGAAATTGAAAAAGGGTAATTGTGAGGTGGAGTTCAGGGATGAGTTAAAGCAGGCACTGGGTGGCAGTGAAGAGTTACCAAATAGCTGGGTAACTACAGCAGAGCTAGTAAGGGAGACGGCTAGAAAGGTGCTTGGTATCACATCTGGACAGAGGAAGGATGACAAGGAGACATGTGGTGGAATGAGGAAGTACAGGTGAGTATACAGCGAAAGAGGTTGGCAAAGAAGAAGTGGGATTGTCAGAGAGATGAAGAAAGTAGACAGGAGTATAAGGAGATGAGGTGCATGGCAAAGAGAGAGGTGGCGAAGGCTAAGGATAAGGCATATGAAGAGTTGTATGAAAGGTTGGACACTAAGGAGGGAGAAAATGACCTGTACCGATTGGCTAGACAGAGGGACCGAGCTAGGAAAGATGTGCAGCAGGTAAAGATGATAAAGCATGATGAGGGAAACATACTCACAAGCGAGGAGAGTGTGTTGAGGAGATGGAAAGAGTACTTTGAGGGGTTGATGAATGAAGAGAATGAGAGGGAGAGAAGGTTGAATGATGTAGGGATAGTGAATCATGAAGTACAATGAATTAGCAAGGAGGAAGTAAGGATAGCTATGAAGAGAATGAAAAATGGAAAGGCTGTTGGCCCAAATGACATACCTGTGGAAGCATGGAGGTGTTTAGGTGAAATGGCAGTGAAGTTTTTAACCAGATTGTTTAATTAAATCTCGGAAAGTGAGAGGATGCCTGAGGAATGGAGAAAGTGTTTTGGTACCGATTTTTAAGAATAAGGGTGATGTGCAGAGCTGTAGTAACTACAGAGGGATAAAACTGATCAGTCACAGCATGAAGTTATGGGAAAGAGTAGTGGAAGCAAGGTTAAGAAATGACATGATGATTAGTGATCAGCAGTATGGTTTCATGCCAGGAAAGAGCACTACAGATGCAATCTTTGCTCTGAGAGTGCTGATGGAGAAGTACAGAGAATGTCGGAAGGAGTTGCATTGTGTTTTTGTAGACTTAGAGAAAGCATATGGCAGGGTGCCTAGAGAGGAGTTGTGGTATTGTATGAGGAAGTCAGGAGTGTCAAAAAAGTATGTAAGAGTGGCACAGGATATGTACGAGGGTAGTGTGACAGCAGTGAGGTCTGCGGTGGGAGTGACGGATGCATTTAAGGTGGAGGTGGGGTTACATCAAGGATCAGCTCTGAGCCCTTTCTTATTTGCAATGGTGATGGACAGGTTGACAGACGAGATAAGACAGGAGTCCCCGTGGACTATGATGTTTGCAGATGACATTGTGATCTGTAGTGAGAGTAGGGAACAGGTGGAGAAGACTCTGGAGAGATGGAGATATGCTCTAGAGAGAAGAGGAATGAAGGTCAGCAGGACTAAGACAGCATATATGTGTGTGAATGAGAGGGAGAATAGAAGAATGGTGAGGATGCAAGGAGTAGAGGTGGCGAAGGTGGATGAGTTTAAATACTTGGGGTCAGTAGTTCAGAGTAACGGTGAGTGTGGAATAGAGGTGAAGAAGAGGGTACAGGCAGGATGGAGTGGGTGGAGAAGAGTGTCAGGAGTGATTTGTGACAGACAAGTACCTGTAAGAGTGAAAGGGAAGGTCTACAAGAGGGTAGTGAGACCAGCTATGTTATATGGGTCGGAGACAGTGGCATTGACAAAAAGGCAGGAGTTTGAGCTGGATGTGGCAGAATTAAAGATGTTAAGATTTGCACTGGGTGTGACGAGGGTGGACAGGATTAGGAATAAGTATATTAGAGGGTCAGCCCAGGTTGGAAGGTTTGGAGACAAAGCCAGAGAGGCACGATTACGTTGGTTTGGACATGTGCTGAGGAGGGATGCAGAGTATACTGGGAAAAAGATGCTAAGGATGAAGCTACCAGGTAACAGGAAAAGAGGAAGGTCCAAGATAAGGTTTATGGATGTGGTGAGAGAGGACATGCAGGTGGTTGGTGTGACAGAGCAAGATGCAGAGGACAGGAAGAAATGGAAACAGATGATTCGCTGTGGTAACCCCTAACGGGAACAGCCGAAAGATGATGATGGTGTGGAGTAGCTGTGTGTAGATTATTAGTAAAGAGGAAGAAAAGGAGAAGGCCCAAGATAGATCCTTGGGGGACACCAATGGATAGAGGAAGGTGTGGTGATAGGTCACCCTGCCATAGAACAGATTGTTGATGGCCAGATAAATAGTTATGAAACCATGGTGTGGCATATGGTGAGAAGGATAGTTCCGTTAGTACATGTATTAGTTTGGAATGGTAGACCATATCAAAAGCTTTTGATAGGTCTAGAAAGATGGCAGATACAAAATTGTTGTTAATCCTGTGCTGGTTTATGGTATTGGTGAAGGATACCAGAGCTGTAGTGGTACTATGTGATGGGTGAAACCCATGCTGAGTGTTTGGGAGAAGGTTATTTGTAAGTAAGAATTTCATGACCTGGAGATGAATACACCTTTCGTGTAGCTTAGAAAGAGGTGAAAGAATAGCAGTTGGTTGATAGTTTGTCAGTTCTGTGGAAGGTCCCCCCTTATGAAGTGGGATTACATGGGAATTCTCCACAGTTGAGGGACCTTGTTTTTGGGAATGGCTCTATTTATAAGAATTGATACTGGGAAGGCTATAGATTTAGCTGCAATTTTGAGGTGTTCACTGGGTAAGTTATCTATGGCAAGTGTAGTAGGTTTTAGTTTCTGTAGTAGTTTTTTTATAGTGGCTGTAGAAACTGGGGCAAAAGAGAATGAGGCATTGCTAGTTGTAGACTTGGCTGGTTTGGTATCAGGAGTAGGAGTTTGCTGTTTGGAAAGGGCAATTATAGATTCAGTAAAATGCTTGTTAAAAATTGTTGCTATGTTATCGGAATTGTTGTGGATGTTTGGCGTTATTGTAGTAGATTTTCCTGGGTGAAGGACTGAGTTTATAGCTGGCCAGAAATTTGAAGTTTTTTTTTTATATGTGTTTTGAATGTCATGATAGAAATTTATTTTATCCTGTTTTATTTGTTTGTTTTTTTTTTTTTTTTGCCTTACTTCTAAGTTCTTGATACTGTTATTTAGAAACTACTGTGTTAGTCTTACACCATAGTTTCCAAGCTTTATCTCTAGTTTTCAGAAGGGCCCTAGTGTCTCTGCTTAGCCAGGGGGCATAATTTGATTTTAATCTGATGGTTCTAACAGGGGCATGTGCATTTAATATATCTAAGAAAGATTTATTAAAGTGATTCACTGCATCATCTAGGTCAAGGTATTTGAGTGGAGCCCAAATGCACCTTTGTAGGTCATCTAGGAAGTTGTCAAGATTAAAGTTATGTTTTTTCTGAGTTGTTTAAACATAGTAGGTTTTGGTGGGAATATGTGTTGTCGTATAAGAAATGTGGGTAGGTGGTCACTCAGGCCATCAGGAAGGCAACCTGATTGGAATGAGTGAGAGGAGTTTTTAAAGCAATAACCGGTGACATGGTGTGGTATATTGAAGATTTACTCATGGTTTGTGTGGTTTAATCATGAGGGCGAAGCCCGAGTGATTAAATAAAGCCAACCGTGGGTAAATTTCAATATACTACAACCACGGAGTTGATTATTGCTATTATACAATGACATTATTTAAGAAAAAAATACTTACTTTTCTTAAATAATGTCTTTGTATAACGGCGCATTACTGTTCTTCCGCTGGTTGTGGTACACTGCTTCCCTATTCTGATGTACTGAGCATGCGTATGGGACTTGTGTCCCATGCATACCCAGTACATCTGTGCTTTGAAACAGAAGCAATGGAGAAAAGAAAGTCTCTGTTGCCCATATTTTGAGGACTTTATACCAAAGGAATAAAGTCCGGGCGACCAGACCTTTTTTCCATTGGTATATTGTGGGAGGTACAACGGGCGTGCTGGCCAATCAATGTGCACGTTTAGGAATATTAATGGGGGGTCATTGTATAATTAATAATATCCAATCCAAGGTGGATTGTCTTTTACTAGCTTTATCTATTTGGGTAGGTTCTTGAATAGTTTGTGTAAAACCATGGGAGTTTATGTGATGGATGGGGTGATCTGTATCACATGCAAACCAGTCAAAATTAAAATCACCCAGTATGAATGTCTCCTGACTAAGGGTACCACTTGCCCAGTGCAATAGACATTTTATAACCGGGACATTATTTCCAGGTGGGATATAGCAGCCAATTATATTAAGTGTTTTTCCTGAATTTATGGTTAGTGTGGTATAGATGATTTCTGCACTGTCCAGTTGTGGGGTTTTGCATTCAAGGACAGTTAAAATGAGATGGTCTTTAAAGAGGACAACAACTCCAACTCCTCCTTTGTTGGGTCTATCCACCCATAGTATGGAGTAACCCGGGGGCAGTATTTCATTATCTTTTCTACTTGGTTTTAACCATGTTTCAGTGATTATGACTATATCTGGGGAGTATGTGGCTAGAGTGGCATGGCAGATGTCCAATTTGTTGGCTATACTTCTAATATTAATGTTCATTAGCAATAGGTCTGATTTTTGTTTGTTTAGGAATGGATATGTGGGGGTATTGAGAATAGAGTGATTAGATGGGTTGGTGTTATTTGAGAGTGGTCCAGGGTTTGGGTGGATGTCACCACTAAGCAGGAGCCTAGAGGCAATGCTGGTAAGTAGTTTCAATCGTTTGATAAGTTCATTGTTGAATAACTGATAGTGACTATCTTGAGTAGGTATTAATTTAAATGGAAAATATTGAAGGGTAGTAATATTGACAAGTGTAGGACTGATGGTGAGATATGTACATGGAGTAGTAATGTAAGGTGGGTTTGTGGTGTGATGAAAAGTGAGTGTCTGGAATGTATTGTGGTGATAAGTAGTGAGGCAAGATAGTAATATGAGTGTAGTAAGAAGTGATAGAGAGATGGTATAGGTCTAGAATGAGGAAACAGGATAACAGGAAGTGAGTCTAATTGGATGGATAGAGTGAGGGAGTGTCTGCCTAGTACTCAAGAGTAGAAGCACTGGGGGAGGGTGGGATATGGGGGCAGGGTAGGGGAGCGGACTGAGCCCAAAGGGTAAACAGAATGGGCAGAGCAACCCCAGCAGGAGGGATTCCAAATAGAAAAGAAAAAAAATCAATCAGGAGCCAGGAAATGTAAGTAAGACAATACACTATGTTAGAGCTTAGAAACCAAATGTTGTTAGCAAGCTCTTTAAGGATATCAGTATACTTCAGAAGGGTCTTACGCAGACCAACGACTGGTGTCTCAGTAACAGTCTCAAACTAAATGCAAAGAAATGCATCATCATTCCCTTTAGTAAAACAATGTCCATTCACACTATTACACACTATTACATTAACAACAAAACCCTAAGTACCTATGAAGTGGTAAAGGATCTGGGATCACAAGTATACTGCGACCTTAACTTTGACCACCATGTGTCTACTGTAGTAGGGAAGGCTTTATACATAGCACACTTGATTATCAAAGGCAATACCTCTAGAGCAAAAGAGGTTATAACCCCGCTATACTCATAAGTGATCAGGCCCATAACTGAGTGTAATGCCCCATTTGGCATGTATTGTACAAAGCACTTGCAGCAATTGGCGAGACCTCAGATGTTTCTAACATAAGATCAAGGAACTCCAGTGTTTAGGTAGTTTTGTTCCATATGCCTTTAAATTCTCAGTTACCTTGGGGCAGTTTTAATGTTTTAATTGATGTAATGTCTACGTGATTAGTTCATTTAATTTGTATATATACTTGTGATTTTGTTAACCATTGTGACTGAAGAAGTTTGAGCACAGTCTCAAACGAAAAGCGCTTTACATTTACCAGTATTAAAGAAGAATATCTTTCATCGGTTGGTGTTTGCTGCCTTTCTTCCCTCTACCTGTTTTGTGGATTGTTTAAATGTTTAACAGTTGTATGTAAGTTGAATTAGAGATTAATGCCAAAACCTTTCAGTTGTAACAAATGTTTTGGCATTGGGTTGAGTGTGTGTGTGTTTGTGTGTGTTCACATGAGTGGTTACAGTTTAGGCTTAAATTAAGGGCTAGGGAAGGGGATATATGTGTTTGAAGTGTGTGTGTCTGTGCCTGTGTGTATGTGCATGTGATTATGTCTGTTTGTCTTGTTAAGCAGCACTGTTATGGAAAAGGTGTTTACCACCATAACATGTAGGGTTGGGATTAGGGTTAGGCCACGTAAGTAAGGTGATCCAAATATTTTGAGAAATAGGTTAGAAAATTTCAAATGGATTAACAAGGTCCTTAATTTATAGTTGCTTTTAGAGATACCACCTGCAAGCCTGTGTAATCACTGCCTGCTCTCTTTTTGCAATTTGGTTCACAACAAGCATATCACGTGTGTTCTGGCTGACAAACTCATTAAACATCTGAATCATATAGTCAGCATGTCTTCTTATGGCATTAAAACTTAAATTGATACTTCTCAGTGAAAATGTGGTATTTTCTGTTATTTTAAATGGTACAGCAAAAAGTATTTTTATAAATGCAAGTAGACAAGTATACATTTGACAAGCATCTGCTTTTTATATTTAGATGTATTAGCTCATGTGATGTGGTTTACAGGCCCGAGTAACCATTTGTCTTGCCTGGAAAATAAGTTCATAGGTAGTTACAAAGCATGCAGTCCAATGACACTATTGAAGGCTAAGCAGAAAAGAACAGAGGAAAGGAATGGACTCTTTGTAAGCTGCAATTGTCTTCTTACAGCACCTAGGGCTCTTCTTGACTAATATTTTAGCTGTCTTTGGAGCTGCTGAAGCCATACTACTTGTGATCAGTGCTTTTACTTGTTTCTTGCATGAGGCAGAACAGGCAAAGTTGATTCCCATTGCCAGACTACTAAGGATGTTTCTTAGCACCTCCAACAACTAGCTTGCATAGTGGTGGAAATTCCTAGAATCTGAAATGTAGAACCATTGTACAGGCTTGTGCCTTGTTGTAAAATGTGCAGTGGACCTCAGGATTGCCGAGTCAATCATAGTACATCTCTATCTGTAATTAGGTAATATTTTATCTCATTATTAGCACTAAAGGTAAGATATTATACTTCCCACCTGTGCCAAGATAATTTCTTATCCATATTTCCCATTCCCATAATGTCCTGATTGTTTTTTTGTTTTTTTTTACTTACGCGCATTTCATATTGATTAAACCTATTTGCTGGTTTTGCTATTTCCAAGTGCTTACTACTGCTCCATGTTGCTTAAACTGAATTGCTGCTTTTTCTGTTGCAAAGTGGTTACTTCAGCTGTCTGCTAGAGATTTCTTTCTTTCTTTCATACCCAGCTCCACACATTACTGAGTTTTGATGTGCTGTGCAGTCCAGTAAATTCTTTTCATTTTTTGTTTGTTGTATAAATACATTGTGTCTCTTCTTGTACTGTAATTGATTTGAGTTGAATAACCCAACCATGTCTTATATTGCATTTTGTAAATACTGAACTGTATTTGATTTTACTCCTATATGTGCATTATATCATGTAGCACACTGTATTCTGCTTAAGTTACATACTGGCATTTCAATGCATTTGAATTAAGTTGTATATTAGCACTGTGCAGAATGCTGCACTTTCTGGGTGTTGTTTTTGCTTGTGGCATTCCTCTTGTTCAAAGCTGTAGCTAGGTCAACTGCCCCTCTGGGCAATCCCCAGATTGGATCACCCCTTTTACCTAAGGTTGAAGAGCACAAACACACACGCATACACATACAAAAACTCACACACGCATTCACACTAAAATGCAATAGGCATAGTCATTTATGCAGACATACTATCATCCGTAACTGATTAAATGACTGCCATTACTGCACGGTCACTCAGTCAGCATCTCTTCTGCAGTGCCACTCATGCTCCCCTAACAGCTTGCATCTGAGGCAGCTACCCCTTCAACCTGTCCTAGCTACAGTATGGTACTTGTTGTTAGCTGCTCCCTACCATGTTAACCAGACATTTTTATTCTGTTTCAAAGTACCCATTCCCATCAAACTGGTCCTTTTTAACTAGCACTCAAAGCACCTAGTCATACCTAATTGCTAAATCATTACCTACTGCTGCTTACTGCTCTTAGGAGGTGTGCAGTAGAGATGTGTATTTTTTGTTTATGCTTCTATACTATATTTGCCCAGCCATTTGTATTCAATTGCTCATTGTGAAGTTAGCTAGCTGCATCAGGTGATCTGAGTTAACCATGCTTTATAGTTTGATCAACAGAACTTATACACTTTAAGCCCATCTTCTAACATTCCTCATTTGTCTGGTCACAGCACTTCATATTACACTTAGCAATATCTGCTATCATCACAGACTCACAGCCTACATGTGTAACTTTTTTCTTTGTCGCTTTGCTAGATCTAGGAACGTTGAGTCAGTGAAGCAACCACTTTGTGTTTCTTGACAGCTTATTGCTTACCATTCCATTTTGAGAGACGTAAGTACTTAGTCACCTTAGCAGTACATCTCTAGCAACAGGTAGCATTATTAAAAAAGCAATAAAACACCTTACCGACATATGCTGAGATGTTTATACAAATCTCTGCCTAGTCCACCCAGGTTTCCATATAGAAACCTCAGCCACCTAAAGACTCACACATCCCCCCATCCACAGTGCTCCTTCACACACCTCTATTGCAAATCACTACAGCTGCCAGTATGCGCCCCTTAAGGCCTCAAGGGCCTGCAGAGCATTGCAATGGCTTTTTGTTGGTGAGTCCCTAGTTACACATACTGACACTGCACTCGGCAAACTGAATAAGGAGAGACTGTCTATTTATGTCTAGGATTAGGGATATTGCAATGGCCCTCATGACACTTCATTGTGCCTTGAGGGGGTAAATAACCTTAGGAGCTCTACTCTGAAAGAAATGCAGAGAGACAGTACTGAGATCTCATCTCATGTCTCCAAGGCAGGAAGTCACTTGTTTTGAGTATTGTGTTAACCTTAGCAAAGATTATGTCTAAGTTCAACAATAAAATAATTTGCTTCATCTACTGGCAAGTTAACTGATGCCATTTTAGGAGGAGCCAGCATGTATCTATAAGATGATATGTATGGTCAACAGACCATTCTTTTTTGCCAGTGCAGGATGCACCTCTCAAATCATGGATTGCATGTGCTGGTTAAGCCTTTACTGTCTCCACTGTACCTTTTTAAGGCAAAACTCAGGAACATACTCACTTAGCAAAACAAAACAAAAAATGGATGTCACCAAGTCACAAGAAACACTGTGTAAAACCTTATTGACTGAGCGCTTTCATCTTAAGCAACTAAGACTTCATCAAAGTGACAAACAAAGCTACTCCCGTTCATTTTTAGAAACAGTAAGCCAGTCAAAAAGCACAAGCAATTAACTTAGAGCCACATCAACAAACTTAAATAAAAAGAAATAATAATACCTAGTGAATAAGTTATAAAAAAGCCTTAAGATAAAATACATCATAAAATGTTAGCTCTAATTTTCAAAATACTAAAAATAGATACCATGTAGTTTATGCCTGGAGTCTGGGAGGCATTAAGCCTCAACTGTCAACATGATTCTTTAGTCTCAAGAAAATAATCTATATCACCTCATATTGGGGTCAGCTGAACTCTATCAGTGACAAAAAAGTGACCCTTTTAAAATTAGTACAAATACTGGAATGCCTATACAATGCATTTGTAGTTTTTTTAACATCATACATATGTTCCCTAACCCTAACACATAATTTTCTATGGGTTTTACAGATGCAAAATGTATTACAGATCCCACATAAAGCCACATACACTACAGGTGTAGTATTACAATTTACTTTCCTACGACAGGGGATAGTTTTGTTATAATCAGGAATTATGACACACGGCCATTCATGTATGAATTTACACCATTTACAACAATCACACTTTTGCATGTGGCTGTGACTTCAAACAATATTCTGAATATTAGATTCAAAACAACTCTTAATATTCTTTGCTTTGGAAAATACAATAGTGGGGAGCTTATCAATGATGTTTTTAATCTCATCACTAATCACCGAATTCCACAACTTCCTCACTATACCATTGTATTGGTATGCAGTATCACTGAAAGGAACAATGAAGGACACAAAATGTTTCTTTCGATCTGAAGTAGTCCTAACCCCTTTATTACCAATATAAGGATTCCCATTTAGTATTGGTACAAAATGGTCCTGTCAATGTGATACCACCTCAGTTTCTATTTTCTTTAAAAATTCTCTAGGGTAATCCCTGTCTAGAAATAAATATGTCAAGTGTTGTATCTCATGTTCAAAAATGATGTTTGTCTGAAATAAGGCATAATAATCTAACCATTTGACTTTTAATGACTGACCTCTTCTGGAAAAGGGGGTGGCAACTATCGTAGTGAAGATATGTATTGGAGAATCTTTCTTTCCTGTAAACGGTAGATGTAAAGCACCTACTTTTCTTGTTCTTGCCAATAGTAATATCCAAAAAACTGATACTATCCAAACTAGTAGTGTATGTGAACTTCAAAAAACTGGTTGAGTTCTGCCATAAATCCAAAAAGTACTGCTACTGATCTAGGCTGCATTTCCATCAAATTAGCACATCATCCAAGTATCTAAAGTAACTGTACTTTAAAGACAGAAACTTGGGGATGAAAACATGATTTTTTTCCCAAATTGCAAGTACAATATTCACATAAATAGGGGTTCAAACAGTGACCAAGGCAACACCAGAAACCTGGTGAAAGAAAATTCCCCCTCAGAAAATAAGAAGTTATAGTTTAAAACCAACTCCATCAGAACAATGACCATTAGGGCATCCTGGGATGACAAAGAAGTGTGGTTATACAAATAGGAGGAAAACCACTCAATACCAATTTCATGAGTGGATGACAGTAAACAAATCAACCACATCTACTGTAATAAAAGTGACAGGATCAGAAAATTCCAATGTACTTAACATTTCTAACAAAGGCCATAAATATTTTAATATATATTTCTCCTTGTTCAGTGTAGATTTACATTGATGGTTGACTAATTTAGCCAAGGGTTCAGTCTTTGAGCCCTTGGCTGAAACAATTGGTCTTAAAGGTGGATTATGTGGATTTTTCTGCATTTTGGGAATCCCAAAAATAGACACCAGTTTTGGTTTTCTTATATTTAAGTATTCCTACTCCTCATGTTTCATTTCACCTTGCGTTACCATATCTAGCAAGAAAAAAGCAAGTCTGGCATAAACAATATTAAGTTCCTTCAGGCTATTCCTATGATATGTATGTTCTTTAGATAAAAGATTATCCATTTTGGAAGATTAGCTCGTACTACCCATAATAACCATCCCCACTCTTATCAGGTTTCATTATATGGATGCTTCTATCAGTGACAAGTTTCCTAAGAAACCTGTTTTCATCACTTGAAAGGTTGTCAGACCTAAAACCCATCTTGATGTTGATAAAGTGTGCCTGTCTGACCTGCCCTTCAAAAAATACGTTTGAAAATA
The DNA here is from genome assembly GCF_019279795.1 of Protopterus annectens. Taxonomy (NCBI): domain Eukaryota; kingdom Metazoa; phylum Chordata; order Ceratodontiformes; family Protopteridae; genus Protopterus; species Protopterus annectens. The sequence goes on from NC_056736.1 coordinate 457,972,213, forward strand.
GCAACCACAGGATTAGGGGGTGGGATGAAAATACTAGTCCTATATAACCCTGTATGAACAGAATGAGTGTTGGCAAATCTGTCAGCAAAATACAATTTAAAATTGCAATTCCTTGTAAAGAGCTTAAGTTGTATTAAGCCTTTTACAGCATCTAGAACTAGGAATAAAAGAAAAACCTATCTTAAAAACAGACAAGGAAGTTTCAGACAATTCAACACTAGAAAGACTAAATATTCTAAAAGAATCCACTCCAGTATTTTCCGCTTCGCTATCTGTAAGCATTTGCAACCACATTTGCACAGTTAATGCTTGTATCTGCCCTGTTCTCTGGCACTCCCCAGGAAATTGACATAAGTACCTCTGTGTAAGGGTTTCAAACTAGTCCTTGTGCCATGGTTGTAATTCTGCTGGTGGCTGGCAATTCTCTGTAACCGTCTGATTGGTGGAGCTGAAAAAAAAAACATAATCTCCATTAGAAAAATGTTTTGTCTCACTAACTGAGTTCAAGTTGTCAGGAAAAGACACTGCTCTGCTGCCCCCTCACATGTCCTGGTATGGGATAGGCCTTACCATGTTCATAAGTGGCCTTATCCTAAGCTAATTTACGAACTTTACAGTTTTTATTTTTTATCATGTTCATATCTACTTTGGAAAAAAATCCCAAAGAACTGTTGCTTTATAGTAGCAAATGAAAGATTCATCCTAATACACTCAGTGGCAGATCTAAGTTCATTATCAAACAATAATATTTTATGTTTCTTCTTTCTCTTTAATTATTAATTTAAGCAGAGAAATACCTGCATCATTGTAGAGCTTGAATACATCCTTGTAAAGACTGGAATTTTGCTTGGTACCATTGGGGCATTTCCGAGCCCTTAGGCACGATATTACAACGTACACATTCTTGAAAGTATGCCTTCTCCAGGGGCAGGTTCCGGACCTTAAAAAGTTTTTGTTCAAAATCCTTAATAAATTCCGAAAGGTTTGAACCAACTTGCTCTGTATTATCAGAAAAAGAAAAGCTGTTATGCTGAATCCAAGAATCAAAATCTACATCACGAATCATATTCACTGTCAGTTGATTGCCTATCACACTAACTCCATTAGGACTTCCACTCGTAACCACCTGCACGTAGGTACATAGGTTCATAGGTTGGTACTGGGCTATCTGCCCAAAGGCATATATTAGCCCAGCCATGTTGTGTGGTATTCACCACCCCTTTAGCAGTTCCCTAACATTTGGTAAATTTGAAAACAAATCTTGGCTGCTGTGGGCTGCCGATGTCTGCAAACCATCACTGTTAGTGAAAGATGAATTACCAGCATTCATGAGATGATTGTAACAGTAGGGGTAGCATACTTGGTGATTTGTTGTATGAGCAGGGTGAGGTCACCAGGTAGATCCATATTAAATATATCACATGGGATCCAAGTGCGAGGAGATGTACAATAAAACTAATAACCAGATAAACTAATCAAACTAATCCACAAATAAAACAAAAATCAGATGATACCATCACGAGAAACACCATGTAAAACTTTATTGACTGAGCGCTTTCATCTTAAGCAACTAAGACTTCATCAGAGTGACAAAGCTACTCGCATTCATTTTAAGAAACAGTAAGCCCATCAAAAAGCACAAGAAATTAACTCAGAGCCACATCAATAAACTTAAATAAAAAGAAAACATAAATAAAAGTACCTAGTGAATAATTTATAAAAAAGCTTTAAGATAAAATAAATCATAAAATCTTAGATATAATTTTCAAAATACTAGAAATAGATACAGTGTCATTTAGGAAAGTAGGTTGTTTTACTTTCACCACTTATAGGAAAGAACCATTCTCCAATATATATATTCACTATGATAGTTGCCAACCGCTTTTCCAGAAGAGATCAATGGTTAAAGTTCTTATAGTTAGGTTATCATGCCTTATTTCTGACAACATCATTTTTGAGCATGAGATAGACCATTTGATATATTTATTTCTGGAGAGAGGTTATCATAGAGAATTTTTAAAGAAAATAGAAACTGAGGTGGCAGCACATTGACAGGACCATTTTGCAGCAATACTAAATGGGAATCCTTATATTGGTAATAAAGGGGTTAGGACTACTTCAGATTGAAATAAAGATTTTGTTTACTTCATTGTTCCCTTCAGCGATACTACATACCAATATGTTAGTATAGTGAGGACGTTTTGGAATTTGGTGTTTACTGATGACATTAAAAATGTCCTTAGTAAGCTCCCCACTATTCTATTTTCCAAAGGGAAGACTATTAAGAGTTGTTTTGAATCCAATGTTCAGAATATTGTTTGAAGTCACAGCCGCATGCAAAAGTACGGTTGTTGTAAAGCATCTATATTACCCCATCAAAAGTTTAGGTTAGCAAATATCTAAACGTCAACCTGGTAATATCAAAAAATTAAAACAGCGAACTGCTGATTTAACTTAAGGAATTAATTCCCTCAGCCGCAAAAAAAAAAAAAATTAAACCAAAATAAAGTGGAGGCTGTGCTCCCCACACCCACCTAACTAAATATACCAACTCCAAGATTGCTGTACACTGGGGAAATGGGCAAAATCTGCATAATGGCCAAGGGAATTCTTTCCTTGCGTTAAATCGGCCTTTCAAATGTTTTTGCTTTCGCTATTACCAGATCAGCGTTTAGGTATTCACTAACCTAAACATTCAATCAAGTAATAGGAACCCATTGTAAATGGTGTAAATTCATACATGATGGGCCATATGTCGTAATTTCTGATTATAGCAAAACTATCCCCTGTCCTAGGAAATAAATTGTAATGCTACACACGTAGTGTATGTGGCTTTATACGGGACTTATAATGTGTTTTACATCAGTAAAAACAATAGAAAATTACACGATAGGATTAGAGAACATATGTACAATATTTAAAAAAAAACACAAATACATTGTATAGGCATTTTAGTACTTGTACTAATTTTAAAAGGTTCACTTTTTTGTCATTGATAGAGTTCAGCTAACCCCAATATGTGGTGATATAGATTATTTTCTTGAGAGTAAAGAACTGTGTTGGCAGCTGAGGCTTAATACCTCCCAGACTCAAGGCATAATTGATACTGCATCTATTTCTGGAGATGCTGTATCAATCTGGAGCATTTCTCCCTGGGCCTCCGCTGAAAATTGGCTTTGTTCCAAGTCAGACTTTCCCAGTTAACAAATGTTAAATAAATAAATAAAATAAATAAATAAATAAATAAATATATTTCTAGTATTTTTGTGATGTATTTTATCTTAAGGCTATTTACATGCCGCGGTGGTACGGTGGTAGCATTGTTACCTCACAGCAAGAGGTTCTCCCGTTTGATTATCGGCTGGGCTTGGCAGTGCCTTCTGTGTGGAGTCTGCATGTCCTCCCCGTGGTTGGGTAGCGTTCGAAAGACATGCGTGCGTAAATGGGCATGCCTTCATTGAAGGCTGGGCATCAAGCTGGCACCTCTGCGTTTCGTAAAAATCTACTGCCAATCATTAGCGGACCGGAGTTCCTCTGTTGTGACCCCTTACCGAGAAAAGCCGAAAGACAAACAACAACATTTTATCTTAAGGCTTTTTGATAAATCATTCACTAGATATTATTATTTCTTTTTTCTTTTTATTTAAGTTTATTGACATGGCTCTGAGTTAATTGTTTGTGCTTTTTGAACTGGCTTACTGTTTCTTAAAATGAATGCGAGTAGCTTTGTTTGTCACGTTGCTGAAGATGAAAGCTCTCTGTCAATAACGTTTTACATGGTGTTTCTTGTGACTTGGTGGCATCCGATTTTTGTTTTATTTATGGCTTAGCTGAATTTCTTCATTCGATACTCACTTAGAAAATTCTAATTTGAGCAATATCAAAGCATTAGAAGTTTGAGCAGCTTCCTCTGCCTTGAAGAAATACATATTTGCATAGTTATGGAAACTTAGTTCCATTGCAAAGGTAGCATCCGTCGTGTGTTCTGTTCTATATTTGCTAGAAATCATATTGTTTTACTTTATATCATGTGTGATACCACACTGGACCATACAGAGGACTATTTTATTCTCAGTAAAAACACATATGGCCTATAAAAAAGATCCCCTTTTATATCCTCCATGAATTACCTACCTGTAGAGTAGTCTGAGTAAGGGTTAGTCATACTTCAGTACAAAACGGAAGGCTTCCCAAGATGGATGAATACTTAATGTATATATGTAAATAGAGTGGCTTACATATATCCCTGTCTTGGTGGATTATATGGTGTTAATATTAGACTGATTTCTCTTTGTTTCATATACAGCCCATATACTTAAATTCATGTTTGCTGCTTTATATGTAAACCTATTCATAATATGTGATTAAAACCAGAACCAGAGGTGCTACAGCCAATAATACGGAGTATTATAAGTTGTGTGTGACAGAAAAATGCCAAAGAAGCTAAACTTTAAACTTGCAAGGGGTGCAAAACTGTGATATGATCAATGTTCCCCCTCTTACCAGGTACAGTTAGCCTCTGGTCAGTAAAGGTAGAGCAGCTGAGGAGGTGTGAGGTGATGGAGATATAATTCCTGAGATGGGTGGTAAGATGCACACTATCAGACAGAAATGCAATGAAGACATGAGAGCAAAAGTCAAAGCAGTCCCAATTGCAGTTGAAGATCAAGGAGAGCAGATTATGCAGTGCAGTTATGTGTGCATGAAAGAAGATAATTTGGAGAAGAAGATTTGGAAAAAACATTAAAAGGTAAGAGGAAATTAGGATCTCCAGTGCACAGATGGATGAATTTCATGAGAGAAGGCCTGTGAGATCCAGGCATAACTGTCAAAGAAGGTTGAAGAGTGGCACTGAAATGAGACAGGTGACAACAGTTGACTTGCCACCCTGACCCTGTGTAGAAAAATGGAAAAAATGGGGGCTGATGATGATGAAGATGACAGCCATGTGGTGATGTGATTATTCTTGCTGAAGGCCTCTCAGCTGTATAATTAGTGTGAACCTATGAGTCTATAACAGTTACTCATGAACTGTACCTAAATATAAATCCCTATGCCATTTCATGGTTGGCCAACTGGCTATTTGACAGAACCCATACTGTTAAGATAAAGGATACTTCTTTTAGTCACAGGAGTGTCATCAGTAGGGTTTCAACAGCCTCTTCCTCTTCAGTATCTACTTCTCAGAAGTAAAAACATATGTCAAGGGACTACAGCAAATTAAGTTTGTTAATGACCTCAAACTGGGTGCAATTACCAAATCACCCTCAGACACTGAGATAGTCCAAAAGTGCTTGGACCAGTCCATCTCCTGGGGTTTCAGGCATGAGCTTATATTAAATACCAACAAAAGGCTGCATAGTCACGTCTGGGGAAAGAAGCCAGACCCTCCAATTACCACTTCACTTTTACCCACTTAAGACAAACTCAGTTATCCATGACTTATTTAGTGGGTTATGTATGGTAAGGTTTTGTTGTGTATTTTAAAAATAAAATAATTAATCCACCCATTTTAGTCAAATGGTAGCTGCACCAACATATAACTGCTTAACTCTGTAAAACTTTGGTCTGAAACTTTCAAGTTATTTATTTCAGGGCATCTTCTGTCAAACTGTTGTGTACTATTGCACAGTCCACTTTATAAATTGTTGCTAACATTACACAATATCTCAGATGAATTCTGACATGTGAATGTCCAGATGAGGACACTATCAGATCAGTAGCACAACATATATACTGATTTCCAGGTAGCAGGCTTCAAAAATATTCCCAAGTGCAATCATTTTGGTGGCAACTCATCCAAGAACTGAAATACACATATATGCAAGAAGTAATGCTCCCCAATCATTGCTTAATTTAGTTGATAACATGCTTGTTGTACCCTAAAAATATTCACAAGTATAACTTGAAACTTCTTTTTTTCAAGAATCAAGGACAAAGCCAAAAATGATGGGGGCACAAAGGCCCAAAATCAGGGACAAATTTTAAATATTATTATAATTCATTTAAAAAGTTAAAGAACAATAAGATTTGCATCAATAAGTATTTTTGAACAATAATAAGTATGAAACTCTAATATCTGGCACTACCAGGCTACAACTCATACCATACATTTCGGCCACAAAACCTAGACTGAAATACAAAAGGCGGGGGATTATCCATATTCATCAAGGATACCCACACCTCCTGGTTAGTGGCACAGCACGATGCTTCAGAGATCATCCACATGTAACTAACAACGGGCAAAACTGCAATTCAAATTGTAGCTTGCTACAGATCACCCACCATGTCCCAGGACCCCCTCTCCGCATTCCTGGAAACACTGGGAAACATAAACGTCCTGCCAAACGCCCTGTTATTGGGTGATTTCAATTACCCAAACATTAACTGGGAGAACTACTCAAGTACAAACTCCCTTGCCCAACATTTCCTAGAATTTATAAACTCAAATGCCCTGGATCAACTGGTCAACACCCCCACCAGAGGTGACAACATATTGGACCTGGTCATCACCAACATGGGCCACCAGTGTTCCACACCAGAGGTCAACCCCTTGCTGGTTAGATCTGACCATAAACTAATCACTCTGGATATCCATATTCCTCCACCACCCCCGGTCAAAGAAACCACTGTGAAAAACCTTTCAAAAGCAAACTTCACATTACTTAAGACCAAGGTGGGAAGTTTCAAAGCCCCCCATGCTAAAGGATAACACTGTCCAAGCTGCAAAATGCTTTACTAATGCACTCTACAGGCACCTACAAGAATGCATGGATCATGCTATCCCAAACAAAACCAAGACTTACTCCTCCAAGAAAAGGAAACCAGTCTGGTGGACCCCTGCCATAAACAAGCTATACAATAGAAGGAGGAAACTAGCACAGAAAAGAGTAAAATCCCAAGAAGGGAAGACATCCCTGATCAGTATCAGCAAGAAACTACATTCCCTCATAAAATCATCCAAGGCTAGCTTCGAAAGAAAAATTGCCATGGACTCCAAAGATAACCACAAGGCATTCTTTAGCTATGTCAAGAATCTAAGTGGCAATTCTCAGATCTGCTTGGAGTTAGTGCAGAATGGCACAAAATACACTGAACCGACCGATATAGCCAACATCCTGGCAGACAGGTTCAGTGCAAACTTCACCCCCATCTCACCCCCAGAAAGGCCCATAACTATACCAGAAGAATGTAGTGCCCTGAAATCACAGACACTCAGGTTAAAACAGCCCTCTCCAAAACCAAAAACACAGCATCAATGGGACCGGATGGTGTCCCAGGCTGCATCATACACAAGCTCAAAGATGAACTAACCCTTCACCTAAACACACAGGCTACATGTCCATAGAGTGGCACACAGCAACGGTTATTCTGCCACAGAAAGGTGGAGCCACAACGAACCCCGGGAACTATCACCCTATAAGCCTGACTAGCTTGGTCTGCAAAGCTATGGAGCGCATCATCATGGATCTCATTAACAGAGACATTGGAAACCTCCAAACACTGGACCCTACCCAGTTTGGCTTTGTTAAGGGCATATCATGCCTCCTAAACGTGGTGGACTTCTTTGAGACAGTTACCAAGGCTATAGACGAGGGAAAGGTGGTTCACACAGCCTACCTAGACCTCACAAAGGCCTTTGACACCATTCCCCACTCAGGTATTATAGACAAGCTCACCAGCCTGAACATAAACCCCTACATCATGAGATGGGTTGCCAACTGGCTCATGGACAGAACCCACACGGTAAGAGTTGCAGGAGCTAGGTCTGACTCTAAATCGGTTACATGTGACGTTCCCCAGGGTTCAGTCCTAGCACCCCTCCTGTTCGGCATATACTTCTCAGAGGTACAGGCAAGCACAGGAGGACTATGGCTGACCAAGTTCGCAGACGACTGCAAACTAGGGGCTATAATTGACTCTCTGGCCAACACAGGCATCCTCCAAAAGGGTCTCACTGAGACAGATACCTGGTGTCAAAATCATGGCCTAAAGCTAAATGCCAAAAAGTGCATAGTCATCCCCTTTGGAAAAAAACAAAGTACCCGGAAACTACCACATAGGTGATAGCCCCCTAAATACGGAAGATGTAATAAGGGATCTGGGGACCCAAGTAGTTAGTAGCCTCTCCTTTGATAATCACATTGCCAAAGTGGTTAGAAAATCCTTCTATGTGGCCCACCTAATCACAAAAGGGTTTGCATCCAGATCAAAAGAGGTCATTGGGCCCCTCTACACATCACTCATCAGACCCATCATAGAGTACAATGCCCCATTTGGGATGTACCTTACAAGACACCTGCAACAACTGGAAAGACCATGGAAGTACCTCACCAAGAGGATCACTGGCCTCAAGCAGATGCCCTATGCAGCTCGACTGAAGAAGCTGTACTCAGTTGCATACCGCCTACTCAGAGGTGATCTCTGCCTGACATACAAGGCCATGTCTAACCCAGAATTGATGGACATGCTCCACCTAAAGAAAACCATATCCCCTCGAGCCACACGCTCCAGGGATCTAAACCTCACCACAACAATAAATAAGACGTGCTGGAGGGATAGATTCCTGTCCCAGAGACTTCCCATGCTCTCGTACAAGATTCCAATCTACATTAGGCAGAACTCCTCATTAACCCTCTTCAAGAGAATCCTTGATGAGTGGATGGGAAACAGAAAGTTTGCCCCAGGTATCACTTCAATGGCTCTACTGGACAGAGGCACAGAGAACTAATCTAAGGCGAAAGCCAACACATTCCGGCTAGGCTTATAAATGCCTTTGGGCAGATAGCCTAGTACCTACCTATGAATCTATGAACCTATGAACCTATGATTTACCAAAATAAAAATCAAAGATTTTATGAGGGACAGGACAAAAAACTGAGACAAAAGGGGTCTTTTTGCAAAATCAGTGACAACCGAACTGTGTATTCACAAAGGTAATCACTTTGGTGGCAACTACCAAGACCAACAGCAACAAAAAACATATGCAAATAATAATGCTCATCACAAACATCATTTGATTTTCTATTACCCATCCATAGATCCAAGTTACACTTGACTATGGACAAGGATGAGCTTTGTTTAACATAGATGGGGAATCTGTTTCAGAGCAGTGGTATCTTCTGCGAGTTATGCTTGTCCTTCCAAATCATTCTGTTGATGTTGCAGAAGAGGTTTACATCCCTGGACCAAGTATTTCTGATGCCATTTGACTTGCTGATTTACAGTAAGGCCATCAGTACTGGGTCATAACATGCCTTGTATGCTGTAGAGTAGCTAGGGTGAGGTGAGAGTGGCAACTGCCCCAGGTGCAAAGTGTTGGGAGGGCTCGACTAGCTGATCCCGATCTTTCATTAATGCATTACTGGCTTTTAAAAGGTGGTATTGCATTTGCAGTCAGACCTAAAACTGACTACAACAGTGTTCCATACAGGCAGGCTATAAACTGCTACATTTGTAGCAAGCTTGTTACAGTTTAAAAAGTTTTTTTTAATTGAAACATGAGCACTGCAGAGCTCCATGTAGACAGGGTGTAAACTATAGCAACTGTTGCCTACATTTGTAGCAAGCAGTTTGCTACATTTTAAAAAGGAATTTTTTTAACTAAAGCATAAGTGCTGTAATGCTCTGTGGAGAGAGTGCATAAACTGTAACAGCTGTTTGCTATGCAAACAGTTTGCTGCAGTTTAAAAGAAATTATGTTGTGTGAAGGTTGGGAGCTGGGCACAGAAATGGGGCCCAAATAGCTGGGGCAGGTGGAAGGGGGAGTTGTCATGCATCTGGCCACCTGGTTGGTGTGCCAGTAAAAGGAATGTCTGTTTTTTTTTTTTTTTTGCTTTTTCATTTTGCTCTTTAGTGTAAGACATGTGTGTGAGTGTGGGGGGCAGGGAGGGCATAGATCTAGCCATAATAAGCCAAGAAGAGCATTATACTCAATGACTGGTCTAATTAGGGCTGCATAATGGGAAACAATAACATGTCTAGATCTAGTCACAATCACTTTGTTTATAAGCTGCGCAATACACAAGGACTTTCTTATGATGGTGGACACATGGTGGTCAAAAGTTGGGTCACTGTTCACACATTTTCCCAAATGCTGAACAACTGGGTCAACTCCCAGGGGTGTATTGTCAATGTAGTGCTTTGCTGGGGCAGATGAGTTACCTAAGGATAATGATAATGCACTTTTTGGCATATAGTTTCAGTCCATGATTCTGATACCAGTTATTTGTTTGGGACAAACCTTCTTGCAGGATGGTTTTGTCATTTGGGGATTCAATAACTGCTCCTCGTTTGCAGCCATCTACAGCCATAGTCAGCAAGTGCCCTTTGGTACTGGCTTTTACTTCAGAGAAATAGATGTCAAACAGGAGAGGTGCCAGCACTGAACCCTGGGTGACTCCACTGGTAACTAGTCTCTTTGTGGAGGAAGCTTCTCAGATTTTGATCACCTTCATCTTATCTATCAGCCAAATAGCCTTCTGGCAGGTGATAACGAGTTTTTTTCCCAAGTTTATTTAACTTTTTTTGCTACGCCTGAGTGAAGAATTCAGTCAAAAGCTTTTGACCAGGTGAAGCTATGTGGTGCGTACCATTTTACCTTCATCCATTGATTTGATGATCACTTCAAAGAAGTTACCATGTTGAATAAGCATGACTTGCCCTCGATCAATTCAAACTGAGAAGGGTCCGATGTTTGGGAGTTCTCTATGTCCTTTTTTGATTAATTCCATGATAAGTCTTTCCATTATTTTGCATATGAGGCTGGTCAGACTTTTCAGCCTGTAATAGCCTGGGTTGGTGGAATGTTTTCCCTTATTCAGGTGAATGACTGTAGCTGTAATACATTCACTTGGTAAAAAACCTGTATAGAGGCTGAGAATGAACAGTATTGTTAGCAGTGTGCCGAAATCTTGCTTCATGCTATATAAAATGCGTCCAAGGATATTGTCAGGACCTGTTGAGGTAGTATTTTTGGCTTTTAATAGTGCTTTCAAGACTTGGTCTTGTGTGATAGCTGGATGGTAGTTGGTTTCAGGTATTTCTACTGGAATATACAGAGGGGAGAGTGGGGTAAAGTTTGAACTGAATTTATCGGCAAGCATGTTAAATATATCTTCAGCCTCATTGTAGGTGACACTGATTACAAACATAAATAAAAAAGGCATTATGATAATCTTTGGCTAAGGTATCCATTTTACCCCCAAATCTTGCTTTGGTGGATTTATTAAGCTCCTGAGTTCTTTGTTTATTTCGGTAATGAGGACGCTATCATTCAGGGAATTGCACTTCTTACTTTTAGCTAAACTTCTCTTCCATTTTATTGGGATCCATTATCTGTCTGCCTGGGGTGACATGGTCGACAGTCCATGATGCTTTGCCAGGGATGGCCTGCACCTTTCGCCCCTGGAATTCCGGATACTGGCTAAGGCTCTTGCCGCCCCTATAGTGCCTTTTTTAGGCAAGGTTCAAATGACAAATTCACCACCATAACAGGAACAGGCAAGCAAAAACTGAGGGTAATGCTACTCAGTGCTAGATGTCTAAATCTCAAAATGCACTCACTCGAGGCACTCCTTAAAATGGAGAACATCAATATCTGTGCAGTGACTGAGACCTGGTTCAAGGCTCTAGAAAGCACCCCTGCATTATCAGGCTATAACTCATACCATACTTTTCGGCCATCTAACCTGGACCAGAGCACCAAAGGTGGAGGTGTATCCATATTCATTAAGGATATCCACATCTCCAGGCTAGTTGTGCAGCATAATGCATCCGAGGTTATCCAAGTGCAACTAACTCTGGGCAAAACTGCAATCCACATTGTAGCTTGTTACAGATCCCCCACCATTCCCCAGGATTTCCACTCCTCTTTTCTTGCTATACTGGAAAATATTAGGGTTCAACCAAACACCCTAATAATGGGAGATTTCAACTACCCCACCATTAACTGGGAAAACTACTCATGTACCAACTCCTTCACTCAACGCTTTCTGGAATTCATAAATTCCAATGCCCTGGATCAACTTATCCACACCCCCCACCAGGGGGCAACAATATCCTAGACCTAGTCATTACCAACATGAATGACCAGTGTTCCACACCTGAAGTCAACTCCTCATTGGTCAGATCCGATCATAAGCTAATCACCCTAGACATCTGCATCCTGCCCCTACCTACCATTAAGGAAACCATGGTAAAAAATGTCTCCAAAGCCAACAACATGCTTCTTAAGACAGAAGTGGTGAACTTCATGACACCCATGCAGATGGACAATACAGTTACGACTGCTGAATCCTACTCAAATGCACTCTATAAGCACTTACATGAGTACACGGATCGTGCTATCCCAAACAGAACCAAGAAGCTATCCTCCAAAAAAAGGAAGCCAATCTGATGGTGCCCTGCCATAAATAAACTCTACAACAGAAGGAAGAAACTGTTGCAAAAGACAGTAAAATCTCATGAGTGGAGGAGCTCCCTGGTCAGCCTCAGTAAGAAGCTGAGATCCCTCATAAAATCCTCCAAAGCTAGTTACGAAAACAAAATTGCCACTGACTCTAAAGACAACCACAAAACATTCTATAGCTATGTCAAGAATCTCAATGGCAACACTCAGATCTGCTCTGAGTTACAGCACAATGGCACTAAATATACAGAACCAACTGATATTGCCAACATCCTGGCAGATAGGTTCAGTGCTAACTTTACCCCTCTCTCACCCCCTAGAGGGCCCATCTCTGTACCGGAAGAATGCAAAGTTCCTGTAATCATGGCTGCACAGGTAAAAAACACACTCTCCAAAGCCAGGAATACAGCATCCATGGGACCTGACAATATCCCAGGCTGCGTTCTACATGAACTACAGAATGAACTGGCACCCTACCTAAGTGCCATGTTCAGTCATAGCCTCACCTCAGGCTTTGTGCCCACTGAATGGCACACTGTGATGGTTATCCCACTCCACAAAGGGGAGCCATGACAGACCCCGGGAACTACTGCCCCATTAGTCTGATGAGCCTGTTCTGCAAGGCCATGGAACATATCATCATGGAACTTATAAACAAAGACATTGGTAATCTCCAAACTCTGGACCCTACCCAGTTCGGGTTTGTAAAAGGCAGATCATGTCTCCTAAACCTGATTGACTTCTTTGAAGCAGTCACTAAAGTCATAGATGAGGGTAAGGTGGTTCACACAGCTTATCTAGACCTCACCAAGGCTTTCGACACCATCCCCCACTCTGGATTTATAGATAAGCTCACCAAACTAGGTATAAATCCCTATGTCACAAGATGGGTTGGCAACTGGCTCACGGACAGAACCCACACTGTGAAAGTAGCAGACTCCAAATCCGACTTCAGACCAGTGACAAGTGGAGTACCACAGGGTTCAGTCCTGGGTCCTCTCCTGTTTGGTATCTACTTCTCTGAAGTACAGGCTAACACAGAAGGTCTTTGGCTAACAAAGTTTGCAGATGACTGGAAACTAGGAGCCATAATCAAAACTCCTAACGATGTGGCCATACTACAAAAGGGCCTCACTGAGACAGATGCCTGGTGTCAAAGCCATGGCCTGAAGCTCAATGCCAAAAAGTGTATTGTGATCGCCTTTGGTAAAAACTCTGTACCCATGAACTGCCACATAAGTGGTAGTCTACTTAATGCTGAAAGTGTGATAAGAGACCTTGGGACACAGGTGGACAGTAGTCTCTTCTTTGATAATCACATCACCACAGTGGTCAGGAAATCCTTCTATGTGGCTCACCTCATCACACAAGGTTTCTCATCCAGAAAAAAAGAGGTCATTGTTCCCCTCTACTCATCACTTGCTAGACCCATTATAGAGTACAATGCCCCTTTTGGTATGTACCTCACAAGACATCTACAACAACTGGAAAGGCCACAGAAATACCTCACAAAGAGGATTACTGGCCTCAAACAAATGCCCTATGCAGACCATCTCAATAAACTCCAGTTTTACTCCATCGCATATCGCCTACTCAGAGGTGATCTCTGCCTAACTTACAAAGCTATGTCAAACCCAGAGCTGTTGGACATGCTCCACTTAAAGAAATCCCAATTCCTCCGAGCTACACGCTTTAGGGACCTAAACCTTGTCACCACAATAAACAGAACATGCTGGAGGGATAGATTCTTGTCCCAGAGACTTCCCATACTCTGGAACAGACTACCTATCTATGTCAAACAGAGCTCCTCATTAGCACTCTTCAAGAAAAATCTTGATGATTGGATGGGAAATAGGAAATTCACCCCGGGGATCACTTCTGTGGCTCTGCTCGACAGGGGCACAGGAAAATAATTTTCTTGGGTGGCTAAAGCCAGGGTACCTTTTTGGCTAGGCTTATATAGGCCCTAGGGCTGGTAGCTTAGTACCTACCTATGAACCTATTTGAAGCTTGACAATGTATCACTTAGGAATAAGTAGTTTGTTTCACAGATATTTCTAAAGATACTTGTGTGGAAGGGGTTTCTCATTTCAGTTTTATTTCAAGGGAGACTGTTTTATGCTCAAATGTAACAAGTGAAGGAGATATGCAAGGGATGGTGCAAGATGCCCCCATATTAGTAAGAACAAGATCCAAGATGTAGTTCCCCCAGACGTTACTTTGACTAATTTGTATTGACAAAGTCCAGGAATCTCTGTGCTTGTTACCAGTGATAATGTAGGTTTCCCAGTCTATATCCGGATAGTTTAGAACACCCAGAGAAATGGTATTGGGTTTAGTATTGAGTGATTTTAGTTTCTGTAAACAGGCATTATGGCTTTCTTGGGTTAGATAGGGAGTACTATAACTAGTTAATATACTGTACAGAGTGCTTCTGGTCATGATCAAGGGCGCCCGCAGGCAGGTGCAAGGGGGTGCACTTGCACCCCCCTGGATTTTCTTAATCTAGCTGTGTGACGATGTGTTGAAATCGAAAAATGTACTGGCAAAACCATACATTTTTCGATTTCAACTTACTTTTTTCTTTTTTCCTTTACACATGCATCGTTCAACGGAGCCTGAGATGCTATTGGAGGCTGCAGTCACATGCTGACGACTCTGAGTGCATCAATTCCTCCTCAAACTGCATCTCCCTTTACGACCGTTGACAGTTGGATAGAGTGAGAGAGTTACCCAGATTAAGACAGTGCAGCAGATCAGAGACAGTCTAAGAACTCTTTACTTTAGCTCAGTGAAGTCAGATCATTGGATTAGACTGTGTGTCCTGTGCAACACTTAAGGTATGTTGTTGATCAATTCACATCAAGAAAAAAGCTCCTGGTATTTTTTTTTTTTTTACACTGAATCAAAGTTTGGTGCCAAAACGTGAAAGTGGCACATGCACTTGAAACAACTCGTCCTGATGAGAAAATACTATATTTATGCAGGCATTTGTATTTGTCCTGGGTCAGAGTGATTTATTTGTATTTACTAGAAACTTTTATAATTGCAAAAGTTCAGTCTGAGTTACAAAAAAATAACGAAAAGAAAATTTTAGTTGTACTTCTTTGCTTCATTTTTAGAACAATGTAAGTCTTTAACTGCGAATTTGCTCTGCACTTTATTGAAACTGTACTTTGACTGCACACTCTTGCAATCCCTAGTAACTAAGTGCGTGTGACTGTGATATATCCATGGTTAATTTTCTGTCTTGGGCTCCTCTAGTGGTATTATGTGCTCAGTTTCCTCTGTTGTGAGCTGGAAAAAATAGGTAATCAGAAAATTAATGCCTGAAAATCTTTACTCAAGGGCTATATAGTCTTCTACTACTAGCGAGTCAGTACAAGAATTCAGGACAAGAACATTTCTCACTGACAAGTTAAATCCTTAAAACAGGACGTAGCTTAGTCACTTGCCAGTTATTGTTTGACTCAGTTAGGCTTCTGTTGCAGATGACTTCCCGCCTCCTTGAAACAGGAGTGTCAAGAGTAGACTGTAACAGCAGTACAGCTGGTTGTGTCTGTTGTCTGCCACTGTTTGGGAGGAAATAAATCAAACAATGCATAAGGTAACAGTGAGGAAGAGACCACAGACGCTGCTGGTAGAATAAGGAAACAGTAAATTGTATCCCTGTTCCATCTGAAAGGGACATGGACCCAAAGGTTGGTAAACAAAATCTAGTTGTTGACAGTTCAGGACCGACTGCAGCTGTGCTGTGTGTTAAAGAGTCTCTTTATACAAGTTTGGAGATCTCTTCTTCCTGAACTGATTGTTGTCATTGTTCTAAATGCAAACTACATCAATCTTGTTAGAAGTCTATTTTGGGATGGCACGTGACATTGAGTAAGTGTTGTTTATATTGATTTTTATCTAGTGATGGAGGGGAACACTGGGGGAAAAACCCGAGAGAGTGATAGCTTGTTGGCATATTATCATCTTCTGCTGTTTTGCCCTTAGATGTAATTTCATTTCCTCAGCTTTAGTCGTAACTTAAGTGTATATGTTTTATTCAGTATGACATCATAGCAGCTTTTGATTATCTGTTTATGTAGCCTTGTCTGCACTTAGCATATTTCCTGATGCCTGCTAGAGTTTTCTCAGGAGTCTATGGTTTCTTGCAACATCACAAATAATTGGATATTTGAAATTACATTTTTAAAAGAAAACTCCATCCTAAAAGTGTGTGTGTGTGTGTGAGAGAGAGAGAGAGAGAGAGAGGCAGACAGACAGAGTCAGAGAGGGAGAGAGAGATAAATGCCCTAGTTAGATCTAGCAGGTGGAATTTATTTTCAAGTGCATTTTCAAGGAATTGTGAGCTTCAAGGGAAGAGAAGTTTACTGCTGCTCATGCTAAGTCTGCTTAAAATGTGCAACTGTTTTGTTTAGCAAATGGTATCATTATTGTGGTATAGCATTTTAAAGCAGTGTTAGCACAGCATGTAGCATACTTACATCTTAATGCAAAGGGCTATAGGTTCTATTCCTACAGCATGTACATTTGTATTTTAAGGGGGTATGGTACTGCAGTCCTTAGTATGTCATCATTTGGATAACACACCTAATAGCTATGAACCTGTTTTTCAGCTTGTCACCCATTCCCTTTTGCAATATTTACCATTTATTTTAATGTAACATAGGCAATTTATTCTTCAAGGGCAAAAGGCACTGAATTTGTAAATGAAACACTGTAATATAAAGTTGTTTTCTAGCAACCTTCTTCACTGGTTTCAGATCTCTTTAATGTGGAATTATTCAGATGACTTTTACTTCTGCAGAGATTCTGCATATTGATTGATACTGGTGGATTGTATGACAGAAGTTTGAGTGGCCCTTTATGGTTGAAAAGTTCTGAATTGGGCAGGTTGTCATTGGTTCATATGATTTGTTTCATTGCTTAAAGGAAAAATGCTCAGAACTATAAATTTATAACACACTCTAACAAGTGGTGCTGTATTATACAAGGGATATAATTAAATTATTATATAGTATAATTAATACAGTCAGGAAGGTGAATCAAAGGAATTTTGCATGGTTCTAAAAATGTGTGCAAGGCGCCTATTATTTGAAAACAGCCCAAAGGTAAACTTACCCTGCCACTGGCCAGATACATTTTTTTTTGAATGTGGGTTTCAGTACTGTTTCAGAGAATGTCAGTTTCAAAGGCAGAGAAGTTTTAATGCTAAGTCTGTTTTCATTGTAAGACTATTGCTTTGTTTAGGTTTAGTAAAGGTCTGTCAGTCTGGGCTATAAAATTTGAAATAAAAGTTGTAAATGAAATCCAAATATCTGTAATCATTGTAGAAGTAAAGCATAAAACAGTATGCACACTGAGAGATTTGAACAGTGTCTATGACAAATAGGGAGAAATAGTCAAGTAATAGGACACTGGAATGGCTGCGTGGGCGGGGGGGCTGTGTGGGCAGACGGGGTGGGACTGCATGGGTGGAGGGGTGGGGCTGTATGGGTGGGGCTCTGGGTTTGCAACCCCTGCAAAAACTCCTGTGGGCTCCCTTGGTCATGAACAAGCTCTAGTGCATCATGTTGCTTTACCAACCTTGATGTGAGTCTTTTCTGGATGAAGACTGAGACATCTTCACCTTTCCTCTCTCCTGTACAGTAATTGTTAATGCATATGTCCCTAACAACAACAGTACAGTCTTGTAATGCAGTATTCACTAGTGGAATGAACTGCTGTTTGTCAGAGCAGAAGATTAATGCTATAAGCTGTTAATGATCCAATTCCTGTGATACAGGTTTTTATGCCCTGTCAGTTTCCTACTTTTTCTCCTGCCAGCCTGGTTGACATGGGTCTACTGAGGCAGTGTAGCAACTACCTCATACACTGACAACCCCCTACTTCTAAATCAATCCTGTACCATTTGTGAGAGATGCATCTACATTATGAATCTGGAGTCACAGCTTTCTCACTCAATAGACAGCAATACAGATTGGGTTATCAGCCCACCTACCACAACTCTTGCTCATGACACACAGCATATACATAGACCAACATATGAGGAGGTACTCACAAAAAAGAAATCTACCTAAACACCAGAGACCTTCAAAACACATACATGCATACTAAACCAAAACACACAATACACATGATGACACAAGCACGTGTCTCACAAACAAAGCCTACAAGGGAATGCACATCCACTCCAAATATCTTAGTCATAGGAGACTCTATAGTGAAACACAAAGATCCCCCCTCATCAGGCTGAACAAGGAGAAAGTCACGGTCAACTGTCTTTCTGGTGCTAGGATTCGTCAGATCATGCAGATACTCGGGTCTCTCAACAATAAGTACCATTATGATTCTGTCATAGAACATGTTGGTGTGAATGACTTGAGATGTACCTCCCTAGACTACATGAAGAGAGACATGATTGAGCTCTCTGATTATGACAGAGGCAGGTATGTCCCTAGCCTTGAGCAGCATATTATCCTCTCTTAGGATGATACCACAATATAAACAGAAAATCATTGACTTCAATAATTGGCTTAGTTTTTTTTGTCATTCTAAGGGGATCGAATTTTTGTCAGCCTGGGATGACATGATCGATCAACCTTGATGCTTTGCCAGAGATGGTCTTCATCTGTCACCTCTGGGATTTTATCTACTGGCAAAGGCTCTTGCCATCCCCATAATGCCTTTTTTAGATAATGTGACAAGGACAAAATTCCTGACATAAAGATTTTATAAAAAAATAACCTCAAGGTTATGCTGCTAAATGCTAGGAGTCTTAGCATAAAACTGCACTCACTGGAAGCAGTCCTCACCTTGGAAAATACTGACATCTGTGCAGCCATACAGAACTCTTCAAAGCTGTGGAGAGCACTCCAGCCATACCATGATACACCTCCTACCACACATTCACACCATGAATGGAAGGTGTAAAAACTAAAGGAGGTGGTACATCAATATTCACTGAAGATGAATACACCTACAGATTGTTTAAACAGTATGATTCCCTGGAGACAATTCAGGTACAACTAACTGTTGGTAAGACCCCTATTCAAGTCACTGACAGCTATAGGAACCCCCTCCATGAATCAGGACAACCACTCTGCCTACTTGGATCTACTGGAATCCATCAAGATACAGCTGAACACCATGGTTCTGGGTGATTTTAATTACCCATCCATTGACTTGGTAAATTACTCATGCCCAAACTCACTTGCCCAAAGGTTCCTCAAGTTCATTAACTCCAATGCCCTGGACCAGCTTGTGAACACCCCAACTAGGGGCATCAACATCCCGGATCTGGTGCTTACCAATATGGGAGACCACTGTAGCACCCCCACTGTGAGGTCTTCCCTTGTCAGATCTGACCACAAATCAGCCTCATTCGAAGTAACAATCATACCAGACCCCCACCCCCAGCAGCAATTAAACTAAAAACTTCTCCAAAACAGATTATATCCTTCTAAAGGATGGTATAAATAACTTCACTGCATGTCCCCCCTCCGAAGGAACTGACAACTTTGCTAAGTCCTACATCAATGTTTTTTACAAACACATGTATACCTGCAGTGATGCAGCCATACCTGATAGGACCAAAACAAGCTCTTCAATGAAGATCAAACCTGCCTGGTGGACAGTTGTCATTAACAGGGTTTACAATACAAGGAAGAAATTGCTGTTCAAAAGTAAGAGGTAGTGTGTCCTAAACTGGAAACACTCCCTCCTCCACTTATTCAAGGAAATAAGATTTCTTGTGAAATCCTCCATAGCAAACTATAAATCCAAATTAGCGTCCTCAACTAAGGACAACCATAAGGCATTCTTTGGTTACATCCATAGCCTAAAAGGTAAAACCCAGATTTGCACTGAACTGGTAGTTAATGATACCACATACACTGAGCCTGCGGACAGAGCAATCCTGTTAGCCAACAGGTTCTGTGAAAACGTCATTCCCCTGTCCCCACCACACATACTCCATGACATTCCTTCCACCGGTCCCCCACCTTGTATCTGTAGAGAGCAGGTTGTATACACCCTCTTTAAGGCACAGCATCTATGGAACCTGATAGCATCTCAGGTTGTGTTCTACATGGCCTACAACAAGAACTAGCAGCACCATTGGCTACTCTTTTCATTCGTAGTCTTAAATACCAGCTTCATCCCAGCTGAATGGAAAATGGGCAAAGTTATTCCCTTGCACAAAGGTGGTGCTTCCACTGACCCTGGGAGCTAGAGACCTAGTAGCCTGACTAGCCATATCTGCAAGGCCAGGGAGTGAATCATCATGGACCTTATCAACAAAGATATAGGTAATCTCCAAATGCCAAGGGTTGCTCAAATGAGAAGGAGAGGCCACGAGGAGCATAAAAAGACGTTTAATACAGAAAGCAGTCCAGTAAAATATACAGCCACAATAAAATCCTAATGTTAAACGCAAGTACTTAAAATACGTGTTTTTCCTTCATACATTTGAACTTCCTCAGACAAACAGCTATTCCATACAAAAACCTAGTTTAAATACAAACACATGCCCTATCAAAGGCTATAAAATTACCATAACTAGTTACCTTAAACCCTTAACTGTTATCATATATAACTATTATTTTAATATGTTTGCTATAATGGACCGCAATGAGTTAATGGTTTAAAGGTAACTAGTTATGGTAATTATATAGCCTTTGATAGGGCATGTGTTTGTATTTAAACTAGGTTTTTGTATGGAATAGCTGTTTGTCTGAGGAAGTTCAAATGTATGAATGAAATATGCATATTTTAAGTACTTGCATTTAACATTGGTGTTTTATTGTGGCTGTATATTTTACTGGACTGCTTTCTGTAGTAAACATCTTTTTATGCTCCTTGTGGCCTCTCCTTCTCATTTGAGCAACCCTTGGTGATTGTGAAAGTTTTCATTTGCTTTGCTCCTCGTTTTTGTGATTAATCTCCAAACACTTGACTTTACTCAGTTTGGATTTGTCAAAGGGAGATCATGCCTGTTAAACTCGGTGGACTTCTTCAAGGCACTCACCAGAGCCCCTGGATGAGGGGAAAACTGTGCATATAGCCTACTTAGACTTGGCTAAGGATTTTGAGAGTATTTCTCACTCAGAGATTATTGACAAACTCACCCAGCTAGGTCTGAACCCTTATATCATTAGGTGGGCCGCTAAATAGCGATATAACCCATACAGTCAAAATAGGGAATCCACTTCCAACAGCAGACCTGTAACCAGTGGTGTTCCATAGGGATCAGTCCTGAGACCTCTACTGTTCAGAATCTATTTCTCTGAGGTAAAAGCAAAAACTAAAGGACTGTGACTGACAAAGTTTTCTGATGACTGCAAACTGGGAGCGGTCATAGAATCCCCAAACGATGTCAGCATCCTACAAGAGGGTCTTACGCAAACAAATGATTGGTGCCAAAGTCATGGCATTAAACGCAATGCTAAAAGAAATTATTATCATCCCTTTCAGTAAGAGTGAGGTTCCAGCTAACTACGACATCAATAGAAACATCCTAAGCATGCCCTCATTGGTGAGAGACCTGGGCACACAAGTTGGCAGCGAGCTTAGGGCATTCTAGATTGCTCATCTCATACGTAAGGACACTGCCTCCAGAAAAAAAGAAGTTATAACCTCCCTGTACTCTTCCCTCATCAGGCTAATAATTGAGTACAGTGCCTCTTTTGATATATATACCTTTCACTTTACTCCATTTCATACAGAATACTCAGAGACAATCTCTGCCTTGCTTATAAGGCAATCTCTGACTCTGCTTTATTAGAAATGCTGCATCTCCATAAGTCCAATGGCTCATGGGTTACTCACTCTAAAGATCTTAACCTTGTATGTGACATTAATAGAACCTGCTGGATGGACAGATTTGCCTCCCAGAGGTTACCACACCTGTGGAATGGACTCGCAATTCATGTAAAGCAGTGCACCTCTTTGGCCCTCTTGAAGCACAGTCTGGATGATTGGAAGGACAACTGTAAATTCACCCTGAGGGTTCCACTTGTGTCTTTCTTGGACCGGAGCAATAGGTGCTGATTGTAGAAACAAGGGCAGAACTTGACTAGGCTTGTAAGGGCCCTAGGGCAATGAGCCGATTAACTTCCTATGATCCTATGCCTTGCTTATAAGGCAATCTCTGACCCTGCTTTATTAGAAATGCTGCATCTCCAGAAGTCCAATGGCTCATGGGTTACTCACTCTAAAGATCTTAACCTGGTATGTGACATTAATAGAACCTGCTGGAGGAACAGATTTGTCTCCCAGAGGTTACCACACCTGTGGAATGGACTCCCAATTCATGTAAAGCAGTGCACCTCTTTGGCCCTCTTGAAGCGCAGTCTGGATGATTGGAAGGTCAACTGTAAATTCACCCTGAGGGTTCCACTTGTGTCTTTCTTGGACAGGAGCAATAGGTGCTGATTGTAGAAACAAGGGCAGAACCTGACTAGGCTTGTAAGAGCCCTAGGACAATGAGCCAATTAACTTCCTATGATCCTATGATTATATGCCCTTAGCCTTCATTTGCCTACTTTGTGATCTTGAACAAGTCACTTAACCAGATGGTGCTTTGTGGTAACTGGGAAATTGGTGAGTCTCATCAGTGGTCTCCTAAATTGCATGCCAGTAAGTACCTGTGATAATAGGAGGTACTGCCAACCATAGGAAGAGAAGTAGGGCAGCAGATGTGTAACATATGCCAGCATAAGCCAGCTGTAGTTTTGTAAAGAATTATATGTTATTTGTGTTTCAAACTGATCTGTATAGATGCTTGTGTTTAGAAATGTATTTGTAAAGCTGCTTGTGCTAAAAGGTATCAAGTGTGCCCTGCTGTAAAAAAAAGAAATGTGCATGCATTACTGTAACTGAATTAAATGTATATGTTTTAACAGAGGATACTGGAAGAGAAGAGGTTAATCACAATCCAGCTGCAGCAAGCTTTGAAAAATAGTTGAAATTAAATTAGACCATTAAGACTGTATCTTACAGTTCTGGTTGCAGCCAGAGATCAAATGTCTGGGAAAGTGAGTTTTAAGAAGCCTTCTTTATTGTCTCTAGCAGGGAGCTAATTGTTACTCTGGGAGGGTAGAGGTTTGAAATGGTTTTATGTCTTTCAGGAGCAGCAGCAGATCTGAGCAAAGTTCTGTCTGTGTGTATGGTAACACATAGGTGCTAAATTCTGACAGCTTCTAGCACTGGAGGCTGCATGGGAACCAGAAGTCAGATGACCAGATGTATGTGATTCTGTACAGAAATACTGTTTTAATATTAAAGGAGATTGAAGTCTCAGGAGCAGTCTGTTCTTGGAAACTGACAACGGAGGAAGAACACTCACCTACTTCACCTTGCCTTGTGTTAGTAAGTGACCAGGGACTAGTACTCTTTAGATTAGTCAGGAAGATATAGCGAGAATAGTTATGTATTGTTTTTCTGTAACTGTGTGAATCTTTCCAGCTGTGTTATTTTTTTAATATTTCTTGTGCTTGAAACTCTGGTGTTTACTGTAAATAGATATTTAGTATTTTTGTGTTCTTTTATTAGTTATTTAGGCGGACGCAGTGGTGTAGAATTTAGCACAGTCACCTCACAGCAAGAGGTTCTCTGGTTCAATTTTCAGCTAGAGCACATTCTGTGTGGAGTCTGCATGTTCTCCCTGTGGTCGAGTGAACTTTAAAGACATGCAGGTAGGTGTGCAAGTGTGTGTGCCTTCTATGAAGGTCGGGTGCTGGGCTGGCAACTCAACACCGTAAAAATCCACTGCCAGTGAAGAGCAGACTGGTGATCCACTGTGGCGACCCCTAACCAGGAAAAGCTGAAAGACGTTTTATTAAATATATTTAAACTTCTCATTGTGGCTGGTCCTTTTAGAAAAATACTTAAGTTCTGAGAGTATTTGCATATATTTATTTGGTGATAACTCTGGCCACTCCTGAAAGCCTTGATGTTTGGTCAACATTACCATTTGTATTAATATTAACTTCACTCAGTATAATTGGATACTCTTTTAGTAACTTAATATAGCCTTATAGTAACTAAATGGTGGCAGTGAAACTACCTTATAGCCTGGACAGAAGGTGGCATAGCTGGAATATCTGTGCCAGTCTTTCCCAGGTGTGTGTGTGTGTGTGTGTGTGTGTGTGTGTGTGTGAAAATTTAATCTCAGTCAGGCTATTGTTAATATTGTATGTAGTTGTTTAAAATGATATTTAAAAATATTATGTAAATGTTATTTTAATTGAAAAATAAAAAAAAAATATTTCAGGAAAAAAAAAGAAAATTAAATTTCAAAGCGTGTGTGTGTCAGCTACCTGGAGCAAGGACACAAAGCACTGGTTTCATAGAAAGGGTGCTGGAGGACTAGGCTTTGACACTCAGCTGAGGACCTAACCCTACAGCTGTGCGATTGGGGGGTCTTACTGAGGACCTGAAAGGAGACAGATAAACATATCCAGACCCCGGGCTGTGTGCCCTGTATGCTCTTAAAGGAAATTGTGCTTGATGCAGAGAGGTCTGCATCTGGAAATACTGAGTGTATCCATTTGTATTCCAAGGGAATATCCCCCTCCAGTGTCATTAGTGAGAGCTCAGGCCCCTAGATAACTGCCCCAGAGTGGGGACCTATGAACCTACGGCACTTGAAGGGGGCTGTCACCCCTCTTAGCACAGCCTTAGTTGATAAAGTAATTAGCAACAAAAATATTTACATGGACAAATTCAACCTGCAATAGTTGGGTTGATGGGTGGTAGCCCCCTCACTTGCCATTAACAGAAGTAGTACAATTTATTTTTTGTTTTCATTTTTTTTTTTAATTTGAAGCATTTACTTGCAGTGTAATTAAGATTGGCACATTTTCAAGTGCCCAAAGTGGGACATTTTTTTAAAGGAAACTGAGATTTTGCAAGACAAACCACTCTCTGCAAAGGAATGGACTTCAGTTTTCTGCCAAAGTAAAAGAATGTTCTTGAAGAACTTGAGCTGTTTTGCTGTTTTATACAATATTAAGATGTTTCAGACACAGAATAATTGTTTTAAGCATTTTTTACAGGATACTTTTTAACTTAAAATCTCAGGATATTTGCTATTTTCATGTTTTTTTTCAGGATGCAGCTGCCAAAATAGGGGACTGTCCTTTGTAAAGAGGGACAGATGTTAACGCAAAAATGGAATGAGTTACTGTTGTTACAACTTGTGGGTGAGGCCATCTCTTCAATCATCCTGATAGTGGACAAAGTACAAAAATTAACAACTAAATTGGAGAAATTCAACCGTCAGTCCGTCACCCCTCTATGGCATTAATAGCAGCAATACATTATTGTAAAGTGGTACTTAGTGCACCAGTAAAGACTTAAAAACGTAAAAAGTCATTGGCATACAGAAGCCATGACGCTGAAACACGGGTAAACCCTTACGGTTTTATTTATAGCAATAACCCACGCCTGGGTTTGGGTAATGCTGGATTTACCCACGGTTGGCATGGTTTGGTCCCGAGGGTGAAGCCCGAGGGACCAAACAAAGCCAACTGTGGGTAAATACAGCATTACCCACACCCAGAAGTGGGTTATTGCTATTATACCATGACATTATTTAAGAAAATAAACTATTACTTTTCTTAAATAATGGCATAGTATAATGCCTGTTTGCTGCCCTTCCGCAGATGTCTGGCATCCGCGGCAGTTCTGATGTATCAGAGCTGTGGGCAAAAGCAAGATCTCCGTTGCTTTTTTTTTACTGTTTCGCTATGTTAAATGGGTTTAACATAGCGAGACAGCTTTAAAATAAGCAACGGAGATGTCCATTGCTTATTTTAAAACTGTCTTGCTATGTTAAACCCATTTAACATAGCGAAACAGTAAAAAAAGCAACGGAGATCTTGCTTTCTCCGTTGCTTTTTTTTTAAAAACTGTCTCGCTATGTTAAATGGGTTTAGCATAGCGAGACAGCTTTAAAATAAGCAACGGAAATCTCCGTTGCTTATTTTAAAGCTGTCTCGCTATGTTAAACCCATTTAACATAGCGAGACAGTGTTTTAAAAATAGAGTTATACTAATGGAAAAAAGTCTGGGCGACCGGACCTTTTTCCATTAGTATAACTCGATTTACAATGCGCACGCTGGCCAATCAACGTGCCCCAACACAGTCAGAACTTTATTCCCTTACACAAAATACCTTCACTACCATAGAGCAATGGTTCTCCAACCACTGTCTCCTCCTTAACCCAAAGAAAACCAAACTCCTGATTTTTACACCCACCATCTTGTCGCCCTCCATTAATTTCTCTCTCACAGCCAACAATGGCATCCTTATCTCCCCAGACAATAACACCAAACTACTAGGCATTACAATTGACAACCAACTCAAATTTGACACACACATTGACTCTACAATAAAATCAACTAACAGAAAACTAGGCTCTCTGTATAGAATTAAATCTTTCCTTACTCCTGAAGCCAGAGCCACTATAGCTAGAACCCACTTAATCTCGTCCCTTTTATATGCCTCCCCAATCTATACAAACCTTTCTAAATATAATCTTACCAAACTAACTATGTCTTATAATAATATTGCCAGATTTGCTACAGCATCTCCATATAGGACTCACCATTGTTCTAACCTTAAAAAACTAGGGTGGCTAGAATTACCTAACCTTATACATTTTAACCAACTTACAATTGCCCATAAAGCTCTTTACCACCCAGACAATACCCCAATGCTCTCCAGCCTCATAAAACCCTATAGCAATCTGAAGAACCTCGCTCCTCCAACAAAATATTGATGCATACTTCTCTTTCTAAGAACTCAGCAGGTGACTCCACATTCTCAAACTCAGTTGGGAAACTATGGAATCAACTACCTCAAGACCTCACCACTCAAACATCAATCCCACTATTTAAAACTAAACTTAAACATTTCTTTTCCAACCACTGGCTTTGCTCTTGCAATAACCCAGACTAACCTTTCATACCTCCCTGCTATGAGATTTTTAGCCACTCTCTCTTTATCTCGTATAACTAACTCTCTACATAACTCTCTACAAAGCTGTTTCTATTACCTCACTTCTAATAAAGGAACTAAATCTCTACTTTCCATCTTCTTTTAAAGATGTATTAGACTAACTAGGTACTTTATCTGTACTGTCATATTGTATACTTTTCTAAGTAATAGAGAGTCTCCTTACTGTACCTCATATTTGTACTCAAATGTTCTTAATTCTAACAGAAGGTTTAAAGTAGATGTTATTAGATATTATTTGTATATGTTGATATATTCTGATAAAGTTTTGTTTTAGTCTTACTATAGTAGTACTGTAGAGGAGCTTTTCTCCCCGGGCCTCCACTGAAAATGGACATGTATCCAGTTGGACTAGCCC
Source organism: Protopterus annectens (assembly GCF_019279795.1). Taxonomy (NCBI): domain Eukaryota; kingdom Metazoa; phylum Chordata; order Ceratodontiformes; family Protopteridae; genus Protopterus; species Protopterus annectens. The sequence continues at coordinate 458,000,008 of NC_056736.1, forward strand.
GGTTAACAAATGTAAAATAAATAAAATAAAATATTAATGGGAGGTCATGGTATAATTGCGTATATTACACTGAAGACTCCAGATTGGTCTTGTCTTTCTTTTAGTACACGGTTGGAACTTTCTGTGGTCTATATCAGAGGCTTCTATTTATTCAATATTTTATATTGGGTAATAATTGTTGATGTCTACTATCTGTTGCATTTTGGAAAACGATGTACTATGTATAGAAAAAAGAAACATTTTGTATTGTATATTATAGCAATAACCCACGCCTGGGTAAATACAGCATTACCCACACCCAGAAGTGGATTATTGCTATTATACCATGACATTATTTAAGAAAAGAAACTATTACTTTTCTTAAATAATGGCATAGTATAATGCCTGTTTACTGCCCTTCCGCAGATGTCTGGCATCCGTGGCAGTTCTGATGTACTCAGAGCTGTGGGCAAAAGCAACGGAGAAAGCAAGATCTCCGTTGCTTTTTTTTACTGTTTTCGCTATGTTAAATGGGTTTAACGGAGATGTCCGTTGCTTATTTTAAAACTGTCTCGCTATGTTAAACCCATTTAACATAGCGAAACAGTAAAAAAAGCAACGGAGATCTTGCTTTCTCCATTGCTTTTTTTTTAAAACCTGTCTCGCTATGTTAAATGGGTTTGGCATAGCGAGACAGCTTTAAAATAAGCAACGGAGATCTCTGTTGCTTATTTTAAAGCTGTCTCGCTATGTTAAACCCATTTAACATAGCGAGACAGTGTTTTAAAAGTAGAATTATACTAATGGAAAAAAGTCCGGGCGACCGGACCTTTTTCCATTAGTATTACTCGATTTACAATGTGCACGCTGGCCAATCAGCGTGCACGTTTTGGGGGGTCATGGTATAATACCCAATAGAGCTGTAGTATTAATGTGAGCAGGAGGTGGGCGTCTCTGTTTGTAATTCTCCACTTAGGGAGGTGCTTATTACTGTGCATCCCGTAGGGTAATAAACACGTCAATCCACTTACAAAGCGTCTTACAGGCTAATTGTACTGAGATTGCCCATTTGGAAGTCACGCTGTACTAAATTGTAAAAATGAAAAGTGCCAAGATTATTGCAGAGAAAACGTTCAAAAGCAGTGCAGATTATTTCCCGTCTGATTTTATATACTAACACGTATCATTGAAATGTCAGTAGCCCTCTCCTGTAGTAATAATAACGATAAAAAGTTTTCTGAGAAACATTAGCCCGAATAATGTGAAGGTATACTGTAAAGCTATACTGGCCACAACAGGGAGCAGTTACAGTATACCGGCGTAGTGTCGTACGTCGTAATGGGCGGAGAAAGTAACAAGAAAGTTACACACCAGCTGAGGGTGAATGCTGTCTCTGTAGTATAGCAGGTAGCATACTCTGGGTGCGATACAGTTGATTTCACAATAGTGGAGTGTACAAGTTAATCAGTGCTGCAAGGAGTAACGTATTCTTTTTATTGGGGTGTCTGCCCCTTATCGTCCGAAAGTGAAAGCGGCATCCGGCTGAAATCGTTTCGGTATGTACTACCTATGTCCCGGGAAGTAACCCGAAAGGATTGGAGTCTTTAGAGCCTAAAACAGTCAGCGGCTTCATGTTTACATTTTTGTGTGATACTTTTTTGACAATCACTTTATCTTTAAAACATACACATAGCTGTTATGCAGAGAGCGTACCTCTCAGCTGTACAGATTTTCGCCTCAAAATTTTGGTCCGGTTTTCATATAATTGTAGTTTTCTGGCAAATTGGTGGCAAACTATTAATGAAGTTAGAAAGTAATGACAGAGTTTCAGACTTCATATGCCTCAGAAAAATTTACGCTAATTCAAAACCTGTTATTGTGTCAACTTTCCAAGTTTGTAAGAGGAATATTTTAAAAAATGCCCCTATTTTGGGCCTCTGCAGATGTCTTGCTCTAAGTGGTTAAAATGTATGTTAGAGAGATGTTTTCATATAGGTGGTGGGTGCCGTGTACTTCGATTCACATCTCTCAAGCAGAGGTAGACATTTGGATACATTAAATCATAGTTATGGATGTTTAGCTATTAGTGTTCCTTTTTGTGGAGATTATAACCCAGATATACCAACGATGTGTGAGACTTGTCTTCCAGAGTCACCCTTTAACAGTACCCTAAACATCGTAAACTAAATTCAAAAAGGCAGTTTTAATGATAAACGGTCTGTTGTTACAAACTTGTGCATGCAGTTTATTCCAGTACATGTCACGCTTCTGCTTTTAACTTTGATCATTGGTCAGTGGTCCCGTTTTGCAGGGAGGGAAGTTGTGAAAATAAATATATTGCCTTAATGCAAAAGTATACTTTATCTGGTGGCGAAAGATCTGAACTTGTTCGGTTAGTTTTCTTTGGAAAGTTTTGTTTGGCCTTTTACATCGCCAAGTCCCTTAAAGCAGGCATACCTCTGAACTGTCCAGATTTTCGCATAATGCCAGATCTGTGCCACATATATTTTGGTCTATTTCTAATACAGTGTGTGGCTTTCTGGAAAACCAGTAAAAATTTAAGTTACTAAACAATTCTATGCATTTGACTTTCGCACTTGTTCTACACTTCATGACCTTCAGAAAATGCATCACAAATCCAGGTATTCCAGAAGCTCTCCAAATTTATATGGGCAACATTTTAAAATCTGTCCTTATTTTGAGGGCTTTGTCCCACTATTATTTTAGGCTTTGTCCAGATTTCTTGCACTAGGAGGTTGAGAGCGATGACTGAAAACACACTTTGAACCACTGTTTATCCAAACTGGGGTGCAGTCTAGTTGATGGTTTCATTGAATGATTTTTTCCCATATATTCTTTTCAGGCAAGTGTTCTGTTAAGGTTCTAGGATATTTTCTCAGAATGCATCGACTACTACATTGCATAATTCCGTGACTCATACCTCTTAACCCCGTAGCGTAATAAATTAAAACAGCCAAAAAAGTGTGTGTGTGTGTATGTGTGTGTGTGTGTGTGTGTGTAGGGGGGGGGGGGGTCCACAATACGGACTGATTAAAATAATTTTATAAACTTACTACTCTTAACAGCTTTTGTATCACTATGCATTTTCGGAAGGATGTCTCTCATTATGTAGGCACTTTAGTACTCAATGTTTTGCTAGACAACCACTGATTTTTATACATAACAGACAAAGGTACGAGTCAAAAATAATCTGGAAGCTTGAGAGACATGCGTCAGTTTTGACACGGTTGTACTGCAAGCTTATTCACACCAAGATCAGTAGTAGTTTCTGAAGCGGCAGTTTTATAATGGACTATAGTTATTAGGCTTACACGGTTTCCTACAAGTAATTTATTATACATTCGTATGTATATATATACACACACACACACACACACACACCACTCAACTGTCCCTAATTTTGACTGAAATTTGAACTCCGCCCCCCCTTTAATCCCTCCTAAAACACATGACCTTTGTGAAAAAAGGTGGAAGTGAATTGTATTTAATAACGATAATAATTAGTTGTAGAATTATTTTACTTCGTCAGTGTCTCGGCTAATAGTACTATTATTTTAAACGACCCTGAGTATTCTCTGGATTTGACCCTGATTGGTCGAGAGCTGTTTGTATACACCCGTACTAATTTTAATGAACAACACTTTCCAAGAAAGATGTCAGTGTCTGCGCTTCCTGGATACCACTTTCAGCACTGCTTGCGTTGCTTCCCATTCCTGGCGATAATGGAGAGCACGGGGCAGCAGTGCAGCACCAGTGTGTTTGCGTAGCTGTCAGAACGTTACGGCAGTTGCGTAACATGTAGCTGCTGCCGAGTATCCTCTCTGCCACATCTTTTAACTTTGTTGATCAGTGAGCAGGAAGGAATGAATCCAAAACCCATTGCTGTTACTTTCACATTTCAAGTGACCTCTTTATGAGGAATTTTCCTCATTTCGAGCCTTAAAAAGTCCATGCTCCTCGCTGCTTCACATTAGAAGGGCATGTTATGCATTCGTTAAGATTTATTTAATTAATGTTACGGACAGCCGAGGGATATGCTCAGCAGTAATGGACAGCTTTTTACTTTTATAATATTTGGTGGCAGTAACATTTACAGGTGATAAGGGAGAGCACCCAAAGCTCTCAACCTTCCATCTCCAAAATGAGGAACACTAGCCCTCATAATGTGGAACAGATGGGTAAAATGTGGAACACATAGGTTCATAGATTAATACTAGGCTATCTGCCCTAGGGCATTTATAAGCCTAGCCAGAGTGTGTTTGGCTTTCGCCACCCTTGTAGATTAGTTGACTGTGCCTCTGTATAGTAGGTCACAGAAGGTAGCCCTTTTAAGGTTAGTTTACTGTGCCTCTGTCTAGCAGGGACACAGAAGAGATCCCAGGGGTAAACTTACGATCTCCCTTCCACTCGTCAAGATTTCTCTTGAAGAGGGTCAGTGAGGGGCTCTGCCTAACATGGATTGGGATTTTGTTCCAGAGTGAGGGGAGCCTCTGGGATATGAATGTGTCCCTCCAGCATGTCCTACTTATTTCTGTGCTGAGGTTTAAGTCGCTGGAGTGTGTAGTTCTAAGGGATTTGGATTTCCTGAGGTGGAGCATGTCCATTAATTCTGGGTTGGACATGGCTTTATACGTCAGGCACAGATCGCCTCTGAGTAGGCGGTAAGCAACTGAGTATAGCTGGAGTTTCTTTAGCCTAATTGCATAGGGCATCTGTTGTCAGCACTGGTTGCGATGCTGCCCATTCCTGGCGATAATGGAGAGTACGGGGCAGCACCAATGTGTTTGCGTAGCTGTCGGAACATTACGGCTCCCATACTAATGGCTTACTAACAGCTTCAACTAAGAAGGCCATAGGATGGTTAAAATATGCTGCTTTTACTTATAAAGAAGATCTTTTAATTAATATGATTAATTTCTATTTACCATGGATTTCACTTAAAAAAAAATTCTAACACTGAATGTATGACAGAGTCTTTCAATGTGGAACATTGAGGAACTTTGAGGAACATGAACTTTTTAAGACCCCAAATGAGGTACATTCCTCGTAATGAGGTAAACTTGAGAGGTATGAGAGCACCAGACCTCTCAACCTCTTAGAGCAAAAAAAAAAACAAACTGGACAAAGCCTAAAATCATATGGGGGGGGTGTGCAAATAGTGACAGTTTTTAAATATTGCTCTTGGAAACTTGGAAAGTTGATAGAATAATAGGTTTTGCATTAGCATTAATGATGTGGAGTCTTAAACTCAAATGTTTATTATTAATGACTTCAATCCTCAACTATTTGACAGAAAAGTACAGATTTTAGGAGGAACACACCAAAAATAAGCAGAAATATGGACATTCTGCTAAAATCTGTACAATTGAGAGGTATGGAGAGCACTAGACTTTGCGTAACAACGTCGCTGTATATTTTGGATTTGCACTTACAGGGTTTTCCATTACCGTCCTCATCTTTAAATTTAGACGTCAAACCGAGGCGGTGTCTTTTGCAGCTATGAGGTTGGCTTGTACCATGTTTACCTGAAGTGGTTTAAGTGGTATTTTGTATTGTAGTCGTGATTATAAGAGACCCTGCTCTTTGTAGTACACCTGCTGGAAGAATAAATAAGTTCATTTGATGGGCTGCTTGTACAACAGGAATGTTTTGATTTACAGTACAGAAGATATGTGGAAACGTGTATCATCTAAGGGCTTGTCTGAAGTGGTGGTTACTGGCCGAAAATATAGTATTTAATACGTAGTTTTGATAATACTTAAAATCTGTCCCAGTATGATGTGTATGTTGAAATGCAAGTAGGGCTTCGGTTGAAACTTTGTGTATTTTGTTACTTAGTGGTCCATTAAGGTCAATGTGCTCACACCATCCGGATTAAGTTTTATTCTTAGATTTGCTTACTGGAATTAATTGTAATACCAAGCAGGTAGTTTTTGTTATAGGTAAATTACCTAATATAAGGTAATATAAAGAGGTGATTCTTGCTTGTTGGGTGTTTAGCCAACAGTCGTGGTTATAGACAAGGTCTGTCTTCAGCTGAGAATTATTTCTTAGAGGAGGACATTGAGTAGCCCATGCCTTCCAGTGTCAATTATCATTGACTGCAGCCAACGTGTGTTCATTTTCACAATTGTATGATTTGGGTTTAATTTTTTTGCTGTAGTATTTTGGGAAATTTAAAACATTTAGTTAGCATGAGTACCGACATTTCTCAAAGTGAAGGCTTCAGGTGGACTCTGAAATTTAGAAACTGTGTGATCGAGTCAACCCCCCCCCCCCCCCACACACACACAAATTGTATAGGTTCATAGGTAGGTACTAGGCTATCTGCCCTAGGGCCTATACAAGCCCAGCCAAAAAGGTACCATGGCTTTTGCCACCCAAGAAAATTATTTTCCTGTGCCACTGTCTAGCAGAGCACAGAAGTGATCCCAGAGGTGAATTTCCTATTTTCCCATCCAATCATCAAGATTTTTCTTGAAGAGTATTAATGAGGAGCTTTGTTTGATATAGATAGGTAGGTAATTTATTGCAGAGTATGGGAAGTCTCTGGGACAGGAATCTATCCCTTTGGCATGTTCTGTTTATTGTGGTGACAAGGTTTAGGTCCCTAGAGCGTGTATCTTGCGGGATTGGGACTTCTTTAATTGGAACATGTCCAACAGCTCTGGGTTTGACATAGCTTTGTATGTTAGGCAGAGATCACCTTTGAGTAGGCGATATGTGACAGAGTAAAGCTGGAGTTTTTTGAGACGGTCTGTGTAGGGCATCTGTTTGAGGCCGGTAATCCTCTTTGTGAGGTATTTCTGCGGCCTTTCCAGTTTGTAGATGTCTTGTGAGGTACATACCAAAAGGGGCATTGTACTCTATAATGGGTCTAATGAGTGATGAGTAGAGGGGTACAATGACCTCTTTTTTTTATGGATGAGAAACCTTTTGTGATGAGGTGTGCCATGTAGAAGAATTTTTTGACTACTGTGGTGATGTGATTATCAAAGGAGAGACTACTGTCCACCTGTGTCCCAAGGTCTCTTATCACACTTTTGGTGTTAAGTATACTACTGCCTATGTTGTAGTTCATGGGTACAGACTTTTTACCAAAGGGGATGACAGTGCCCTTTTTGGCATTGAGCTTGAGGCCATGGCTTTGACACCAGGCATCTGTCTCAGTGAGGCCCTTTTGTAGGATGTCCACATCATTAGGAGTTTCGATTATGGCTCCAGTCATCTGCGAACTTCATTAGCCAAATACCTTCTGTGTTTGCCTGTACTTCAGAGAAGTAGATACCAAACAGGAGAGCACCCAGGACTGAACCCTGTGGTACTCCATTTGTCACTGGTCTGAAGTCGGATTTGGAGTCTGCTACTTTCAGAGTGTGGGTTCTGTCAGTGAGCCAGTTGGCAAACCATCTTGTGACATAGGGATTTATACCTAGTTTAGTGAGTTTATCTATAATTCCAAAGTGGGGGATTGTGTTGAAAGCCTTGGCAAGATCTAGATAGGCTGTGTGAACCACCTTGCCCTCATCTACGGCTTTGATGACTTGAAGCAGTCATCAGGTTTAGGAGACATGATCTGCCTTTTACAAACCTGAACTGGGTGGAGTCCAGAGTTTGGAGATTACCAATGCCTTTGTTTATAGGTTCCATGATGATACGTTCCATGGCCTTGCAGACCAGGCTCGTCAGGCTAATGGGGCGGTAGGTCCCGGGGTCCATGGTGGCTCATCCCTTGTGGAATGGGATAATCGTCGCTGTGCGTCATTCAGTGGGCAGAAAGCCTGAGGTGAGTCTATGATTGAACATGGTACTTGGGTGGGGTGCCAGTTCGTTCTGTAGTTCATGTAGAATGCAGCCTGGTCCCATGGATGCTGTGTTCTTGGCTTTGGAGAGTGTGGTTTTTATCTGTGCAGCCATGATTACAGGAACTTTGCATTCTTCCAGTATAGAGATGGGCTCTTTAGGGGGTGAGAGGGGGGTAAAGTTAGTACTGAACCTGTCTGCCAGGATGTTGGCAATATCAGTTGGGTCTGTATTTTTAGTGCCATTGTGCTGTAACTGAGAGCACATCTGAGTGTTGCCATTGAGATTCTTGACATAGCTATAGAATGCTTTCTGGTTGTCTTTAGGATCAGTGGCGATTTTGTTTTTGTAACTAGTTTTGGAGGATTTTATAAGGGATCGCAGCTTCTTACTGAGGCTGACCAGGGAAGCTCCTCCACTCATGGAATTTTACTCTCTTTTGTAACAGTTTCTTCCTTCTGTTGTACAGTTTGTTTATGGCAGGAGACTACCAGATTGGCTTCCTTTTTTTGGAGGATAGCGTCTTGGTTCTGTTTGGGATAGCATGCTCCATGCAATTGTGTAGGATTCAGTAGTCGTAACTGTATTGTCCATCTGCATGGGTGTGATGAAGTTCACCACGGATCGAATCAATGAGGTGTTGACTTCAGGTGTGGAACATCGGTCACTCATGTTGGTAATGACTAGATGTAGGATATTGTTGCCCCTGGTGGGGGTGTGGATAAGTTGATCCAGGGCATTGGAGTTCATGAATTCCAGAAAGCGTTGAGCGAAGGAGGTGGTACATGAGTAGTTTTCCCAGTTAATGGTGGGGTAGTTGAAATCGCCCATTATTAGGATGTTTGGTTGAACCCTAATATTTTCCAGTACATCAAAAAAAGAGGAGTGGGAATCTTGGGGCATGGTGGGGGATCTGTAGCAAGCTTCAATTTGGATTGCAGTTTTGCCCAGAGTTAGTTGCACTTGGATTACCACTGCTGCATTATGCTGGGCAACTAGCCGGGAGGTATGGATATCCTTAATGAATATGGACACACCTTTGCCTTTGGTGTTCCAGACCAGGTTACATGGCCGAAAAGTGTGGCATGAGTTATAACCTGGTAGTGCAGGGGTGCTGTCTGTAGCCTTGAACCAGGTCTCAGTCACTGCACAGATATTGGTGTTCTCCATTTTAAGGAGTGCCTCGAGTGAGTGCATTTTGAGATTTAGACTTCTAGCATCGAATAGCATCACCCTCAGTTTTTGCTTGCCTCTTCCTGTTACGGTGGTGAATTTGTCATTTGAACCTTGCCTAAAAAAGGCACTATAGGGGTGGCAAGAACCTTAGCCAGTATCCGGAATCCCAGGGGTGACAGGTGCAAGCCATCTCTGGCAAAGCATCGTGGTCTATCGACCATGTCATCCCAGGCAGACAAGATACTGGATCCCTTTAGAATGACACCAGAAGCTTAGCCAATTGTTGAAGTCAATCATTTTGTCCTTGTACTGTGGTATCATTCTGGGTGATGGCAGAGTGCAACTCAGGGCTAGGGTCATACCTGCCTGGGCTACATGATCGGAGAGCACTTCCATGTCTCTCTTCATGTAGTCCAGGGAGGTACATCTCGGGTTGTTCACATCAACATGGACAATGACAGAGTCATATTTGTACTTGTTGTGGAGTGACCTGAGTGCGTGGGTTATGTGGCGGATCCTGGCACCCGACAGGCAGCTGACAGTAACCTTCTCCTTGTATAGCCTGGTGTGTGGGACAGCGGTGTGCCTGACTATAGTCACCTTTGACTAGTGTGTTGGGTACGTTGTTTTGTCTTATTGGCTATGGTTGAGTGGCACACTTAGTCTGCGGGCTATGTGTTATTTGGGTTGTATTGGTGGGTGGAGGTTGCTTGTATTCCTGCTTTGGAGGTCTCTGTTGCTTGGGCAGATTATTATTGAGAGCCTCCGCAAATGTTTTTGTGTTTCTATATGTGGATTTTGGTGGTGTTGATTTAGTGAGACTATGTAATGAGTGTGGTGTAGTGCAAGTGTTTACCTTCTTTTGACTGTCAAGTTCATTCTTGGTTGGAGAGAGCTTTACCTCGAGTTTGGCTAGATAAATGCATCTCTCACAGGTTGTAGTGTTGGGTGGTAGGAGGAGAGGGTTGCCTGTGTACATGAGGCAATTTCTACATTGTCGCAAGATGCCCAGATTCATTAGATAGACAGGAGAGAACAATGGGAGCTGACCCTTGGACATGCCTGAATAAAAACTATTTTCCTCTAGATAAGTGAGTACAAGAGCTGTTTTTCTCCAAGCAAGTGAGGAAAGTAAGTACCAAAATTGTTTTCCTCTAGGTAATGAGGAAGGTTGAGTGCTGTAGTAATTAATAGGTTATTTAGTGCTTACAAGTTCTGAACAAGTGCTGATCACGAATAAGCAAATTCAAGTGCTAAAACTAAGAATCTGTATCTGGACTAAACTAGTTACAGGAAAGCGGGGAAACAAGTGCAAATGCGGGCTTTTAAATCAGAAAGTTGATGGGAAAAACTGCCCAAATGTCCAATAACTACAATTTCTGGGCCAGAACCACTCCTTATGTGGTAGATAGGTTACCTAGTGCTTACCACTCCTACTGATAAGCTAGAAGGCTTCCCTACAACACAGAAAGCTTGGGGAGCTCAGAAGATTACATAAAGTTGTGCATACAGCAAATCTGAATCTGGATTACACTAGTTACAGGAAAGGTAGGAAACAGGCTTAGATTTTTTTTTTTTTTGATACAGAAAAATAGCCAAAACAGCAGTAAAAACAATTCAAATGCAGTGCAAGTTAGCATACTTGAGTGTGCAACAATGTTAGACAAAACAGTTTAAAAAATGGAATTAAATTAAAAATGACTAAAAACAAGTGCAGAAGGAGTCTATTAGGTAGAATGAGGTAAAGAGATGGGACGGGGGGGGGGGGTCCCAGATCAAATCTAAAGTGGGGGTGGGCAACTGCAAAAGCATCCAAATTTAAACAACATGACAGGAATAGGGAGAAAACCAACACCTTCAGCAGAGATATGAAAAGCTATACAGTGAAGCAAAAATAACTGTGCACAACTCTGAAGTCGGCCAGCAATGATATAAAATTTGTCAAGCAACAATTAACAGTACACAACTCTGAAGTGCCAGAAAAATATACTTAGCTCTGTATATCTCCAGATAGTTTGAAGAGCACTCTGTCAGGACACAGGAAGGCTCCAGCAATGATATGCAGGCTGTTACTTGTGGCGCAGCGGTAGCGTTGTCACCTCACAGCAAGAGGTTGTCTCGTTCGATTCTCAGCTGGAGCGCCTTCTGTGTGGAGTCTGCATGTCCTCCCTGTGGTCAAGTGGCGTTTGAAAGACATGCGTGAATGGGCATGCCTTCGTTGAAGGTTGGGTGTTGGGCTGGCACCTCGGCACTGTAAAAATCTACTGCCAATCATTAGCGGACCGGATGTTCCACTGTGGCGACCCCTTACTGGGAAAAGCCGAAAGAAGAGCAACAACTAAGAGGGTCTAATTTTATGCAAGTAATCCTTGAGACAGTCCAATAACACACAGGATGTAAAACCAGTTATACCAAATTAAGACACGCAGAAATAGGTAGAGGTGGGGAAAACCAACACCTTCAGCAGAGATCTGAAAAACGAATACAGGGAAGCAAAAATAACAGTACACAACTCTGACGTCAGCCAGCAATGATCTAAAATTAGTCAAGCAAGTTAGCAGTACACAACTCTGAAGTGTCAGAAAAATATACTTAGCTCTGTATATCTCCAGATAGTTTAAAGAGCACTCTGTCAGGACACAGGAAGTCATACATATACATATAGGTCATACAATGGCACTCTGTTAAACAGGACCTTAGATTATATTCCCCCTTTTTACAAGATATAGATAATGCAAAAGCTTTTAAGAACATAATATACATTCATTACATGCATGTTTTATTTTTGGTAGTGCCATAACTACTTTTGCATATTGTGCAGGTTGGATTTTTTTATTGTGCTGCTTTGCAACAAAACTCTGACAGTTGGCAGACTTGCTTATAGTGCAGTGACAATAATCTTTAGCACATCACAGTAATCAATCCCACAGAGCTCCGTTCACACCACTGCTGATATGCGGCACCCTTTTGTGTCACGGGTATATTCACACAAATTTCAAAATGTAGTACTAGCAAGTGTCAGTAGTGCTGAACATTGCAACTAGTCCCAGACATGTTCATTAACTTAACCTCACCATATCATCCAGATTCCATTTTTTTTTATTTTCTTGCACTTTGTCTCACTTTTCTAAGTTTTTCTGCATTCTTGCAACACATGATCTGAGTTGCAGCACAATGGCACTAAATGTACAGAACCAACTAATATTGCCAACATCCTGGCAGTTTGGTTCAGTGCTAACTTTACCCCCTCTCACTCCATAAAGGGCCCATCTATATACTGGAAGAATGCAAAGTTCCTGTAATCACGGCTGCACAGGTAAAAACCACACTCTCCAAAGCCAAGAACACAGTGTCCATGGGACCTGACAACATCACATGCTGCGTTCTACACGAACTACAGAACGGACTGGCACCCCACCTAAGTACCATGTTCACTCATAGCCTCACCTCAGGCTTTGTGTCTACTGAATGGCGTACAGCAACGATTATCCTACTCCACAAAGGGGGGAGTGACCACGGACCCCGGGAACTACCGCCCCATAGCCCGATGAGCCTGGTCTGCAAGGCTATGGAACATATCGTCATGGAACTTATAAACAATGACATTGGTACTCCCCAAACTCTGGACCCCACTCAGTTCGGGTTTGTAAAAGGCAGATCATGTCTCCTAAACCTGATAAACTTCTTTGAAGTGGTCACTAAAGCCGTAGATGAGGGTAAATTGGTTCACACAGCCTATCTAGATCTCACCAAGGCTTTCGACACCACCCCCCACTTTGGAATTATAGCTAAACTCACTAAACTAGGTATAAATCCCTTTATCACAAAATGGGTTGCCAACTAGCTCACGGATAGAACCCACACTGTGAAAGTAGCAGACGCCAAATCTGACTTCAGACCAGTGACAAGTGGAGTACCACAGGGTTCAGTCCTGGGTCCTCTCCTATTTGCTATCTACTTCTCTGAAGTACAGGCTAACCCAGAAGGTCTTTGGCTAATGACGTTCGCAGATGACTGCAAACTAGGAGTCATAATCGAAACTCCTAACTATGTGGACATCCTACAAAAGGGCCTCACAGACAGATGCCTGGTGTCAAAGCCATGGCCTTAAGCTCAGTGCCAAAAAGTGCATTGTCAAAACTCTGTACCCACGAATTACCACATAGATGGTAGTCTACTTAACACCAAAAGTGTGATAAGAGACCTTGGGACACAGGTGGAAAGTAGTCTCTCCTTTGATAATCACATCGCGACAGTAGTCAGGAAGTCCTTCTACATGGCACACCTCATCACAAAAGGTTTCTCATCCAGGAAAAAGGAGGTCATTGTTCCACTCTACTCGTCACTCATTAGACCCATTATAGAATACAGTGCCCCTTTTGTTATATACTTCACAGGACATCTACAACAACCGGAAAGGCCTCAGAAATACCTCACAAAAGGATTACCGGCCTCAAACAGATGCCCTACGCAGACTGTCTCAAAAAAACTCCAGCTTTACTCTGTCGCACATCGCCTACTCACAGGCGATCTCTGCCTAACATACAAAGCTATGTCAAACCCATAGCTGTTGGACTTCCTCCACTTAAAGAAATCCCTTCCCTGCTACACACTCTAGGGACATAAACCTTGTCACCAAAATAAACAGACCATGCTGGAGGCATAGATTCCTGTCCCAGAGATTTCCCATACTCTGGAACAAACTACCTATCTATATCAAACAAAACTCCTCATTAGTACTCTTCAAGAAAAATCTTGATTGGATGGGAGATAGGAAATTCACCCCGGGGATCACTTCTGTGGCTCTGCGCGACAGGGGCACATGAAAATAATCTTCTTGGGTGGCGAAAGCCAGAATACCTTTTTTGGCTAGGCTTATATAGGCCCTAGGGCCAATAGCCTAGTACCTATCTATGAACATGTTAAGTAGCTGGGAGTGCAGTGAATAGCTGTGGTGGAAACAAATTAGTTTTGTCAAGGGTCCTAGGGCTACTAGGCCCTTAGAAGCAAATGGGTTCTAGATGTTGTAAGTTGCATTTTAGAGGTTTTTATTCCAAACGTTTGATCCAGTGATGACAAAATCATGACTAAATAAATAAACTTAGTATGTTTTCCTTTCAGGGAAAATAAGTATCCAATGCTGAATTGGTCAAAGCTGACAAAATAGTAGTGACCTGTACAATAAGAAGGCAAATGCTTGTTGGAACCCTAGAAATTTTCTTGGAATAGTGACTCTCTCTTTAGTAGGCAAGCAAATAGGATAGTTACTTTTTGTGCAGTCTTCTGGTGTTTATAAGTGAAGAACAAATGGCCACAGTCAAGTATTTCAAGTTGCTGCTGTCTTGTGTATAGACAGTGTGCCTCCTTACTCCACCCACAAAATACAGTAACCTTTTGTGTATGCTGTGAAAGCAGGAAGAAAGTTATAGAACAAAGTAACATATGTCAGTAGCCAGGCATATATGTATATGCACACACATGGCATGCCTATACACCTACCCTGGAAAAGATAGCCCCTTGCATGCATGTCTGATGTTTACCTGTGAGAAAAGTGGGGGAAAAAGTCAGTAATGTATTCCATCTTGCTGCTGCTAAACACAACACTGCCCCTTGGCAAGCTATAGTGACCTTCTGTGCACAACTCTGAGGTTTGATTAAAAGATAAATTAAAGAAATAATGACTACATTCTTCACAGCCATTAGAAAAAAGCTATTGTAACCTTCTCTACACATCTTTGAATAGGGCTGGTTTTAGGCTAGGTGGATCCAAGGCACAGGTTAATACTAAGTCCCTGTCAGAATTCACTTGTATATCTTGGGGTGTGGGGACTGCCAGGCTCCTGGAA